>NC_138990.1:49221027-49594764 GCF_964341445.2 Mesoplodon mirus
TTAGCTCAGATGTGCCATAGTTCTATTATGTGATTAGAAAATAATTAAGAAGAATAAGGGCTTACAAATTAAATCAGTGGTTAATGGATACATGCTTTAATCTATTTTTAAAAAATTCTCTCCTGGCAAGAACCCAAAGGAAAATAATAGGTAGTAAAGATCCAAACACTTCTCTGAGGAAAAACTAATGTTGACTAGAGAGGTTTTCTTTAAAGTGGGTTTAATTCACATCACTTGATGCTGTCCAGGCCTTACAGGTCAGTACTCCCAGTTCCCAGGAGAGGAATGGCATGACATGAGGAATACACCTTGAAATTCTTGGATGATAAAAAAGGATTAAAAATCAATAGTCTTTCAGCTTCAGCTCTTCCAATTTTGTTTTCATCTCCCTTCTGTAGAAAGAAGCACAGCTACTGAGAATAACTGGAGCATCTGGGGGACCTGGTGCGTTCTGCCAAGGATGTAGGAAAGTTTCTCCAAGTGTCATCACCAACGGCAAACTTCCACTGCATCACAATTTGGCAGAGGCTGTGGTGCTGGGCCTTGGGGAAGGGAACACGCTAGAGCTGTGCTGTTCCAACATGGTAGCCACTAGCCACGGGACTTAAAGTCCCCGCTCCTCAGTCACACTAGCCACATGCCAAGTGTTCCACAGCCACATGTGGCTAGTGGCTGTTGTATAAGACAGTGCGGTATAGAGCATTTCCATCACTGCAGAATGTTCTACTGCCTAGCACTGCCCTACAGACTAATTTGCTGATCCAGAATCCAAGTGTCCAGCCATTGGAGAGCACAGAGGGCTAGTAGAGATTGTCCAGTCCTGCCCCAGACCAGACTAGGAGGCAGAAGACCTAGTTCCAGTCCCAGCTCTGCCGTAAGTCATATATAGCCTTGGTCTATCAACTAGGGATAACATGCCTTGATTTACTCATCTATAAAATGGGTTTATGCACTCATTTAGTCTGTCAGTGAATTATTCTTTTAACATCTACTAAGATGAGGCACTGTGCTACCCACCTGTTGAATTTCTAGCAGCACCCCTCAGAGCTGATTGAAACACCAGCGTGTCACAGCTCTGACAGCACGAACTGCCCAGAGAAAGTGCGTGGAGTGCCTCCCCCTGGGCCTGGCACAGAGGAGGGCTCCGAGTGCTAACCGTGCTGCCAGAGACCACTGAGATCAAGTGGTCTTTTCAGAGAACTCCTTTCAGCTTCTCCCTTCACGTTCTGCCCGACTTTTCATATTTTTGCAAGTTGAAAAGGGCTTAGGGAAGAGACAGAGCAGAGATACAGAAGCTGTGTGTCTGGCCAAGGTGTGGCTTTAATCTCAGGCCACCTCCCTACCTTCCTGCTCCTGCCCAGCCAGGTTACAGCCTCCAGGAATCAGTGGAAAGAAGGAGCCCATGTGAACCCATGCAGCTCAGATGAACCTGGAGTATCTGATCCAGAGGGAGAAGCTGGGGGAAGTGTCTTCACCTTTCATCTTGGCCCTACAGCATCTTAGCCTACCAGCATCTCCTGTTTATAGGTGAGGAGGTGGATGGAAGAAGCGAAGCCCAGACAGGAGAGAAGACCCACCCACACTCAGAGTCCTCAGAATCGCTGGTACTCAGGCCTCCTGCAGTATCCAGCATGAGGACCATGCTTTAGGTGTCTGGCCCTCATGCCCACCTCAGTACTGTCTCCATCATGTGTATACCCAGGTGAGGACACCTCAGCTCTGCAGCCCTGTGCTTCCAGAGGAGCGTTCTGGGCTAGAGGAGAGGAGACCCAAGGTCCCATCTCAGCCCTACCATCAACCTAGCTGTGTGATCTTAGGTAAGGCAACCAACCTCTCAGGTGCGTGCATCAGTAAAATGACCTCAATGCCTATCTCGCGCGTGTGTGTTTTAATGAGAACCAGAATTTGGAAGCGAAAAGCAAAGACTGTGCACAAATTAAAGCCCCGGGCAGGGGCTTCCCTGGTGGCGCAGTGGTTGAGAATCCGCCTGCCAATGCAGGGGACACGGGTTCGAGCCCTGGTCTGGGAGGATCCCACGTGCCGCGGAGCGGCTGGGCCCGTGAGCCACAATTACTGAGCCTGCACGTCTGGAGCCTGTGCTCTGCAACAAGAGAGGCCGCGATAGTGAGAGGCCCGCACACGGCGATGAAGAGTGGCCCCCGCTTGCCACAACTAGAGAAAGCCCTCACACAGAAACGAAGACCCAACACAGCCATAAATAAAATAAATAAATTAAAAAAAAAAAAAAAGAAAAACTTAAAAAAAAAAAAAAAAAAAAAAAGCCCCGGGCAAAGGTATTGATATTTTGCGACTAGGATGGGTGCTCTGGAGAAGGACTGGTGATGCCTGGGGTAATACCCCGTGTAAGGCGTATGAAGCTTCAGGACCACAGAGAAAAAGCAAAGAGCTAGGACAGGCTCTCACGCCCTTCCTCTATTGCTAACCTGCAGCTTGTGCTAGTACCCTAGTTTCTTGCTGAGCCCTCTCTAAACAAAGAATCTCAGGGACAATTCGATCCCAACCTTTACCTGTGATCAGTTACCCATTACAGCATCTCTGCATGCAGATTACACAGCCTGTGCTTGAATACCACCAGTGACCGAGAGCTCACTATCGTCTCAGCCTGCCTATTCCATCTTTGGGCAGCCCTAGCTGAAAAAAGAGGTTCTCTTTGAGAGCTGTCTCTAAGTTACTATTAATGACTGCCTGGACAGCCAAGTTAAGGAGGATGCTGAGGCTGTCCAGGCTCAGTGGCAGGGTGATTGATTAACCATGTCTGCCACGGGTATGGAAGAGGGCAGCTGCGGAATGGATGCAGCATATCTGCCCCCAGTGCTAGAAGCTTTTCTTTCTACGAGTCATCTCTGCCTCTACCTATTGGTCCTTGTTTTCCCCTATAGCAAACAGTGTCCATGGCCTTGCCAAATATCAATCTCCTTTCTTCCTTCCCAGCAGAGCCCAATACTGCTCAGGTTGCCCCTGAGATCCGCCGGGAATTTCTCCCCTGACGTCTCAGGGGAAGCTGACCTGCAGCAGTTCCAGGTGAGCCATGATTAGTCTTAACCACCCACAGTAATCCCAACCTCCCTACCACAATGAGTAATTTACAAATGAGCACGTGACCCAGTTCCAGCCAGTGAGATCAGAGATATTTGCTGAAGGCTTCTAAGAGCTCTCCTCATTTTTCTGAGAGTTATGGGAAGTCAGCTCTTGCTTTCCTATTGGAAAAGAACAAGAGCACACGTAGCCCTTATTGCTACTGGCGGCCATCAAAAGCACACTGGAGTCACCAATTTATGGTAAGGCTGATAAAGTGAACAGCAGAGTGGAGGAATGGAAAGAACCTGAGGCCTAGATTATATCATTGAGCCCCTGAATCAACCAACCCTGAAGCCCATCTACCCCTGGACCTCCAGTTATACAAACTCGTAAATGCCCTAGTTATTGAAACCTGTTAGAGTGGGGTGTTCTGTTGTCTGCACCAAACTCATCCTCCTTGGGCCGTGTAGACGTTAACACATAGAACTCATCTTGGAATGTCAATAAATGGCCACTTTGTCTTCTTTTTTTCCAGGTTCAACTTCTTTGGTTCCTTCAATCACTCGGCATATAGAATGGTTGGGAGTAATTCAGCATTTTGGAGACTCTCTTCCAAGAACGTTCATGTTGTTTTGAGTAACACTATAACACCTGACAATAGTTTTCATCTTCCACCTTGAGGCATTGGTGAGGCCAGTAGAAAAGTGAGCCCCAACTGTATACTCTGCCCCTCTGCCTTCTGTCATGGCTGTGGGACTCCGTGTGCTGCTGGTGGCCACAGGGGGTTTCTCTTTGTTCAGCTTGGCGGGGGCAGCCAAGTTCTTCCTGGCTTCTGGGTAAATAACTCATGTTCTCGTCACTGTGCGTCACAGATAGAGAGTTTTCAGTGGGCTTCAATGTAATTGCTACCATCTATCACTTTAATAGCCTAATGAAGGTGAGATGTAATTAGAAAGGGTGTCAGTGGAATATGGAGTTGGTTTTACAATTATCTATGCAGTTGGGGACCATCGGCATGGAACATTGCCTTTTAAAAGCCCAAGAAACATATGGCATAAATGTTTATCGTTGAATGAGTTAAAGGTACCTGTGGTCAAATTCCACTGGGTTTTCTTGTAGCTCCTATGAATACTGATGCGGGTTTGTTTGCTTTGGACAATAGGTGGGCTCAGAAGAAAGTTGCATAAAAGCTGAGTTTTACTGAATCAAATCCTCATTTCCTCATTGAGTTATATTAACATTGCAAAGCTGTTTCTCTTGTCCTGTCATCTTCTTGAGTGTTTTTGGCTGCTCCTTCTTTGATGAGCAGTTAATGATTGCTAAACAAACATTATAATCGTCCTGTACTCACTACTGAAAGGCACTCTGGTAGCATAACATTCCTTTTCTTCAAGTGAAGCATTTCTCCCTGAGGGCTTTTTTATTGTAGTAAAATATACATAACATAGGATTTACCATTTGAACCATTTTAAGTGGACAATTCAAAGGTATTAAGTATATTCACAATGTTGTACAACCATCAACATGATCAATTCCAGAAACTTTTCATCATCCCAAACAGAAACTCTGTATCCATGAAACAATAACTCCCATTCCGCCCTCCCCTCAGCCCTTGGTAACCTGCATTCTACTTTCTGTCTTTATGAATTTGACTCCTCTAGGTACTTCATAGAAGTGGAATCTATAGTATTTGTCCTTTTGTGTCTGGCTTGTTTCACTTAGCATAATGTCCTCTAAGTTCATCCATGTTGTAGTATGTATTCCTATTTCCTTTGTTTTCAAGGCTGAATGGTATTCCACTGTGAGTATATACCAGCTTTTGTTTATCCATTCATCCATCAATGGACACTTGGGTTGCTTCTACCTTTTGGCTGTTGTGAATAATACAATTGATACTATGAACAGCGTATATAAATATGTTTCAGTTCCTGCTTTTAATTTTTTGGGGTATACACTCAGAAGTGGGGTTGCTGGATCATATGATAACTCTATGTTTAACTTTTTGAGAAGCTGCCCTATTGTCTTCCACAGTGACTCTGCCATTTTACATTCCCACCAGCAATGCACAAAAGTTCTGATTTGTCCACATTCTCACCTACACTTTTTAGTTTCCATTTTTCTTTTTTTTTGCCCGCGTTGGGTCTTCGTAGCTGTGCACGGGCTTTCTCTAGTTGTGGCGAGCAGGGGCTACTCTTCGTTGCGTTGCGCGGGCTTCTCAGTGCAGTGGCTTCTCTTGTTGAGGAGCACGGGCTCTAGGTGCATGGGCTTCAGTAGTTGTGGCTCATGGACTCTAGAGCACAGGCTCAGTAGTTGTGGCGCACGGGCTTAGTTGCTCTGCAGCACGTGGGATCTTCCTGGACCAGGGCTCGAACCTGTGTCCCCTGCATTGGCAGGCAGATTCTTAACCACTGCGCCACCACGGAAGCCTTATTTTCCATTTTAAAAAATAATAACCACCCTAATGGGCGTGAAGTGGCATCTCATGTAGTTTTTTTTTTTTTTGCAGTACGTGGGTCTCTCACTGTTGTGGCCTCTCCCGTTGCAGAGCACAGGCTCCAGACGCGCAGGCCCAGCGGCCATGGCTCGTGGGCCCAGCTGCTCCGTGGCATGTGGGATCCTCCCGGACCGGGGCACGAACCCGTGTCCCCTGCATCGGCAGGCAGACCCTCAACCACTGTGCCACCAGGGAAGCCCTCATGTAGTTTTGACTTGCATTTCTCCCTGGGGTTTTAAATATTCAAGTCCCTCAAGAGGAGCTTACCTGTCTTAGTACCCAATGTTAGCAAGCCCTCAGAATTGGAAGCAACCAGTATCAATGCATAGGAGCCTCCCAGAGTCTCAGCTGCCAGGGATGTAAGCCAGGGATTTTCACTTCTCTATAAGAGGTGTAAGCACCAGATTATACTCTAGTTGGAATAGGGGAGAGAAGCCTTGGATTTGAGAATAAACAGATATAGCCCTCACCACTATCCTGTCATTGGGTTGGTCTTGGGTTGGTCATTCAACCTCTCCAAGTATCGGTTTTTCATCTGTAAAATGAGGACACCTTCCTCCAAGATTAGTTATAGAGTGTTAAATAATATAACGATGTGGAAGTACCTGGCACCGTTTAGCACACATCAGGCCCTCAATAAGTAGGACCCACCTACAGAGCGGTTCATGATGGTGCCTTGGCTTCTACTAGGTTCATTTTGTCCAAAAGTGAACCTTAATAAATCCCATGAGGGCACACAGACTAAATCACATATTCTTCTCAAATCCCCATAGGCTAGTACAACCTCAGCTATACGGGACTCTCTGCTGATTGACAGGACTCATTACTTGGACCATAGCTCTCAACCTAAGACCAAAAGAGGTAAAATAACAGAAAGAAGGCCAGCCTCTCAGTCAGCAAGACGAGTTGTGAGGGACAGTGCAGGGCAAACAACCTCGACAACATCAACCAAACCCTAGACCTGAAGGGGAACAACGGTAGCTCACACGTGAAGAGCACCCCACGGTCCACACAGCATTTCTTAGATACGGTCTTATTATCTCCCATAAGCCTCACAACAGCCCTGAGAAAGGGGTCATTCCCATTCCCATTAGGTAGATGAGCAAATCAAAGATCAGGGAAGTTTAGGGACTTGCCTGAGGTCCAGGATCCTGGAACCGGTGGGGTCTGGACTCGAACCTCGGTCCTCTGATGCAGGGGCCAGGACCAGTTGATGACAGTTCATTCTGAGATCCTCACTCGAAACCCATTCCAGATTCCGGTCTGATGACAGGAAGACAAGCGACACAGATCAAGAGCTACAAGAGGCTGTTCTTTCACCTTCCTCACATCCAGAACTTCACTATCCAGGGATTTCCCTGGATGGTCTGTTACATTTATGTATGAAAGTTTGCTGAAGTGGAAATGAGGGTTCTGCCTGGTGCTGCCTTCCGTCTTCTCCCAAACTTGTCAGAATCAAAGCTCAGGCCAGTTTCTCTGGCTCAGCTGTGGAACGACCATAACCTTAATCAGCTTCTCTCTCCCTGCCCCCACCCCAGTGCCCTCACTTCTTTGGTTTGACCCCACAGGAAGAAATCAGCAGCAGAGCCCTGGATGGCTGACACTTATTTAGAAGATACTCTCAGTGGGAAGAACATCGCCACCAGATAACAATTGCTCGCCGCTAGATAAATGCCAGGGCTTGTCTCCTGATGGATGCTGTGCAAGAAAATAACAATCACTCACCCTAGCTTTGCTGTGGGCTCACCCTCGCCAAGGGGCACAGGCACCCTATTGGGACTGAGCCGCTGGGGACCAAGAGCAGCCTCCATTTGACATCCAGTGCCCAGACCAGGAGGCAGGAGATGCAAGTGGGTAATGGCAGGGGGGGGGGAGAGAGTCTCCATCTCCAAACTGCTGTGTGACTTTGGGGTGCTTTCCTGATCTGATAGTGCCTCAGTTTCTCCAGCTTGTACTGTCATGGTTGTCACTTGCCACCCCAGGATGTTTTAGGTGTTAGAGAAACACTAACACATTCCCAGCCCTGGTGAAGTACCTACATCAGCTCCATTTTCACAGCTGACAGGTGGCAGGGGCAGGAGGGTTGGAAGGAGAGACGATGGGGTGGGAGAGAGGCATGAAACGGGCCAGGAGATAACCTCCCCCCTCAAAGTGGGAGGACATTGGCCAATAAAGGAACTCTCAGGACAATACAAAGCCCAGTTTTCCTTCCTGGGCAAAAGAACACTGGATTTGGAGTCAGATGGCTCTGGATTCAAATCCCAGGTCAACCACTCATTAGCTGGGTGACTTGTGAGCCAGACAGTCCTGTTGGGTTTCAATTTCCTGATTTTAAAATGGGAA
The DNA here is from genome assembly GCF_964341445.2 of Mesoplodon mirus. Taxonomy (NCBI): domain Eukaryota; kingdom Metazoa; phylum Chordata; class Mammalia; order Artiodactyla; family Ziphiidae; genus Mesoplodon; species Mesoplodon mirus. Next base: position 49,228,904 of record NC_138990.1, read on the forward strand.
TATGATCCTGCCCAAGCCTGAATTATTGCAATAGCCTCCTAACTGGCCTCCTGGTTTCCCCCGTACCTCTCTTCAATCAGTTTTTAAAAACTCAGATCAGATCATTACACTCTTGTATTTCACTCCCCCTGTGGTTATGGCTTCTGTTGCATAGAGAGTAAAATTTACAGTCTTCACGATGACCTAAAAGGTCTCCCAAGACCGGGTCCCCTGTTCCCTCTCCGATCTCGCCTCCTCTTACTCATTCAATGCAGCCTCCTTGGCCCCTCCCTGCAGTTCTGCGCCTTTGCACTGGCTGTTCCCTCTACTGGGAAAGCTGTTTGCCCAGATATTTGTCTGACTCACTTCCCTCATCTTCCTCAAAACTTTCCTTCTTAAGAAAACCTACCCTCATCAGCCTTTTGAAAACTGGAAGCTCAACCCCCTCCGACTTTCCCAATTTGCCTTATCTCACTATATTTTTCTTTAGTATATACCACCTTCAACCATACTGTTAACTTCTTAGATTATAGGTATTCATTAGGTTTATTGCCCGTCTCTTCTCACAGGAATGTTTGACTACAAAATGTGCAGGGATTTTTGTCATTTTTATTCAATGCTGGAACTCCAGCATCTAGAAGAGTGCTTGGCACATAGTAGATGATCAGTAAATATGTATTAAATAAAGTGAGTGTTGAATTATGCATGTTTTTCAGGGCTTTGTGGAGGATCAGAAATAATACCTATAAGGCACCCAGCACAGGACTCAGTTCCCGGACAGTGTTCCATCAGCGTTAGTACTAAATGTGCATGCAAGGGGTATGGAGTGGTGTGTATGATGTGGTGTGATGGGTAGTGTGTGTGATGCTTCAAACTCTGCCTGCTTCACTGATCGACACACAAGACTTCCTAGGACTCATATGAGAATATGTATATCAGCACAGAAGGACTTAACAAATGCTCACAAGGACTCTTTGCAGGATGTATTATTATCGTAATTCTCGTTGGAGATAAGAGCCTCATCTTGTCAAAGTCACACAGCGGGGCTTCTATTGGAACTACTCCCCCCCCACCCCCAGCTCCCAGTAAGGGGAATAATTGTACCTATTTTGCACAATTGGTGGCTCACATTTTAAAAAATGTTTCTTGTAGAAACATTTGAGAATAAGAGTGTAAAGGAAATTAAAATGTCCCAAATACCACCATCCAAAGCTAGGTATGATCAACATTTTAGTATGCATCCTTTCAGGCATTTGTTTTATATATAACTTATAAATGAACAGCTTTATTTAACAAAAGTGTGTTTGTATCAATACTACAAATATTATATATCAACTTGCTCTTTCTTAAAAAAACTACATTATGGATATTTTTTCATGCCTTTGCATTCAGATCAATTTCATTCTTTTCACTGGCTATGTAGTATTCCATAAACTTAACCAATCTTTTATTGATAGAATTTAGTTTTTCTCTAGTTTCTCCCCATTACAGATAATGCTGCAATGATCATTCTTGTATATATTACTGTTTCTGTGGGCTAGAACCTAGAAGTGGAGGTTGTGGATTGAAGGACATGCACATTTTAAATTTTTTAAGGGTCTCATTGTCTATAGTGGTTCCTGAAAAGTACCTGGACCAATGAACAATGTTTCTGTCCAAACTCATCATTCATGTGGAATTTTTCCATACCACATCTCTCTCTTCCATTTGAAGAGGAGGCAAACACTTCAGCCTGAGAACACGTGTTTAGAACATTTTCTTGCAGCCTCAAATAATAAACCAATAACTGCCGCATGGCCCACTAGGCTTCTACTGGAAAAGCTCCCTGCATAAGCAATAGACTCTATTGCTTAATAAGCATCTAATGTTCACAGTTAAGTGTAATGAAAACCATAAGGTTTGCACCCATTTTTTAATCCAATTGAAGAAGTTCTTTCCCTAATTTACTGAGTATTTGCTGGGTATTATTGAATTTTCTCAAATTCTTTTTCAGCATCTGTTGAGACGATATTATTTTTCTCCTCTATTAATGTGATGAAATATATTGATTTTCAAATGTTGAAAAAACCTTGCATTCCTGGGATAAACTCCACTTAGTCAAGATGGATTATTTTTTTTTCTGGATGTGACTTGCTATATTTTGTTTATGGTTTTTGTATCGTGTTCAAGAGGGCTATCATCTGTAGTTTTCTTTTTCAGAAAAAAATCTGGCTTTGTCAGATTTTTGTATGAGTCATATGGTGACTTCATAAAATATAGTGGGGCATGTTCCTCCTCTATTTTCTGAAAGCATTTGTATAAGATTGTTGATAAAATTCAACAATAAAACCATCTGGATTTAGAGGGTTGTTTTTGTGGGAAGGTTTTAGATAAATCTAATGTCTTTAATAGAGGGCTATTCAGATTTTCTAATTTGTTTGTGTCAGTTTTGCAAATTTTGTTTTTCAAGGAATTTGTCCATTTCATCTAGGTTATCAAATTTATAGGCATAAACTTGTTTATAATATATCCTTACTATCATTTTAATGTTTGTGGGATCTGTAGTGATAACAGACCCCTAATATAGGTTATTTGTGTTTTCTCCTTTTTTTTCCTTGATCAGTATTGCTAGGGGTTTTATTGATTGTATTAATCTTTTCAAAGGACCAAATTTTGGCTCTCTTAGTTTTCTTTATTGTTTGCTTTGTAGCTCATTAATTTCTGCTCAAATTTTACTATTTTCTTTCTTCTACCTACTTAGGGTTTAATTTGCTCATTTTTTAAATGGTAGAAATGTAGATAAGTAATTTTAAACCTTTCTTCTTTTCTAATATAGATATTACAGCAATGAAGTTTCCACTAAGTGCTGCTTTAGCTGTATCACCAATTTTGATATATTGTATTCTTATTACTATTTAGTATGAAATATTTTCTAATTTTCCTGTGATTTCTTCATTGACTCATGACTTATTTAGAAACATATAGTTTAATTTCTAAATATTTAAGGCTTTTATACATATCTTATATCAGATTTCTAATTTAATTCTGCTATCATCAGAGAACACACTCTAAAAGAGTTCAGTCTTATGAAATGTATTGAGATTTATTTTGTGGCCCAGCATATGTTTTATCTTGGTGACTATTCTGTGTGAACTTGAAAAGAATATGTTTGTTGTACTTGTTGAGTGTAGTATTCTATAAATGTCAATTTGATCAAAATGGTTTATAGAGTGGTTCAGACCTTCTGTGTACTTGCTGACTTTTGTCTCCATTTTTATCAATTACTGAGAGGATGATATTGAATTTATCTAGTTCTCCATTTAATTTAATTTTGGTATGTTGTATTTTTGTTCCATATACTTTGAAGATCTGTAATTACAAAAAGGTTCTGTATTTGTGCATACAAATTTATTATTGTTATGCTTTCTTGATGAATTAATCCTTTTATCATTATGAAATGTAATATTGCTTTACCCTGAACTCACTTTGTATGATATTAATAGAACGACTTCAATGTTCTTTCATTAGTAGTTGCATGCTGTACTTTTTCTGGACTTTGACTTACAACCTGTCTCTTTGTATTTAAAATGTGTCCTTTGGTGGACAGCATACAATTGGGTGTTGACTTTTGTCCATTCTTATAACCACTTTTAATTGAAGTGTTAAACCATATAATTTAACATAAAAATTGATATTGTTGAATATGGACTACCATTTTGATATTTATTTTCTGTTGTTTCAATTAGTTTTTTGTTTTTCTGTTTCTTCTTTCATATCTACTTTTGGGTTAATTGAATATTTCTTACTATTTCATTTTAATATCTCTATTGATTTTTCACCTGTACCTTTTGGCATTAATTTTCTAGGGATTACAATGGAATCTTTAACTTCTCAGAGAAATTAGAGTAAATATTGTACCATTGCACACTGAATGTAAAGACTTTGCAGCAGTGGTTTTGTTTAGTACCCTCCCTCCCATTCTTTGACTATATTTATCATATAGCATCCTGGCACTGGGACAGTCAGTTCAGACACCATAGGTATTTAGTTTTTTCCAAGATGCCAGCTCCTCCTGTTGAGTGGAAATCAAATAAGGCCTCTCCATGAACCAGGGTGTGCCCATAGGCCTGTGTTTCCTCAGGTAACGAAAAAACATAGAGGGAACTGGAGATCATCTTGAGGAGTCCCCGAAATATACAAATGGGGTAATGACCAAGTTCCTCAGGGTCTAACAATAACCTGTGCAGGGCTGAGGACACATGACATCCGGAAGCTCTGAAGAATGTGCACAGGCTTAGGACCAACCAGATCTAACTTATGAAAATTCAAAATTAAAAACTAAAGGATATGAATAAAATACCTAGGAATAAACCTACCTAGGGAGGCAAAAGACCTGTATGCAGAAAACTATAAGGCACTGATGAAAGTGATTAAGATGATACAAACAGATGGAGAGATATACCATGTTTTTGGATTGGAAGAATCAATATTGTGAAAATGACTATACTACCCAAAGCAATCTACAGATTCAATGTAATCCCTATCAAACTACCAATGGCATTTTTCACAGAACTAGAACAAAAAATTTCACAATTTATATGGAAACACAAAAGATCCCAAATAGCCAAAGCAATCTTGAGAAAGAAAAACGGAGTTGGAGGAATCAGACTCCCAGACTTCAGACTATACTACAAAGCTATAGTAGTTAAGACAGTATGGTACTGGCACAAAAACAGAAACATAGATCAATGGAACAGGATAGAAAGCCCAGAGATAAACCCATGCACATATGGTCACCTTATCTTTGATAAAGGAGGCAAGAATATACAATGGGGAAAAGACAGCCTCTTCAATAAGTGGTGCTGGGAAAACTGGACAGCTACATGTAAAAGAATGAAATTAGAACACTCTCTAACACCATACACAAAAATAAACTCAAAATAGATTAAAGACCTAAATGTAAGGCCAGACACTATAAAACTCTTAAGGGAAAACATAGGCAGAACATGCTATGACATACATCACAGCAAGATCCTTTTTGACCCACCTCCTAGAGAAATGGAAATAAAAACAAACAAATGGGACCTAATGAAACTTAAAATCTTTGGCACAGCAAAGGAAACCATAAACAAGACGAAAAGATAACCCTCAGAATGGAAGAAAATATTTGCTAATGAAGCAACTGATAAAGGATTAATCTCCAAAATTTACAAGCAGCTCACACAGCTCAATATCAAAAAAACAAACAACCCAATCCAAAAATGGACAGAAGACCTACATAGACATTTCTCCAAAGAAGATATACAGATTGCCAACAAACACATGAAAGAATGCTCATCATCACTAATCATTAGAGAAATGCAAATCAAAACTACAATGAGGTGTTACTTCATACCAGTCAGAATGACCATCATCAAAAAATCTACAAACAATAAATGCTGGAGAGGGTGTGGAGAAAAGGGAACCCTCTTGCACTGTTGGTGGGAATGTAAATTGATACAGCCACTATGGAGAACAGTATGGAGGTTCCTTAAAAAACTAAAAATAGAACTACCATATGACCCAGCAATCCCACTACTGGGCATATACCCTGAGAAACCATGATTCAAAAAGTGTCATGTATCCCAATATTCATTGCAGCACTATTTACAATAGCCAGGACATGGAAGCAACCTAAGTGTCCATCGACAGATGAATGGATAAAGAAGATGTGGCACATATATACAACGCAATATTAATCAGCCATAAAAAGAAACAAAACTGAGTTATTTGTAGTGAAGTGGATGGACCTAGAGTCTGTCACACAGAGTGAAGTAAGTCAGAAAGAGAAAAACAAATACCGTATGCTAATGCACATATATGGAATCTAAAAAAAAAAAAAAAAGGTTATGAAGAACCTAGGGGCAGGACGGGAATAACGACGCAGACATAGAGAACGGACTTGAGGACACGGGGAGGGGGAAGGGTAAGCTGGGACAAAGTGAGAGAGTGGCATGGACATATATACGCTATCAATATAAAATAGATAGCTAGTGGAAAGCAGCCACATAGCACAGGGAAATCAGCTCGGTGCTTTGTGACCACCTAGGGGGGTGGGATAGGCAGGGTGGGAGGGAGACGCAAGAGGGAGGAGATATGGGGTATATATATATGTATAGCTGATTCACTTTGTTATAAAGCAGAACCTAACACACCACTGTAAAGCAATTATACTCCAATAAAGATGTTAAAAAAAAACAAACTAAAGGATAAATAAGGGAGCGATTCTCTCTCTACACTAGGATTCCCCATAGGGTTCCTCTAAGCAGTGAACTCTTCTACTGCCATTAAAATATTATTTGATCTGCAAAATTTTAATTAGACCTAACTTCTCCGGAACACATTTACTATGCCCCTGGCTACCTTGGTTTGATGTAGATTTCACTTGCTCATATTTATTTGAGCATTTATTATGAGGTGCTGTGCTGGGCCTTGTGCTCAAGAATATTGAGGTGAGTAAGACTCAGTCCCTGACCTCTAGGAGATCAGTGTTTCATGGAGTAGCTAGCTGTGTGCACATCTAGCTGGAATGCAGTAACACAAATGTACACAAAGTGCTCTGAGGACACAGAGAATGAAGCAGTGACTTCTGTGGTGGCAATGGTGAGGACGTATACTGGGAACCTTAACAGAGGAGGCAACACCTGAAAAGGAGTTTCATTCAACCATTCAGGTCACAAATATTTGAGTCCCTGCCTTGTGTCAGGTATCATGTAAGGGTCTGTCGTACCACAGGGGTGACAGGGTTCCTGCCTTCATAGAGCTTACATTCTATCTGTGGAGATAATGAACAGATAAACAAGATAATTATAGATTGTAAAACATGTTATGGAAGAGGTAAAGGGGACGGTATGTGGGGGAGGCCTATTTTAAATCCAGTGGGTTGGGAAGTATTCTAGGAGGGGGCACTTGAGCTGAGACTTGAAGGATGACAATAAATCTCTTACAAGAAGAGCTGGTGGAAGCTCCAAATGGAGGAATCAGCAGGTGCAAAGGTTCTGAGGTGGGAAAGAGATCATTGTGTCCTGGGAACAGAAGGAAGATGCTGTGGCTAGAGTGTGCTGGGCAATGGGAGAGGCTGCACCCACAGGGTAAAGAGCTGCCTTGCTGCTTTGGGGAACAGGGGAGGTGTTTAAGCAGGAGGAGGAAGTTCAGTTGGCTTTTATGGTTAGAAAGAGGTGCATCCCCTGCAAACAACCTCAGCACTTCCCATCTAGCTTGGGGCAACTCCACTGTCTGATTGATCCTGTTGATACTACCTTTACTTAAATTATAAATTTAAGTTCATTATAAATTTTTGCGTTAGTTTTGATTTTTTTATAATATTGTATTAGAACATGATTTATCTTGATTACTGAATTCTTGGCACCCCCTACATTTTGTGCCTGAGGTGAGTGACTCACTGTCATCATCCCAGTTGCAGCACTGCTTCCTAGGCTTTTACCCTCTTCCTCAGATGCAGCTCAAAGGGAAGGAAGTTGGCTCAGCTTCTATTTCCTGCCAAGAATTTTAACACCTCCCACCTCCACCCCTGCACCTTTCTCTGGCACGTTTATCATGTGAGCACAGAGACATGGCTCTTCTCCACCATCTAATCTTTCTTGAATGCAGGGGAGCTGGAAAACCATCAGCCATCCTCAGAAACTGGTAACCAAGGAAGGTTTCAAAGCAGACAGACTCTCAGATGCTTGGGGGCAGAGCCCCACTCTGTGGACCCAAAGAATCTGGCTGTCCCACATGGGGACCACCAGTAGTCTTAAAGGGGGGCTTGCTTTCTACTTGGAAGAGACAAAGGAAACAACAGAGTCTGGGGACGGGTAGAGATCAATGAAAAATTTTAATAAAGGGCCTTTGGTAAGCTCTTAACTCCAGGCCAGGTAGCTACTGGCACGTGAGCCAGGTGCAGATTTTGATGTCTTTATCTGGCTTCCTCTGAAGCCCTGGCACACTTCCTGATGCTGGGCTAAGTAAGACGCCCTGTGAAATCAGAGCGTGTATTTGAGAGGCCTTGTGGGTGGAGCCCCGGGTAGGTAAGGGGATAGGGGCTAGCTCTGTGTAACCTCCATTGCCACGTCTGTTTCAGACCTCTGAGCCTCTGTGATAAAACCCCCATAGGGACTTCCTAATTCCCTACTGGTCACTGAATCCTCAATGGCTGGGATTTGTCTTAAGCCATTTTTTAAAATCTTATTTGCAGCATGTAGTGTGTGCCTGGCGCATAGTACACCCTTAATAAATTTTGGTTAAATGAAATAGTGAATGATGCCTAAGATTAAAAAAGAAAATTGGCAATGATGACGTGAAGTCCTATGCCAAGGAAGGAGGGGCTGAAAGCACCCTGGAGCCTCCTTAAGTTTTCCTTAACTCATCAATCCTTGTCTCCTACTCTGCATTCTCAACTGGATTTATTCTTCCTAATAAAGTCTTCCTCTCATCAGAGGCTAAATTGGAAAATTCTTCATTGTTCTTGAAGAACTTTGAATAATGTCTCAAGTATATTTAATATACTAGACGGAAGGTTGGATTCAGGGAAGAATATAGATTTTATGTTTAACAGACCTAGGCTTAGAAATTTATTTTTTTAAAAAAATGATTTCTTAAGTATTATGTGAACTTTGAGTGCAAGGGATAGGCATTCACATAAATTCCTCAAACTCTTGCCATGGTCAATGGTGAGCTCTTTGTGGGAAATCCAGTGGGTAAGACTTTGTGGGAAATCTTTTGTGCTACTGATTTTATGAGTCCTCTCTGCAGTACGTGGCATCACTAAATGTTCTTCCTGGAATTCTCTCCTCTCCTGGTTTCCACGATTATATCTCCTTTCTTTTCCCCTCTCAATCAGTCTTTGCTGTTTCCGTTCCCTCCTCCTGCCCCTTAAACATTGGAATTCCCCGGGGTTCTCTCCCAGGATGGTCTCACTGCCCTCATGCACTGTGTCACTTACATGTCTATGGCTTCCACATCTTTCCCTCTGGTTCTTGCTTCATCCTGGGGCTCCAGGTTCAAATACCCATCCTCCTTGGATAACTCCACTTGGGTCCTTATTGTGCCTGAAATAAAATTTGTCTGAGAAGAAACCATTCGCCTTTCCTCTCAACTCCCCTCACCTTCTCCCTGACCTGTACTCTTTGTCTCCATTAATGACTTCACCACCCATTTAGATGTGCTGGAGCAGCCTTCGAAGCTTCCTGCCTGCTCATCTCCCATACACATAAACGTAAATGCTATGGGTTGTCCTTGGGAATGTTTCTCACCTGCACCTTCCTCTCCGTATCCATCAGACCAGCTCTATTCAAACCCTTACTTTTTTTGGTCTCTTGCACAAACATTGCAAAACCCCCTAATGGGTCTTCCTCCCCTTAGCCTCCTTTTCCAATCTGTCCTCCACCCCCTGGTCCATTTTATTGCTGTTTTACTATCTGGAACCTGCTGCTCGGATCGTTGTCCTTCCCTTGGCCAAATGAATGGACCTGGGGAGCCACAGGACCGGAAGGTGGCTGGGACAACGCTCCCCCTCCATGCCCCTGTGACCTGCAGATTGCCCCTCCCTTACCCTGCCTGAGGAGGTGGGATGAGGGTGTAGGTAGCCTTCATCCACAGCAGTCCTGGTGTGGCAAGAGCTGACAATAAATCCTCCTTTGGTTTTTCTCATTCCCTCTGTAAGCTCCCACTCGATGGGAAGCAGAAAGCCAGCTCTTGGATCCAGCTTCAGAACTAAGACTGAAGATTTCAAACATCTATGGAAATAGAAAAGTATAATAAATCCCAATGAACCATCATCCACCTTCAACCGCGTTTAGCTCATGGCCAATCTTGCTTCTTCTCTACTCCCTGCAACCCACCTCCCCACCCCCAGCCTGGGTTATGTGGAAGCAAATCCAAAAATTGTGTTTAAACAGAGCAGGAGCACCAGGGGTGCGTGTCCTTTGGTGAGTCACAGCCTTGGTGCATAGCAGCTCTTGAGGGCAGGGCTCTACCAGGGACTCTGGGACTCAGTCACGGCTAATCAAGGCTCGTGACCCTTGCTCCGCTGTCATCCATGGGCGACACCACCCCATCTCCGAGGGAGCTGAGAGAACTCCTTGGGGCCTCATGCCAGGATTCCCTGCACTGTGGCCGGTTCCCCACCCAAGCCCTCCAAGCACTGCCCTCTGCTGGAGGGATCTGGGGCAGCCAGCAAAGCTCTACTTTCCACCTCCCCAAGCAGAATGCCTCACCACCAGGGCGCTCAGCCGACTTCTCAGCAAAAGTCAGAATCCATTCCTGAGCTTAATGAGGGGCTGAGGGAGAAGGAGCAGCAGCTTAACAAAGGGAAGGAACCCAGATTCTGGGGAATTAAGGTAGAAAAGACCAGATTCAGGTTCCTAGGGACCCCTGGAGGGACCCAAGGGTATAGTTTGGGGCAGGAACAAGGGTGACCAAACCACTGGTGCCCGGCAAGGCTGTTGGAAGAGAGGAGTCTCAGGTCAGAAAGTGCGTTTCCCTGAGGCCTCAGCGTAGCCTTGTATTTTATTTTTATTTTTTGTAATCAAAAACATTTGCAGGGCTCTGGGCTCAAGATACAAATTTGCATATTGCTTTACATAAGTCAGCATAGGGAGTTCGTTCACCCCTAACACCAAGAAAGAGAAATTAAATTCAATTAGATTAATTAGTGCAACTGATTGCAAATTGTTTTCAGACCTTATATTAAGGGCTCTACACGCAGGAAATACAGAATGGATTATTTAATTGGGAGAGCGGGGAGGATGGGAGGGAGCCAGCCTGGGCAGCCCAGCCAGCTTTGCTAGAGAGGACTGAGGGAGAGAAAGAGCCAGAGTGGGCGGAGGGCGTGGGCCTGTACTTCCATGGGACATTTTAGCACCCACCCCACCCCTGTAGACATCACTCCAGGTTGGGCAGAGGCTGACTGCCCTGGAAGATGAAACTGAGGCTTAGGGCCATTTTCTGGCACGACTGCTTCCAAAACCCAATGTTGCATTTTCATGTTTTAAGAGAACCCCCCAAATTGTATGAGTTTTAGGTCCCTGAAAACCTGCATCTGTCCCTGGTACTTTCCTATTAATTCCCCTCCTCCCTCTTTCGTTGGTTTGCTTCTCTCCTTTCCTGCCTTGTTTCTTGGAATTCAGAGTGGGAGAAAAGGGCTCAAGGGAAGAGAGGTCTTGGGGGTGGGTGCTGGGGGCCGCCCCTGCCTTGGCCAGCCCTGCAGATCTGCAGCCTTGTGAACCGGTCCTGACTCCCAGCCAGGCTCACCCCAGCAGCCTCTAGCTCCCTCAGGGTTAGGAGGTAACTGGCCCACCCTTACCAGCTGTCTGCCTGGTACCAGTCTGTTTGGGGCTTGCCCCTCCCTGGCCTGCTGGGGTTGCCCAGTTCATGGTGGGGATAAGCAGGTGCTTTATGTCCTGGGCTGAGAGGGAACCTGTCAAGACGCCCAGCTCACATGGCTGGGGCCCTGACATCCCGTAAGCCGTTTCACTGCTCCCTGGACTGCCGGTGCTACCTGGCATCCTCCTGCTAATCTGGCAAATGACACAACTCTCCCCTTCCCTAGTGGCCTATGTTCCTGAGGTCCCAGCATGCCTAGGGCTGAGTCGGTCTCAGTTTTGATGAAAAGGGACTTCCTCTATTTTTGCTTTCCAGGCCTGGTCCCTTTGATGAAATACCAGAAGGCCAGGGCACTCCCCAGAGCCTCTCCCCTACTTCCTTTTCATTCACTTCCTTAACAAGATGCCATAGACGGGCTTTCTGCATGAGGAGTCACAGTGGGTGGCACAGGGATTCCTGGATGGCTAAGCAGTGTCCTGGAGATGCTTCCACATCATTCAGGTTGGAAAAGTTCATTCGTTCGTTGATTCATTCATTCATTCATTCACTCAACAAACACATATTGTTTTACATGTACAAACACCCTGCTCTGGCGTGAGACAGTTCAGAGGTAAACCCCTACAGTCTAGTAAGGCGCGTTAAGACAAGTCTAGAAATAACCATGATTTGAGACAGAATAGGATACACTGTCAAGAGAGGCACAAACGGGTCCTAGTTTGTTTAGATAAGGAGGGCACATCTGGGTGGGCAATCAAGAAAAACCTTGAAATGGAGACGATGTAAAGCGGCCTTCCTGGTGGGGTAAGGTGACAACAGGTGGGGCTGGAGGGTAGGGCCCAGCATGGAGGGAGCTGAAGCCGACACAGGAAGAAGTGGCAGGAGTCTCACCCCTGGAACAGCAGCCATTCAGCTTGGCCTTAGAGTTTGGGCAGGGAAGACATTGACAAGTTTGGAGAGCTTTGTGGGCAAAAGGCAGCCTAAGGCGGAAAGAGAAGGAGAAGCCCAGGAAGGAAGAGTGGGAGGGTGGGCACATGGGGGTGGAGGCATCAAAGGCCTCTCGTTCCTTTTCACAAATTCCTTTCCTTTCCCGCTACTCCCAGCTGATGGCACAGAAGGAGGTTGGAAGACCTCAGCTCAAGGCCCCCAGAGCTTGGCTCTGCTTGGTTTGGGCTGAGGCCTCCATGCATATTTCATGCTGCAGCTGGGGGTTCCTGGGAGAGCCCCAGAGGTTCTGCACTGGGCCTCAGGCTTTCTGAACCCACTGCCTTGGGCATCTGACTGGGGGCAGCATTTCTCCACACCGACCTCGGCCTGTTCTGCGTAATGATGCGCTCCCCCGACACTGCTAACGGCTGGCTTCTAATAAACCCCACGCTGGCGGCTGCAGTGCTCGAGGTAATGATCACTCTTCCCGGCTCCCTCAAAGTGCAGTCAGATTTATAAAGACGCATGAATCAGAGATGGCAGCCTGTAACAAAAGCTTTACCTCCAGCTGTTTTGTTCATTTTCTGAACAACAACAGAACATTCCCTCCATCTCTACCCCTCCCGCCTGTTCCTTTGTGATTGGGATCCATTATCAGCTACATGCATTCGTCTAAAGCTCCAGGCTCACACAAGTGGAGGGAGGGAGGCCAGAAACAGCTGAATCACAGGACCTGACCTGTGTCCCATGGTTTCCTGTTTTTGCCTCTCCTTGCTAATAACTTCCCACCTGGAAAGAGGATCCCAGGTTCCTCTGTGCCCAGTTAAACACAGTCCATCTCCCCTGCTGGCTCTGCCCTGACCATCTTCCAGGGCTACACCTGCTTGGGGAGCCCTGGCCCTATATGCTGAGGCTTCGCACCAGACCCGCTGGCTAATAACTGGCCTCCTGCCTTGTACTGAAGACTCGGTCCACATCATTGATACCCCTGTTCAAGTACCCTGGAACCTGCCTTGGTCCCTACCTGGCACCAACGTTGTTCTAAGCTCCTTATTGTTTTTAATTGAGGTTAACTTCACATGACATAAAATTCACCATTTTAAAGTGACCAGTTCTGTGGCATTGTACATTCATACATCCGTAATGTTGTGTAACCGCTACTATCTTGTTCCAAAACATTTTCATCACTCCAAAAAAACAAAAACAACAAGCCCACACCCATGAAGCAGTTACATTTCAGTTTCTTCTCCCCCCAGTCCCTGGAAAGCACCAATCTGCTGTCTCTATGGATTTATCTATTCTCGATATTGCATATAAATGGAATCACACGATATGGGACATTTTGTGTCTGGCTTCTTTCATTTACCGTAATATTTTCGAGGTTCATCCACATTGTAGCACGTATTAGTACATCATTCTTTTTATGTTGGAATAATATCCCATTGTATGTATACAGCACAATTTGTTTATCCATTCTACATTTGGCGAACATTTGTATTGTTTCCACTTTTGGCTATTATGAATAGTGCTGCTATGAATATGCATGTGCATGTATTTGTTTGAGTAGCTGTTTTCATTTCTTTTGGGTATATATTTAGGAGTAAAATGGCTGGTGCATGTGATAAGCTCTGTGCTTAACTTTTTCAGGAACCACCGACCTGTTTTCCATAGTGGCCAAACCATTTACATTTCCCGTGTGTTATATTTATATAACACAATGTACAAGTGTTCAATTTCTCCACATCCTTGTCCACACTTGTATTCTCGTTTTTTTTTTTTTGTATTGTTATTACTATAGCCATCCTAGTGGGTGTTAAGTGGTTTCTCACTGTGGTTTTGATTTGCATTTTTCTAATGACTAATGACATTGAGCACCTTTTCATGTGCTTGCTGGTCATTTGTATTGTCTCCTTTGGAGAAATGTCTATTTTATTCCTTCATTCATTTTTTAGTTAGGTTGTTTGACCTTTTACTGTTGAGTTGTAAGAGTTCTTTATATATTCCAGATACTAGACCCTTATTAGATATATGATTTTCAAATATTTTCTCCCATTCTATAGGCTGTCTTCTCACTTGCTTGCTAATGTCCTTTGATGTACAAAAGTTTTTAATCCTGATGAAGTATTATTTATCCACTTTTTTCTTGTGTTTTCTGTGCTTTTGGTGTCATATTCAAGAAATCACTGCCAAATCTGAGGTCATAAAGATTTACCCCTATGTTTTCTTCTAAGAGTTTTATGGTTTTAGCTCTTATATTTAGATCATTGATTCATTTTGAGTTAATTTTTGTATATGATGTGAGGTAGGGATTCCTAACTCTTTTTTTTTTTTTTTTTTTTTTTTGCGGTACGCGGGCCTCTCACTGTTGTGGCTTCTCCCGTTGCGGAGCACAGGCTCCGGACGCGCAGGCTCAGCGGCCATGGCTCATGGGCCCAGCCGCTCTGCGGCATGTGGGATCTTCCCGGACCAGGGCACGAACCCGTGTCCCCTGCATCGGCAGGCGGACTCTCAACCACTGCGTCACCAGGGAAGCCAAGGGATTCCTAACTCTTAATTCCTGCTCCCGAGCCCACCTCAGCTTGGGGTCCAACCTGGGTCCCATAGCCTGCTGGCAGTTACCCCTGATGCCTGCCCTGCTGAGTGTTTCTTGCCTGAATTATCTGTTGGTCTGGGACACTCCTCCATTCTATGTCAGCTTCCATGAGGTGCATTGCTTGCCTGGACTATTACTCTTGCCTTCGATTGGATTCCATCAGACAGGACTTCGTCTCAGCTGACCAGCTAGGTCTGTTCCTCCAGCTCTAGTCCATCCCTGTCATTGGTCTAACCCAGGCTCTCTCTCTCTCCCGAGACTGAGCTATCCTGCTATTGCCTCAAGCCACTCCAGCAATATCTTGTGACAAAATCAAGTTTCATCAACAGAGTGCAATTGCTAAGGGCATGGACTCTGGAACTGGGGACCAAATTCCAGCCCTGCCACTTACTACACGGGTGACTACAGAGAGAGCTCTTTGCCATTTTTGTGCCTCAGTTCCCTCATCTACAAAATGGGGATACTGATTACACCTACCTCACAGGGTTGATGTAGCAGTTACATGAGTTAATACATAAAAAGGGTTAAGGAGAGTGTCCAGCATATTGTAAATCCTCCATGGGTGTCGGCTCTTCTTAAGAATTTCTGAAAAGACCACCGGTCCCCTGGGAAGAGTATTACAACTGACCAGAACAACATTTTAGTTTGAATGAGCTCATCCTTTTCCTAGGTCTAAGGTTGGAAGGGGTTACCTACCAGACCAAGGAGGACAATTAACCTACTCATGCCAATGGCGAGCAACTAGACACAAGGAGGGGAGGAAAGGAGGGAGAGGTGCAGGACCCCAAACCAATCTTGTTGGTTGCAAAATTCTGTTGGTACCTGTAGGTTAGACAAATCTACAGCAAATTCAGTGGTATGATACCTGGGATCTAATAAAAGTGGCAGAAAACAGGAACAGATTCTGCCGAGTTGTCCTTGGTTGTTCTATTCCCCCCCGCCCCCCAATTTGCCTGCTATTGAGCTCTGAGGTAATCTTGTCATATCTGATGTAATCACCACCGGCAGGTTTGTCTCCCAGGCCCAGAATCACAAAGGTCCCCCAGAGTCACCTATAAAGAAGCCTGGGAGGAGGCCCCCTCCCTGTTGCCACCCCTGTGGCTGTGTCCTTTGCAGAGTTTCGGATGATTCATCCTCGGGAGGGAGGTTAGCCACCAGATTTATTGTCTGTCTGAATAGGCTGTGTGCAGCACGACCAAAATAACAGGGAAAAAAGAGAGCTGTCTCAGCAAAATCCGCTGAATCAGAATTAACAAGACAATCTTGTAACTAATGATCAGAAATTGAAATGTACTCAGGAGTTGCGGTGTTTAAGTGAATAGCAGGGCTGTGGGGCGATGATGAGGATAATGGGACTTGGAATAGCTCATATCCTGCAGTGGCAACTGAGGGTAGCCTGTTCACAAGCTAATCCAGGTGCGAGGCTGGTCTCCTAACAGCCTGGGGTACCACCCCCACGACAGGATTGCCTTCTCCCCTCACCCCAACCCTCCACTCCTCTCATCAAAGGGGCCTCATCTTTCTAAAGCACATCTTGGTTTACAATCTATAGCCCACTAGGTTCTCAGGACAGCCTCATGGGACAGCTTAGTCTGACATCTCTCCATTTTACAGAGATGAACACTGAGGTACAGAGAGGCTATGCCAGTAAGTGGTAGGGCCTGACCTAGGATTCAGGTTTTCAAATTATTGGAATTCCTGTACAAAGGCATCCTGGTATACAAATGAATAATCTCCTCTAGTTTAACTTTTTGGTGAAGTTAGATTTTCATGGATTGTGTACTTACAGGGCCACGCATGCTGGCAACTATTGGTATCTGAAGTGCAAAAGTGAGGTTGTTTTCTATATTTTAAAAGTTAAAAATTGCTTTCGTTAGAACAAAACTCAAATATTTTCTTGCTTGACTAACTCTAAAAGCACTTAGCAAGTTTTACAAAGTAATTCAGATCTGGGGCTGCATTGAACCATGAATGTTTTTAGTCTCTGAGTAAATGTCTCAGAAAGCTATGGGGAATGAAAAAGAAGGGTGCAGAGGAGAACAGGCTTGCAGCCTGGCTGTGCCGCCCCATCTTGCAGACAACTCTCACGGCCGCCGAATTACCAAGATCACGGTTGGCCACACTTCACCTACCACAATAATGGACGCCTGTGGGGGAGGAACCTGGTGATCTACATGCTGGTGGGGAGACACAGTGTGATTTGATTTGAGTTTCATTTGCAGATGTCTCCCTGGGAAGAAAGAGAGGAGGCTGCTGCTCTCAGAGGGGAGAGCTGCTTTCTTTAATTACAGGGAAGCAGCAGGAGCAAACCTCAAGGAGAAAAGAAACCAGTCAGCAGACTGGGCTGCCAGTCTTCCTCTTAGCACTTAGTATTCTTGAGGTCTTGAGAGAACAATTCTCCTCTGTGCCTCATTTTCCACATCTCTAAAATGGGGATAACCATGCTTCCCTTGAGGGTTGTTGAAAGTCTCAAATGATATATATATAATATATATATACACACACATATGCAGTGCTTATCCCAGAGTAGGGATTCAATGATAATATATATGAATATTAGTAGGAGGCATTTGGTAAGTATTTCCTAGACTTCACTTCACCCTCCTCTATGAATATGCAAAAATACTCTTCCACTAAAAGTCCAGCTGAAACCCCATTTCAGTGTGACACCTCCCTGAGATGCCAGCCCGAGGTCATCGCTTCCTTCTCAGTGTTCTCTGTCTGCATCGCTCATTAGACCAGACATCATAACACCCAGTAGCATCCTTTCTAGTTATGGGACTCACAGCACAGGCAGATCCAGATGGCTCAGGGCAGAATGAGGCAAGATATCACACTTGGGTGTGTGTGTGTGGTGGGGGGTGGCAGGTGATGGAGCAGGGAGGACATGAGTTCTGCCAAGGGCAAGTAAGCCCTCCTGAGTCCAGGAGGCCAGTGTGAGGACAGAGAGGAGCCACGTGGGAGGACCATAGCTGAGTGAGGATGCACAGTTTAAGGTCTGGGGTTTAGGCCCTGTCCAACCAGGGCAGTAGGTGGGCAGAGGCTGGAGTGGGCAGGTAGTCTGATCCAGGGACATGTGGTCCAGGACATCAGAGCTCCAAATTCAGGCATTAGGCATGAAAGGCAAGGGCGTGGCAGACCCCTGTCAACTAGGAGGTGACCAGAATCACTTAGGTGCTTTTCTCAAACTACAGATTCCCAGGCTCTAAAGCCAGTGAGATTCGGATAGAGTAAACCAGACGCACTGTCGGAAGAGACGATGGGTTTTCCTGCTCTGTGACTGAACGAGCTTACCCAGTGATGACTAAAGAAGGCCTTCTCACAGCTGTGACCTTGAAACTCAAAGACTTAAAGAAGGTTTACCAAGAGGCAGGAGGACTTCAAGGCACATGAACCAGATGCTCAGAAAATGAGTGTGATGAGCTTACAAACACTCTGTGAAGAAAAGTTTTTAAAAAAGAAGGGTCCCAAGAAACCAGGATCAAATTACATAAAGAGAAATAGGAAAGCAGTCATTTTCTGAAGAAAGCTCCATGAGGAAGTATCACCACCTGGACCCCAGGTTCTCTCTTTAGCATGTCCTACATCAGATGTTCCCCTTCAAACAGACCCATAAAGAATGACAATGCCTGCACGAGAGGGCACAGTATGAATCGGGAAGTATTTGAATCACATATCCTGTTGATTGGATCAATTTGTAGGGAATTTCCTCTACAAGAGAAGAGGAGTCTCAGGCTCTAAGCTAAGGCCCACCCACTCAGAGGCTGGGGATGAGGGCAGGACCACCATGAGGACAACTGGGTCAAGTGCATTGGTTAACCAAATGTACTTATTTATTCTCCTTCATAAAAACATGCTTGGTGAAGTGTGGCAGCCTCAGCTCTCTTCCCTTGCTTTATTTCCAGAAAGCCAAGCCTGGCCTAAATCTCCCAGGTAGGAAACCAAGAGTTTTCTGGAGAAACTAGAAGAGCCAAGAGCAAAACACCTACTGACTTTGACAACTGGGAGCTCCCACCCCAACAACGAAAAGGCTAAATCACGCTTGATCACCCTATGGCTCAGCTTACCAGGTGGCATGCCCTGGCCAAACACACAGAACTTCCAGCTGTTTTAGTCTCTCATTCTTTTTTTTTTTTTCTCATTCTTTTTTTAAAAAAAATATTTATTTATTTTTGGCTGCATTGGGTCTTCATTGCTGTGCATGGGTTTTCTCTAGTTGCGGTGAGCAGGGGCTACTCTTTGCTGCGGTGCATGGGCTTCTCAGTGCGGTGGCTTCTCTTGTTGCGGAGCACGGGCTCTAGGCACATGGGCTTCAGTAGTTGTGGCTCACAGGCTCTAGGGCGCAGGCTCAGTAGTTGTGGCGCACAGGCTTAGTTGCTCTGTGGCATGTGGGATCTTCCCAGACCAGGGCTCAAACCCACGTCTCCTGCACTGGCAGGTGGATTCTTAACCACTGCGCCACCAGGGAAGCCCCAGCAGTATGATTTTAAAGGACAGAGGCAAATGCTAGGGGGAAGCCCTGGAAATGTGAGGGGTGTTCTCTCTGGGGAGAGGGAGCATGTGTGGAATGGGGGATTTCTGTACATAGATATTACTTCAAACAAGTATTACTTTTATAAAAATAATTAACAAATATAAGTTTGAGTTTTAAAAAATGACATAGACAGCTGCCATAGCCTTTTACTGGGCTGGATCTTTTTTCAACCAAAATAGTCATCAAACCTCAGCTTCTCTCACCGTGAACAAAAAAGACAATTTTTAAAATGTGTTACATTTTGAACTCTTAGTTATACTATATACAGTATCAGTTTCATGTTTTTCTTGATTAGACTTTTAGACTTTCTTGAAAGAAAAGGAAAGAGGACAGGAGCCTGGGATCTGGAGCTGAAAGAAGTGGGTTGCAGCCCTGCCTGTCCCCCGCACCCTCTTACTTGCTGTGTGTCCTCGGAGAAGTTACTGCACTGCTCTGAAACACAGTTTCCTACTCTGCAGATGAGGCAAACACTACCTTCCTCACAGGGCAGTTACCGGTGGGGCAAGGGCACTTCATTTCACTGTAGCCTCAGTAGACCCTGACTGCTTACACAGAGTAGGCGTTGCTAAGTATTGATCTGATTTGAGCAAATTAAGAGTGATTTCTAAAGGCACTTAAAAATAGAAGCAAATGGCTGCTATGATTTGGGGACAGGTCTGCCAAGAAGCTGGAGTTGGACTAGAAATGCTCTTTCAAAGTTCTGTTTGTGCTCACTATTCTAGATTTTTCTTTCATTCTACCATAAGAATACAGAATCCAAGGCAATGCAGGCGTGCTGTTACAATTAGAGAGACTGGGTAGAGCAGAGGCGGAGGTAATCGAGCCTGTTTTCCCCAGAATGACTTTGTTTCATACTGGAGAATTCACGTTGGGCTGTGCTGGATACCCAGCAGATGCTTCCGCATGGGAGCTGCTGGTTCTAGAATCTGAACTATGGAACATGACTGCTGGTCATGACCCACCTTGTCTTCCTACAGGTTCCCCTCCCCAGGCACCACTTCACAGGTTGGCTGTTACCCTGAAGCTGACTGAGTCTGGATGTCCCAAACCCAACTGCGGCAGGGGAGGGCGGTCAGCGGTCACCCCTCTGGGCTCTCGGCCTACTGCCCTGCCATCCTCGGAAGGGCCAGTCCTGCTCAGGATGGCTGAGTAGCCCCCGAGGACAACTGGAGCTCCCTAAGGCAGTTCTGAATATTGCAAAGTCCCTGCTAAGTTTGTGCTGTCAGTCCCCAGGGCCGCAGGGCAGAGGCACCTGACTATCCATCAGCAGAGGTCAGGTCTGAGAGGTTTTCATCACTTTTATGACCCAACAGAAAGAACTCTTGGCAGTTAGAGTGAACTATGGCCTGTCTGTGCTGCTTAAGTTGCAAGGGCTTGTTCTGGACCGAAATATGTCTATGACCCTGGCCTGGCTGGTTGGATGTGGGACCAAAGCAGGGAGCAGTTCACCTGAAAAATCTGGTTCAGTCCACGCAGAGTGGTTCAGTTCAACATGCACCCTCTGAGGGCCAGATGCTACCAGATGCAGGTGGGTCTCCTCGTGTGAGGCGCGTCCAAACAGATGAGGGTGGGCGGACAGACACATGAATGGAGGAGGTACAGGCCACGGAGTAAGTGCTCCGTTAGCTGTGCCAAGGGTGCTGTTCCCACAGAAGGACCCAGAGACAGAGACTTCCGTGGGGACACAGGTTACCACGGGGATACAGCAGGGACAGCCAGCCTCCGCGTCCTTCCTCCTGGGGGGCCCAGAAAGCGGTTCCTAGGGGATGGCTCAGCCTTCCTCCAACCTCTCGATGAATCGTCGCAAGCGCAGAAAGAAAATACCACCCTTACATTATCGCCAGGGTTGAGCCAGGGGCTCCAAGACAGTGTGGAGACTCAAACTTGGGTTCCCGTGTCTGGAATCCCGCCTTCTCTTCCTCTAGTCCTGTCAGCCTTACAACTCAGCCATCCCATCCTCTGCAAAGCTGCCCACCCCTCCTCTGTGCCCCCTGCATTCAACTGACCTCTTACAGCTGTGGTCACGCCGAGCACCCCCTCTCTCACCCTCTGCTCTTCACACACACACCCCCACCAGCCCCCACTCTAAAATAGAACCCAGTTCTCTCCTCTGCTCGTTTTCCTTGAGGGCACGGTCAGTGGCCGGCTCCTGGCATAGTGCCTGTCATATGACAGGTGCCCAGTAAATATTTATTGCTTAGTGATTGCCATATGCATTTGGGGGCTGAATCCCCATGCTCGTGAGGCAGCATGGTCACCAAGAAGAGGCAGACGGCTCTGCCACATATCAGCTGGGTAACCTTGACCGGTTATTTCATTTCTCTGAGGCTCAAGTTCCGCATCTGTAAAATCCGAAGGATAACCGACCTCATGGGATGCTGTGAGCATTCCACAAAATAGTGACTGCAGAGCCCATAAGCACACAGTTGGCACCTAACTATAGCTCCCTAAATGCTAATTCCCTTCACCCTTCCTACCTCATGCAGGACGACTGATGGATGGATGAATGGAGGCTCAACATGGCTCACCATTGTTAAAGATGTAGAACTACTTAATTTGAGGACACAAGTATCTGTTATTCTGTCCTCCGAGTGAGAAGCAGCAGAGCCTAGTGGTTAGGAACCCAGCACTCTGGAGTGGACTTCTTGAACTTGAATCTCACTTCTACAACTTATTAATCTTCTTGGCTCTCAAGCTACTCACTTGTAAGATGGAGATAGTAATAGCTGTTATTATATTATATCGCTACTATTTTCAAGAGGATTGACTAAGTTAAATTCTTTAAAGCTCTTAGAACAATGCCAAGCACAGAGGAAGCATTGTGTAAGCAGTTGCTACGCTACCAGTCTTCTTCTGTGTGTCGGAAATGTATTATAATTAAATAATTAAGCCTGGTTATCAGATACTCAGTTAAATGTAGGCCCACGAAGGCACTTGCTCGGCCGGCAGAGCAGAATCCATCTGACATTAAGGCCCTTCTCCTGCTTCGCTTCATCTCCTCTTCCTCCCCTCCCATGTCTGCCGCCAGGATCTCCCATAACTGTGGTCTGTTTTTCCCCTCTGACTGATGGTGACATAGCGCAGGCCTCATACTACTTCTGGAGTCTCCATCAGGCCTGTCTTCACGGAATCTCACCTCCAAACCACCTTACTCTCTGCTATCCCATCCGTCTTCCTCCTCTTCCGCCCTGGCCAGTGTTACTCCCTTGCTCCAACACCTTCAGTAGCTCAAAAGTACTTACCCAATTAAGTTCAGCATCTTCTGCCTGGCATTCGAGGCCCCCTCTCTTGCCTCACCTGACAGCCCCCCTCCCCCCCGCTCTCTTCCATGTCTTCTACACCTGCAGCTAGCTGAGCTGCTCCACATTCTCTGAAAAAGGTCCATCCTTTCCTGCTTCTGTGCCTTTGTTCAGGCTGTTCTTATCCCCTAGTACGTGTCTCTGTGTCCACCTTTTTGAAGTCTCATGTATGTTTCAAGTTCATCTCACATGGGGTCTTTTCTCCCTTTGGACCTCATAGTTCTTTACTGGAATCTCTTTTCTGGTGCAACATTCTGTCTGCACTTCTTTGGGCCCTTAACATCCTATCCGCCTGCTCAGGACCAAGTGTCCCGCAAAGCCGGTTTGGTGAGATAGATCAGACCCTACTCCCGGAGCAGGGGACCCCACAGGAAGGCAGGCGGAAGCCTGGGGCACTGAGCGCCGGCACCCGAGCCGGACCTGGTATCCAACAGCATCTGGGGGTAACACCAAAACTGAAAAATCACGCAGGGGCCAGGCTGAGAGGGAACAGAGGCAGAGTTCGGGTGTGAGAGCTGAACGATTAGGTGAGACGGAAGAGCCAAACAGAGGGTCGGAAGCAGAGCTGGAGACGTGTGCTGGGTGTTGGGGAGTGGTGTGACCACCGTGCGGGTGTGGAGGGGGTTCGGGGGTGCGGGGCCGGGCTGGACTTCTCTGCCTGGCCTCACTCGCACGCCTGCCCTCTGTCCTTGACTATGACACCATTGGCGCTGTGCACGACGTGGCCTCCCACGGGGCTCTGCACGGACCATGGCACACACAGGGCCTAGCGCACAGGTGACAGACCCGTCGGTGTGAACTCACGAGCAATGAACGCACGGGCTGAGGCAGCACCAGGAAAGGCACATGGTGAATTGCAGGCAACAAAGGGCCAGGGCCAGCGAGGGGCACTGCCATTCCCTCACTGTCCTCACTGTCCCTCTTTGCTTCCTCCCCTCCTGGCCCAACACCAATTCAGAATCAAAGAGCAGGGCTGCCGGGGGTTCTCCTGGCAACCCCACAGAGAGTCTCAGGCCCCAGCCTGACCTCTAAGTAAGTGCTGAGGATTGAGGCTCAGCCCTCCCCACTCCCAGGTCCTGCCCTCTGCTCTGGAAACTGATGTTTAATTCTCACGATAAACCTATAACAATGACCAACATTTTTAGACATAATACGTGCCTGGCACTGTGCTGAGAACATCACATGAGTCATTTCATTTAATCTCACAATAAACATATGAGATAGGTACAATGACTAGCCCCATTTAGAGAGGAAAAAATTGAGTTCAGAGAAGTTAAGTAATTTGCCCCTAGTCACACAGCTAGGAACTGGAAGAGCCAGGATCTAAGTCCATGGGACCAGCTACTGTGCTTTAGAGGAGCGTGTTGGCCAAAGAAAAAGGGGAGACCAGGTTCAAGGGAAGGCTTTTTTCTTCATGTCAGGGTAGGAGAAACCGGGACACTGTGCAGTTAATGGAGAGGGGGTAGCAGAGGAGGACGCATCACTGCAGGAGCAAGGAGGGAGGAAGACGAAGGCGCAGGTGAGGGGTCACGAATGAGGAGGGGGAAGGGAAAGAAGGGAAGGGGAAAGAGGAGGGAGCTCGTTCCTCAAGGCCCCAGACCCCTCCACTAACCGAGGAGAAAGTTATTTTCAGTACGAGGCAAGGCAGGGACTTGGGCCTGGGTGGAATGGAGTTCAGTCTCCTGGCTGTGGGGAGAGGCCTGGGGCATCGCCTCAAGCTCTGGACAGGTCTGCGGAATGGAATAAAAGGCCCAGCTGAGCTGGCTGCCCCCCCTGATCTTACACCTCAGTGCTATAAATGAGAACAGCTCTGGAAAGAGCTTTGGCTCTCTGTTGACTCCTATTTAGCCCCTGGCTTTCAGCTCATACGGAGGAAGGGACCTATTCTTTCCTCCAACCTGGGGATGAATGAAGGCCCACTGGTGAAGCCACTGTGTCTTCTGGAGGGAAGGGAGGTGCAGTGCACACCGACACCCCAAGACCTTGCCCGGCCATCACCAATGGCAGCCCTTTGCCCCAGCGCTGTGGCCAGCCCAGGGAGGGCTGAGCTCTTGGAAGCTGGAATTTCTCAGAAGGCCATCCAGCGAGCCTTTTGCAGGGGTGCTCAGGGCTCCTTGCTGTGCTGGGCAGTGAGTTATTGCAGCCTGTTAGCTTCAGCAGCAGGTGGAGGCATCCTGAGCTGTGCTCCTCCCTGCGAGTGAAGCCAGGTAATATCTACTGGCTCCAATGAATAAGGTAACCAGCCCTTTCATGGCACAGAGGATGCATCTCTCACCCAAGGTTTTTTTTTCCCCTCCTTTCTTTCTTCATTACGTTTGTAATTTTGTTTTATTATTTCCCATTGGAAAGCTGTGGAGTGAAAATGATGCAATCTACTGCTGTGAAATAATGTCGTGCTCAAGTCCTTTTCCAATAAGCCTTGAGGTTTGCTCTGTGACGGCTTCATTAAATTAGTCGGCTCCATGGCAAATGGAAAAGCGCTCGGAGCTTTGGATTTTGCTAATCTGAACTGGGCTGCCTGAGACCTTACACCACCGAGAGGTTGGCTCTGCATGCTGGGGAGAAGAGGCTCCCGCCTACCGTGGGTGATGGGCCAGAGGCCACCACATGTGCACGGCTGCCAGACCTCTCCTGCAACCCTTTGCCGTGATCCTCTGTGTGCCAGATGCTGCCCCAGGTGCTGTCACGTGCCAAGGGAACCAATAGGTCAGGGCACTGTCTCTCCAGGAGCACAACGTGTGGGGTGGGGGAACGGAGGAGGCGTAACTGTGCTGCAGGTAAACTAGGATGGAGCACAGGTAAAAGGTGAGCCTCTCCTTGAAGGCTGGCCAGGACTCAGACTACCAGATGCCGGTGAATATGCCTGAGATACTTGCAGAGGAGATGTGAGTGCTCCCCGCTTACCCTCCCATCTCCATCCCCCAGAGCTTATGAGAACAGACTCTCTCTCGCCAGGCTCTATTGTAGTATTAAAGATTTCCATTACTGATAGTTCTTTCTAGTTAGTGCTTTCGGTATTAATCTCTGTCATTATGAAGTAAAATATACATGATCCCTAAATCTTTGTGTATTATAACGAGATTTCATTGTTATAAATTTGTCTTCTCGGTCCTCCATTTCTGCCTTTGCTATCTTTTTAAAACTCTAATGTCTGGTAGCTATAGCCAGGAGGTAATTAGGAAGTCGTACTAAAAAATCATGGGCTTATTCTCTCACTCACTCCCAGAAATTTATTGAGGGTCTACACTAAGATATGGTCCTGGAGCCAGTGGGAAAGACAGTGGTGACAGCTAATTATAGCACTAAGGAATTTTGGTCTGAGCTGACACAGGAAAGCCCCCTTCCACAAACACCTATAAATATTGGATAAAATACAATAAAACAATTTGAAATCACAGCTGCATTTGAAAGGAAGAAAAGAGAAATTCCAGATTTCAAAAACGAGTGGGAATTCAAAGCCAGCATGGTGAATGAGAGCTGAAAGGGAGGGGAAGCTAGATATCTGTGCAATCAGGACTGGGGTTTCAACACCCCAGTGGAGGCAGATATGAAGACCACAGCTTCATGAGTGGCTGGGGCCAGAAATGGGACCCTACACTTAAGTGGGTGCTCAGAAGGGCTAAACAAACCCCACCTACCAGCTGGCATGGGAGCAGGACAACAATTTGGATAGAGGAAAGATAATCTGCAAAGGATCAAAATCCAAGATTGTGCCAATCACAGATGTGGGGTCCAAATTCACTGAACTTTCACAGTGTGGAAACTACAATTGGAAAAATCAGTGTACATACTGGTTTGAACTCAATGGTACCCAACAGAGGCAAACTTGAACCTTCCCTGAGGCATGTTTCCACAGCCCAGAGGAAATAACTCCTGCTGAAGATGAGCTCACACAGAGAAATTACACAGTACATAAGAAAAGAAACTGCCAAGAGAGTGAGTCTCAAATTCAATATGGCACCCAGCGTGGCCACCTATGCTGACTCCACAACTACTGAAAAACTCCTGTTTCTGCCCATCCACTCAACACCATCATCTCTCCAACTCTAATCCAGGTACTGGAGAGTGCCTGAAGCCCCTGTCTCTCTTCTTTCCAGTTCATAAATGTATACAACGTATGTATAAGTTCCCTTTCATTTAATTCACACACCGCACCATTTAGATACTTAGAAGCCCCTATTGCTCATGTCTGTTCTCACTAGCCAGAGGCAACTCCTGGTGAGGCGTTTCTGCCACGCCTGGCCACCTTCTCGCCCGGCAGTTTGATGAGACTGCTCCAGAGTGGTGACTCCCCAAGCTGGGTTTGGGGTCTCTATCTTGTTAGCCCATAAGATATGAAGAGAGTAGGTCCTTTTCTGCTTTCATATGCTGATGTCATTGACAAACTTTCACTTTCATCCACAATACTGCTGGCCTACAAAGTGAGCCGTTCCAGGTTCCTGAAATCTGGCATTCAAACTCAATGATCAGAGTTGACCAAGGACTCTAATTCAGCACCCACTAAAAGACCTCACTGCCCGGCAAAGCTTGGCCACCCTTGCTCTGCTGCATAATTGCAGGACACAGGAATCTCAGACTGGGGCAGGTTGCTGTCCCATCCAGGTATCATCAGCTTTGTCTTGAATCGGTGGAGCTTTGGAACTGCTGCTATTCTTGCTTTTAAATCACAAATTACTCTTGCTTTGGCTCCATCACCATCAACTTAGCGAAGAGAGGGTATTTGGATAACCCTACACAGTTACAGGGTTCCGTATGGGCATCAGTTTTTAAGTTCTGCTTTCCACTAAGGAGGTCGTAAGATGCACACCCTGTAGCTCAAATGTGAACCTTTGGCGTCTCCATTAGCAAACTACCCCCCACGTCCTTCAGAGTCTTTGTTATTGTCCCAAGTTCTTTCACTAGTAAGAGGAAGGTCCGTGGGATCCCCGAGCCTTAGCTTTTCTGCCACATCTAAGCAGCTGAGATTAAAAAATAAAATGTTTGTCCCTCTGGGGCAGAGGCCTCCATTCCTGCTTCCCCATTTCCATGGGTATTCAACAGAGACCTGTGGCCACCTACACTCTGTGACTTTACAGGGGGAGTAAACTAGGAGTAATGTCCCTTCCTCTTGGACAAGGAATAGTGTTTCCAGTCACCCATGTAGGAGAATATTCACTGAGAGCTTGATGTGCCTGACTCAGTGCTGGGGCTAAAGTAAGTCACGAGCCAGCTTTCCTGCCCCCAGGGAACTCCGAGACAGGCACAGCTACAGAGGGAGACAAGGACACAGATGGGGACAATACCAGCTCCTTTAGTTATTTTAGTGCAGAATCTGTTTCCCCTATTTAGGGGAGAGGGCGCTGGTGAAACTGTCTGTTCTTTCTTCTCTGCAAAACTGGTTTAAACCCGGTGGCCCTGTAGCTTGAGCAGCCAACAGAATATCTTCTTCAATAGGTGTCTTTATCACATGGCCTCCTCTCTTTTCCACAATGGGGTGTGAGCCAGCCCCACAAAGGAGCCAAATCGTAACTAAAGAAGGCAGCAGGAGGACTGCATAAACAAATCCAACCACCAGAGGGCGTGCTGGATCTGCACACTCAGCCCTTCACTTTCCATGTCTGCAGTAGCCCACAGTCATGGATTTTTAAATAATGAGCTTGAACAACGGCCATCACGGAAGGCTTTCTGGATGAAGGGGAGACTGACACGTGTTCAGGGTATAAGATGGGAGATGGATTCTGAAGTGGATCCAAATGACCCCCACCTCCTGGTACCAGCTCTGCTGTGTAATCCTCTCCCCTTGAGTGTGGCTGGGCCTAGCGGCTCACTTCTCTCAAATAGAATGTGGCAAAAGTGATGGGAGGTAACTTGTGAGACGAGGTTGGAAAGGACTGTGACTTCCGTCTTGCTGGTACTCTTGCCTTCCTGGCTTGCTTGGCTTGGTGGCTGGGTTAGAGAGGCCGACACGGCAAGGAACTGGGGGCAGCTTCTGGCCAACAGCAAAGAGCCAGATGCTACCAACAACCACTGCAACACCTTGATTGCAACCTTTTAAGTCACCCTGAAGCAGGGGACCCAGGGAGGCTATGCCCCATAGAAACTGTGCGATCAGAGATGTGTGTTGCTTTAAGCTGCTAAGTTTTGGGGTCATTTGTTTCTCGGCGATAGATAGCTAAAACCATTACTCATCAGCACGTGGTGAACTTACCTCGGCCGAGAATGTACAGGCAATTCCGGGAACTTTTAAACAACGTGGGTCGGTTCTTTCCTTAAAGCCTAGTTACTAAGAATGGACAACCACCATACCCAATTCCCAGAACACACTGGGGATTTGTTAGAGGAAGAAACTCCCACACCGACGGCCACAGACTATAAAGCCATCAGGGCCCACAGAGACGCCTAGAGCGGTGATTCCAACCAGGGAGGAGCCTGGACCCTGCCCTGGACCTACTGCAGTGGGATCCCCACAGGTAGACCCTAGGGCTGCTGAATAGATGCAGTTTCCCCAGATGAGACAGACTGTGTATCCCTAGGTAGGAAACACTGCTGTCCTTCGCCTCCCCCACTTGACGTAACAGGAGATGAAGGGCCAGAGAAGGTATGTGTCTTCTTCAGGTCACACCGCCTGCCAGCGGCAGCTCAGGATCAGAGGGCAGGTTTCCCATCTCCCCATCCTCGTTGTCTACCCCCAGCAAGGCCCCACCAGCTGCCCACCTCGACTCAAAGGAGAACTCAGCCTAGCTCTGAGCTAACCTAAGTGGAAACAAAGGAGGAGAGACACAGAGACACTTTATTTGTTTTGAAAAGCACCTCCGCCCTTCGTCTCTCAGTCGAGTCCCGGCCTAGTGATGATGAAGGCTGTTCTCTCTGGCCTCTTTCGTTAAGACAGGGAACAACATCAACACTTCCCATCAGATCTCTGCCTCCAGATACCGCGCAGGGGCAGACCCAGCCAGGACTGGAACTTAACGGCCTTGAGAACACGGGGATCTGTCTGTCTCTGAGTTGCTCTTGGCTTGCCATCTCTTCCTGCATCCTCTCTGACAGCCGCTCCTGGCCTGGGGGGCTCTGCCTTCGCCTCCCCACTCAGGGCTTCTGCAGTAGTTTGGGGCTGCCTGCAGCCTGGTTTCCAGTCCGACTCTCATCCGGGGAAGCGCCACCCCGCGGCCCCTGCCGGTTCCGACGCGGATCTTCAAGAGCTCACCAGGTCCCAGCGCTGGCTCATAAGTGAGGACTCACACGGGTTGACAACGAGCTCCCTGCCATTCTCAGTGCCATCGCCAAACATGTCCGTGTCTAGGCAGAGGTGGGATGCCACGTGCTCAATGCGGGAGCCAGTCTTGGTCCATTGCTGGGAAGATGGAGAGGGGAGAGGATGAACCAGAATTCTCCGGCTAAGGTCCTGGGTCCTAGCAATAGTATTGGGAGTTCCAGCGTAATCAGAAATGTTGACACCACATGGCTAGGGTCATCCAGAGACTTGACTTCATGGTCTCATGGAGGAAGAAAACTGCAACTAATTGCCTTGCCAGGTATTGTTGTTGGTTTTCTTTTTTTTTTTTTTTAATCGGATTAAAAAAAGTCAAAGCGAAATCAATATGTTTGCTAGGAAAACTCATTAGAAGGCAATAACTTTCCAAGCAATAGGCCAGAAAATGTGAAGCGAGTTAGTCACAGGAGCAGCTAAAGAAATGATCCACGCTTGGCATCTGCACCGTCATGAAGAAGTGGGTGAGAATGAGGAGTGGGGGATGGCGAGGCAGGAGGGGTGGAGGGGCTCCTGGGCAGCACCTGAAGCCGAACCTTTGCTCCTCCAAAGTGCTTCAGCACATGAGGGCCCAAGTAGAAAGGGGGTCTCATGCTGCTGCTTCCCAGACTTCACCTCACTGGACAAGGAGGGAGGGGATGGACACGTATTGGGGAACTACCAGGTAACGTCGGACCAGGTATCATGGATCATCTCAGTGAATTGCTCTAAACAGCTACCCTGTGTGATGGGCACCATCAACTTCATTTCATAGAGGAGGAAACTGAAGCTCAGAGAGGTCCAGTAACCTGCCAAGGGTCACACAGCCAGTGAGCCATAAAAATGGGTATTTGAATCTCAGTCTCTCTAACACCAGGACCCAGTTGGCAGGAAACTGAGTGGAGCCAACACCGTGCCGCCAGAGAAACTAGGCACAAGGTACATCCAGAGTGCTATGAACTTTGCTGGACGTCCTGCCAGAGCCCAAGGCCCCTGAAGGCAGAGGTTCGAGTCTGTTCATCCTTGTGGCCCTGCAGGCTCTGTCCCAGTATGCTCCTGCTCTGGGATCCTGGGTGGGCGTCGGAGCAAGACAGGACAGTACAAGATACACATGCAAGCTGAGGTATAGCGCGGTCAATAGGCTTTCATATGGCAGCTGATCGCTGCTGAGGGCACCACGGATGGTATCAGAGGCCCCTCCCTCCCTCTCCTAACCAGAAGGACCTCTTCCTTATCAACCCTTCCTCCTCTGAAGCTTCTCTCTTTTCCTGCACACGAGACTTAGACCTACACCGGTGGCCACGTGCCAGGGCAGACGCGCTGAGCACTTACCTGTTTGTCATCTCCATTCTTGCAAAGGACAAGAACCACCGGGGCGCCAGGGAACAAGGTGATGACTGACAGGCACAGCTCCTCCTGGAGGATCTGCTGGGTGTATGTGAAGGCCCAGATCTGGAGGGGAAGAAGCCAGAAAGGGTCACCTCAGGATGTTTGGAAGCCACCCCTGCTGGGATACTACTGTGCCTACGTGTGACAATTAGCACAGCTTGGTACGAAGCACGGGGGTGGGGGTCCTAGTGGGAATTCACTGTCAACAGGTCACCTGGGAAAATGCTACTCAAGAGCCAGAGATTCTTGGGTCACACCCTCGGTGACGTCCCCACCCCACTCCCAGGAAGGGGACTGGCCTGGGGCATGCAGGCTGCCTCTGAGAGGCAAGGACCAATTCTGGGCTCTGGCCAGGAGACTGAAGGACACCCCGGCCGAGCTGCATGGTCTCCAGTTTCTCCGTTTGGATTGGTATCTGTTCCCCACACTTGACATTTCACGCAGCTACCTGGCAGGTCACACCCCCCGTCCTCCCAGCTGTCTTTAGAATGTCCCTTCTTTGAAAAGGAGTCCAAATCGGCGCCCTGAGAACATGAGAGTTGTGACAAGAGGCAGATGGAGGCGCAAAGGGAATGAGGGCGGGGGACAGGAGCAGGAGGGAAAGAAGGAAGTTGTGAGAAGTAAAATCAGTCCAAGAGGGCGCATGCACGCCAGCACTCCAGGGGAACACTTGGTCATGGAGCTCGGGCAGGGGGAGCAGCTAAGGAATCGGATGGACATGCAGAGTTCTGACGGAGGCGAAGGGAACGGGGCATTCGGCGAGGTTCATTACGAGGAAGGAGGAACGTTTCCTTCAAGTGCCAGAGACCAGAGAGCAACCGACTGCTGAAGCAGCCCGGGCCACCGCCCAGCTCTTCGACCAGGGGCGGAAATGCTGGCATAATAGTTGTCAAACGTGAACCTTCAAGAGGTTTTTCCTAGGTTGTAAAACAGGGATAACATCTGTCCTTTGCCTTCATCATGGGGCAGAGGAGACTTGTGAATCGGATGCCCCGAGGGGAGCTGCAGGGAGGACCCTTTAAGGGCTGTGTCCCTCCTCTTCCACGACACCCTTACCGCCCAGTGGACCTTCTGTCTCCGCACCAGGCCACTTGGTGTTGAGAGACGACCTAGACCAGAAAGTACTCCCTGGGGAGTGGATGGAAATAGAGACGAACAAAGACTGGCTGTGAGTTGAGAATTCCTGAAGCCTGGGGATGGGTACATGGGGGTTCTTCATACTCTTCCACTGAGTCGATTTCTGTATCTATTCAGTTTTTTTTTTAATAATAAAACGTTAGGAAATGTACTCTTCTGGCTTTGTGAACATCACCATGCTACGCAAATCATTTGCCTTCCTCTAGGGTAAGCTGCAACGGGAAGACGCCTGTATGCATGGAGGTAACGTCGGAACCATGACAAGATGGCTAAGAGCGGCTCACGTTTCTTGAGCACCTACTATGTTCCAGGCACCGTTCTGGGAGCTTTACACTTGTTAACTTTATCACAAGACTCCAATTGGGTAGGTGTTGTCATTATTCCCCTTTTACAGATGAGGAAGGTAAGGCTCAGAGAGGTTATCCTAAGTCAGGTACAGTAAGTCTCCACAACAGCTCTGCTCAAGCTACTGCTGCCGCTGGGGTCATGGCTCGTTCCGGGCCCTTTGATTCAATTTAATCTCGGGAGACCCCGCCTCCAGGTCATAAATATTAAAACGATAGATCAGCTCCTCCTTGACAGGAGAGAGCTGACAGGAGCTTTCTCCTCTTGGCCAGTTCCCAGTGGCAGCCCCTGTGAGAAGGGAAACCAAGGTCACACCCCATGTCGGGGGCCGGGGAAGGCGCAGACCAGACCTGACACTGATGGGAACTGGGCAAGAGTATGAACGGAGGCCCACCCGCCGCGGATGCCACACCAGACCAGGGGACACGCGTGCGGCTGGCTTCCAGCCTGGGCTGCCCCCCTTTACTTCCCACCCCACCTCTGTCCCCCACTGTGAACTCCCAGCCTGCATCTCCCTGCTTGGTCACTCTTCTCTAAAGGGTCCTCCTAGGGCCTGGGTGTGTGGACCTGGGACACAGTCCATCCTCTAGAACGGACCCAGGGGAGAGAGATCCTCGCAAGTCCTGAAATCAGGCTCGGGTCATTAGGGTGGTGGATTCTGGGGTCCTACACATTTAGGGAATGTAATGTAGAAGGTAGACACAGGTCCTAGGCGTGAGCCCTGAGAATTCCTTGGCCTGTGGTGCGGGGGGAGAGCAGGGCCCAGGTTCAAGGGCAGGGCTGCCAGGGGGCCATTTGCCCAGGCCCACCGTACCACTGGCCTCAGTGTTAGACTTCTGCATTGTCTGGAAATGAGGATAAACACACAGTCACCGACGTGGAGAGAAGATGAGGCTTGTCGCTCCGTCCCATGACCCGACCACACAGCTTGCAGTGAACCATGAATTAGCATTTTAAAAATAAACCCTGTAATTATCTTCTGATCACTACAGTACACTGGCTTTGTGTTATGTTAAAAGCATTAATTGATTAAATATAAAAACTTAAAATATACCACAATTTCTGGTAGCCCATTTTGGCACTTCTTTTTGAATAACCTAGGGGCTTCAAAAACCAGAAGTGCTGAGGATGGCATGGGATAGGGTGGGGAGTGGTGGTCCTTTTAACTCTGAGACATCCCATCCACAAATGCCTTTTGGGAAGGAACGTATATGGTACCCTGGGGGCTCTGAGGAAACCACCTCGAGACGCCCGGGGGAGAACGTGCACAGGTACAGACAGGTATTGAAGCCCTCATACTATGTGGACTTTCCATTAGCTGGTGCTTTACTGGCATCGAAATAATTCAGCCTCGCAATTCCCCAGAGGGACGCAGCTCTGTGACCACACATATACAAAAGAGAGTTAAGAGGGAAGCAGAACATGGGAGCAGGTGGGGAAGGAAGCAAGGAGAGGTTTTCCGATTCTTATTCTGCGGCCTGTCAGGCTTTGCAGAATGGTCAGTGATGAATGGGTTTATTAAATGAATCTCAGAGTCAGAAATGAATTCAAGAAGGCAGCACTGGTTGCTCAGGCTGGCCTCACCTCGATCAGTGAGCACTGACGGCTCCATTTCGGGGACTGGCAAAGTCACAGCCTTCAACCCAATGCACACAGACACGGCCATATCCATGGAAGCTAACCCAGAGGCCATCCTGGAGGTGGTGTGGGATGCCTCGCCCCTCTGGGATGGGCTGGTAAGGGGCTGAGGAGGAGGCAGTCCATTCCTGGCCCTCCAGCCTCTTTGCTGCTGCCCTGGAAGAGGGGAACTGATGATGGGGAGGGGATGGTCCAGGCTGGACAGCCTGAAGGCCTCTGTGCTTGGAGGAAGTCTCTGGAGCTGCCAGTGTGGGTGGGAGACAGGAGTGACCCGTCACTGGGGGAGGAGACTTCTCGCTAGTAAATGCTCACCTGGCCATGGCAGCCAGCCTGGGGCTTACTGTCCTGCACCGGCTGGAGAAGCAGAGAGGAAAAATTTTCTTCAGAGAAGACACCTGAAGGAGTAAAGTTCTGAAGGGAGCAGGCATGAAGCTAAGTTGGGGCCCAAGCCCAGGGGCTGATTTAGAATGGTCCAGAGCCACCGCTAGTAGGCAAGGGCTCTTCCCCCGGGTTTGGGGGAAGAGCTCTGATCTTCATCTCACCCACCCAGGCTATCTAGTGGCCTGCATGCATCCTTCACAAGCCAGTAGCCTGAACTGCTGGGGATCCAGGTGGGAGGACACACTAAAAAGTGTTTCATTTATGTTTTTTCCCTTTCTTTAAATTGGGATACAGTGAGATTGGTGCATCTGTCTTCTATCTTTCACAAATATTTTTCTAGGGAATCCAATAAAATTGAGAGGAAACTTACTACCCAGAAGGCTTCTGGGGCTTCACCCATTTACAAACGGATGATGTATTTCTCTTTCTACCCAAGGCATCAGGTTGCTGCCATCTTGAATACACACTCAGGTTAGATATTTTGTTCCCAAGGTTGACCAACCAGCCAAGAAAGGGAAGGGAGGGAGGGTGAGGGATGGATGGGGTTGCGGTGGAGCAGGGTCGTGAGCCAGCATTGGAGCCAGAGGACAGCCATGGTCGGATGGTCTCCTTTCAACAATGAGGACAGCCATGTGCACGGGGATATGCCACCTGGAGAGTCAGTGGCCAGCTGGAAGCAGAGCTCAGGGCCCCTGAGCCCCATCCTCTGCTGCTCTATCACCCCATATGTTGAAGACTCCAGAATCCACCACCCTAATGACCCGAGCCTGATTTCAGGACTTGTGTGGATCCCTCTCCCCTGGGTCTGTTCCAGAGGATGGACTGTGTCCCAGGTCCGCACAACCAGGCCCTAGGGGGACCCTTGAGAGGGGAGTGACCAAGCAGGGAGATGCAGGCTGGGAGTTCACAGTGGGGGACAGAGGTGGGGTGGGAAGTAAAGGGGGGCAGCCCAGGCTGGAAGCCAGCGCCACGTGTGTCCCCTGGTCTGGTGTGGCGTCTGTGGCGGGTGGGCCTCCGTTCATACTCTTGCCCAGTTCCCATCAGTGTCAGGGGAGGGGCCTACTCTCTGGTCTGCCCCCTCCCCGGCCCCCGACACGGGGTGTGACCTTGGTTTCCCTTCTCACAGGGGCTGCCACTGGGAACTGGCCAAGAGGAGGAATCTCCTGTCAGCTCTCTCCTGTCAAGGAGGAGCTGATCTATCGTTTTAATATTTATGACCTGGAGGCGGGGTCTCCCGAGATTAAACTGAATCAAAGGGCCTGGAATGAGCCATGACCCCAGCGGCAGCAGTAGCTTGAGCAGAGCTGTGGAGCCAGGTTTCCAAATACTGCCTTCCTCACTTACTAGTGTATGACCTTGGATAATTCTCTCCAGGTCTCAGGTTCATCATCTGCAAAACGAGCATAATAGTAACACCTACTTAATCGGCCTGATTCTCAGAGACAGAGAGGTAGGGGCAGGAGAGAAGGTGAACAAGTCACATGAAGGGGTCTGAGGGGCAGATGCAACTTCTCTGGACAGGCCAAGAGGCAGACAAGCTGAGAGATGCAAGGGGGGAGAAGAGGCAAAGGAGGGTTATCCCATTAGCAGGAGGCACTGGGAAGGAGGACGACAGGACGGGTAGTTTATGTAGGAAAGAGCAGCAGACACCGAAAGCATGAGAAAGGTAGTGTCAGTCAGTCCTGCAAGGGTATATACTCCACACACACACGCCCAGAAACACATGCTCACGCCCACACGCCCACACACTTGGGGGACGAGTCTAGCTGAAATTGCTATGCGGATTTCTACCAGTGGGTTCAACACCTTCAGAATACTTGGACAGGCATCCCAGGCCTGCTGTTGGCCGCACATCCCGCTAGGAGAGGGCTGTGTCTAACCCGGCGTAATCCCACCCGGCACCCCAGCCTGCAGCCTGGTGCCCGGGGCACCGTGCACACTCGGTGGGTGTCATCTGTTGAAGGGAACTGAACATCGGCCTGTCTCCTGTGTTCTTCCCATATCCTGAATTCTCACTGCTACCACACACACCCAGCTGTTCTCTCCAAAGCAGAGAGGAGTGACAGCTTGGCACCATTTTCTACAAAAGAACTCTTTGCTCACTTGAAGACTGTTACCGTGCTAAACCTTAGTTTCCCACAGTGACAGCTTTTTCCTCTCCCCTTTCTCACTCTGCTGGGACGTCAGCCAGAATAGGTGCCATTCTCCTCTAGTCAAATAAAGGCCTGGGGCTTCCCTGGTGGCGCAGTAGTTGGGAGTCCGCCTGCCGATGCAGGGGACACGGGTTCGTGCCCCGGTCCGGGAGGATCCCACATGCCGCGGAGCGGCTGGGCCCATGAGCCATGGCCACTGAGCCTGCACGTCCGGAGCCTGTGCTCCGCAACGGGAGAGGCCACAACAGTTGAGAGGCCCGTGCACCGAAAATAAATAAATAAATAAATAAATAAATAAATAAAGGCCTGGCAGCTTCTGCCTGGGCCAGGCTATTGGGTGGCCCCTCCCTGAGATCCAGAGATCCCATGGCTCCCCCCACCACCTTCCTTATGCAGCCAAAGACATTAAGCAGCAGAAAAACCCCTACTTTGCTAGAAACAGATGAGGCAAACTTCTGTCTCAGGGAAAGGGGGATGATAACATTTTGGCTGTTGGTGATCCCCCATGAGCAGGGCCCACACATAGATTCAGAAGACAGGGATGTGCATTATCTACTCACACATTCTACAAAATGCCACTGACAAGTGGTATCATTCTCAACCAGGCTGCCACACCTAAAGCGAAACTGACACCTCTATTTCCTTCTGCTTTTCCTGTCTGACTCAGGCAGCCCGTTTCCATGTCTTGCTGGAGCAGAGATTATTTTTGGAAAAAATCTCAGCAAGCTGGAGGCTGGTGGTGCAATGCCTCAAATGCCAGGCTGAGAGTGTGGGTTTTTGTGGTAGACAATGGGGAGCCACTGAAGGCTGCATGGAGACGGGGAACAATGGTTTGGTGATCACATGTTACTGGAGGCTGTGGCCAGAATCTAACACAGTGGTTGGTTCCCAAGCAGGGTGGTTTTGTCCCCCAGGGGCATTTGGTAAAGCCTGGAGACAGCTTTGACTGGCATGACTGGTATGTATGGGGTGCTCCTGGCATCTGGTGGGCAGAGACCAGGGATGCTGCTAGACGGCCTACAGTACCCAGGATGGGCCCTACCACAAAGAGTGATCCAGCCCCAAATGTCAAGAGTGCCGAGGCTGAGGGCCACTGATCTGGCGTGAAGAAGTGAATGCTAGGGCCAAGAGCAGCTATTCTGAGGGGAGAAGGGATGGGATTTGCAGGAATGGGGGATGTGGGAGAAAGAGAAGCCATGGAAGACAGACAGGGCTGTAACCGTCTGGACAGAGTTAGTGGCATGATGAGGTGGCCGGGGAGCCTGACAGGCGCTTGGAGCCATCTGTTGGCTTGAGTTTCTGAGGCGTTTGTTGTGGTTGTGGACTCACTAGATCACCCCGCCTTTGAGAGGGAGAGTCCGGCAGGGATGTCTAAGTGTAAACCCGCCATCCTGGAGCCATCTCCTGGGCTCTCACAGCCTCCTACCCCTGAGGATAAAAGTCAATCTCCTCAGCTGGGAAAAGAGGCCATGACGCGCCTCTTCCCTCCTCTCCAGTCTTACCTTTGCTGCTCCCTCACCATTACACCCCTCTGACCACGATCTCCCTGCAGCCTTTCAAAGGCATCCTGGCCCCCAGCCCCGGGCCTTGGTACATGCTGGACGTGCCCACCTGCCCTTTCTTCCCTTCGTGACCTGGCCCATTTCTACTCATCTCTCAGGATACAGCTCATTTTCAGGTCCTCTGGGAAGACCTCCCCAATCCTTGTGTAGAAGCTGGATATCATCTCTCTGCACTG
This sequence comes from Mesoplodon mirus, assembly GCF_964341445.2. NCBI lineage: Eukaryota > Metazoa > Chordata > Mammalia > Artiodactyla > Ziphiidae > Mesoplodon > Mesoplodon mirus. The sequence goes on from NC_138990.1 coordinate 49,267,582, forward strand.
CTATAGTACCGTGGACCAAACTCTCTCCAGGACAGAGATTATATCAAAATGGCTGCTGACTTGCTTCTTTTTTGCATTAGATCCCTCGAGGGGCCATGGTGGCCTGCAACCTAGCCCTTCACCTGTGCATCTCCACAGTCAACAGAGGACATAGATGTTTGTTGAGTGAATGAATGAATAAATGAATGAATTCAAGGATGGATGAAGATACAGAATTTGTGAATCAAGAAAACAGAGGAGGAGAGGGGGAAGATGGCGGAAGAGTAAGACGCAGAGATCACCTTCCTCCCCACAGATACATCAGAAATACATCTACACGTGGAACAGCTCCTACAGAACACCTACTGAACGCTGACAGAAGACCTCAGACCTCCCAAAAGGCAAGAAACTCCCCACGTCCCTGGGTAGGGCAAAAGAAAAAAGAATAAACAGAGACAAAAGAATAGGGACGGGACCTGCACCAGTGGGAGGGAGCCGTGAAGGAGGAAAGGTTTCCACACACTAGGAAGCTCCTTCGCGGGCGGAGTCTGCGGGTGGCAGAGGGGAGAGCTTCAGAGCCGCGGAGGAGAGCACAGCAACAGGGGTGCAGAGAGCAAAGCGGAGAGATTCCCGCACAGAGGATAGGTGCCGACCAGCACTCACCAGCCCGAGAGGCTTGTCTGCTCACCCGCCGGGGCGGGCAGGGCTGGAAGCTGAGGCTCGGGCTTCGATCGGAGCGCAGGGAGAGGACTGGGGTTGGCAGTGTGAACACAGCCTGAAGGGATTAGTGCACCACGGCTAGCCGGGAGGGAGTCCGGGAAAAAGTCTGGAGCTGCAGAAGAGGCAAGAGACTTTTTCTTCCCTCTTTGTTTCCTGGTGCACGAGGAGAGGGGATTAAGAGCGCGGCTTAAAGGAGCTCCAGAGACGGGCGCGAGCCGCGGCTAACAGCGCGGACCGCAGAGACGGGCATGAGACGCTAAGGCTGCCTCTGCCACCACCAAGAAGCCTGTGTGCGAGCACAGGTCACTATCCACACCCACCTTCCAGGGAGCCTGTGCAGCCCGCCACTGCCGGGGTCGCGGGATCCAGGTACAACTTCCCCGGGAGAATGCACGGCGCGCCTCAGGCTGGTGCAACGTCAATCACGCTGACCTCTGCCGCCTCAGGCTCGCCCCGCCCTCCGTGCCCCTCCCTTCCCCCCCGGCCTGAGTGAGCCAGAGCCCCCGAATCAGCGGCTCCTTTAACCCCGTCCTGTCTGAACAAAGAACAGATGCCCTCCGGCGACCTACATGCAGAGGCAGGGCCAAATCCAAAGCTGAGCCCCGGGAGCTGTGCGAACAAAGAGAAAGGGAAATCTCTCCCAGCAGCCTCAGGAGCAGTGGAGTAAATCTCCACAATCAACTTGATGTACACTGCATCTGTGGAATACCTGAATAGACAACGAATCAACCCAAATTGAGGAGGTGGACTTTGAGAGCAAGACTTATTATTTTTTCCCCTTTTCCTCTTTTTGTGACTGTGTATGTGTATGCTTCTGTGTGAGATTTTGTCTGTATAGCTTTGCTTTCACCGTTTGTCCTAGGGTTCTATCCCTCCGTTTTTTTTTTGTTTTTTTTTTTTTACTTTTCAAAAAATTTTTTTTCTTAATAATTTTTTTTATTTTAATAACTTTATTTTATTTTATCTTACTTTATTTTATTTTCTTTTATCCTCTTTCTTTCTACCTTATCTCCCTTTTATTCTGAGCCATGTGGATAAAAGGCTCTTGGTGCTGCAGCCAGGAGTCAGTGCTGTGCCTCTGAGGTGGGAGAGCCAACTTCAGGACACTGGTCCACAAGAGACGTCCCAGCTCCACATAATATCAAACAGCGAAAATCTCCCAGAGATCTCCATCTCAACACCAACACCCAGCTTCACTCAACGACCAGCAAGCTACAGTGCTGGACACCCTATGCCAAACAACTAGCAAGACAGGAACACAACGCCAACCATTAGCAGAGAGGCTGCCTAAAATCATAATAAGGCCACAGACACCCCAAAACACACCACCAGACGTGGACCTGCCCACCAGAAAGACAAGATCCAGCCTCATCCACCAGAACACAGGCACAATTCCCCTCTACCAGGAAGCCTACACAACCCACTGAACCAACTTTAGCCACTGGGGACAGACACCAAAAACAACGGGAACGACGAACCTGCAGCCTGCAAAAAGGAGACCCCCAAAACAGTAAGATAAGCAATATGAGAAGACAGAAAAACACACAGCAGATGAAGGAGCAAGGTAAAAACCCACCTGACCTAACAAATGAAGAGGAAATAGGCAGTCTACCTGAAAAAGAATTCAGAATAATGATAGTAAAGATGATCCAAAATCTTGGAAATAGAATAGAGAAAATGCAAGAAACATTTAACAAGGACCTAGAAGAACTAAAGAGGAAACAAGCAACGATGAACAACACAATAAATGAAATTAAAACTACTCTAGAAGGGCTCAATAGCAGAATAACTGAGGCAGAAGAACGGATAAGTGACCTGGAAGATAAAATAGTGGAAATAACTACTGCAGAGCAGAAGAAAGAACAAAGAATGAAAAGAACTGAGGACAGTCTCAGAGACCTCTGGGACAACATTAAACACACCAACATTCGAATTATAGGGGTCCCAGAAGAAGAAGAGAAAAAGAAAGGGACTGAGAAAATATTTGAAGAGATTATAGTTGAAAACTTCCCTAATATGGGAAAGGAAATAGTTAATCAAGTCCAGGAAGCACAGAGAGTCCCATACAGGATAAATCCAAGGAGAAACATGCCAAGACACATATTAATCAAACTGTCAAAAATTAAATACAAAGAAAACATTTTAAAAGCAGCAAGGGAAAAACAACAAGTTACACACAAGGGAATCCCCATAAGGTTAACAGCTGATCTTTCAGCAGAAACTCTGCAAGCCAGAAGGGACTGGCAGGACATATTTAAAGTGATGAAGGAGAAAAACCTGCAACCAAGATTACTCTACCCAGCAAGGATCTCATTCAGATTTGATGGAGAAATTAAAACGTTTACAGACAAGCAAAAGCTGAGAGAGTTCAGCACCACCAAACCAGCTTTACAACAAATGCTAAAGGAACTTCTCTAGGCAAGAAACACAAGAGAAGGAAAAGACCTACAATAACAAACCCAAAACAATTAAGAAAATGGGAATAGGAACATACATATCGATAATTATCTTAAATGTAAATGGATTAAATGCTCCCACCAAAAGACAAAGACTGGCTGAATTGATACAAAAACAAGAACCGTATATATGCTGTCTATAAGAGACCCACTTCAGACCTAGAGACACATATAGACTGAAAGTAAGGGGATGGAAAAAGATATTCCATGCAAATGGAAACCAAAAGAAAGCTGGAGTAGCAATTCTCATATCAGACAAGATGACTTTAAAATAAAGACTATTAGAAGAGACAAAGAAGGACACTACATAATGATCAAGGGATCAATCCAAGAAGAAGATATAACAATTGTAAATATATACGCACCCAACATAGGAGCACCTCAATACATAAGGCATTACTAACAGCCATAAAAGGGGAAATCAACAGTAACACAATCATGGCAGGGGACTTTAACACCCCACTTTCACCAATGGACAGATCATCCAAAATGAAAATAAATAAGGAAACACAAGCTTTAAATGATACATTAAACAAGATGGACTTAATTGATATTTATAGGACATTCCATCCAAAAACAACAGAATACACATTTTTCTCAAGTGCTCATGGAACATTCTCCAGGATAGACCATATCTTGGGTCACAAATCAAGCCTTGGTAAATTTAAGAAAATTAAAATTGTATCAAGTATCTTTTCCGACCACAATGCTCTGAGACTAGATATCAATTACAGGAAAAGATCTGTAAAAAATAGAAACACATGGAAGTTAAACAATACACTACTTAATAACGAAAAGACCACTGAAGAAATCAAAGAGGAAATCAAAAACTACCTAGAAACAAATGACAATGGAGACACGACGACCCAAAACCTATGGGATACAGCAAAAGCAGTTCTAAGAGGGAAGTTTATAGCAATACAATCCTACCTTAAGAAACAGGAAACATCTTGAATAAACAAACTAACCTTGCACCTAAAGCAATTAGACAAAGAAGAACAAAAAAACCCCAAAGTTAGCAGAAGGAAAGAAATCATAAAGATCAGATCAGAAATAAATGAAAAAGAAATGAAGGAAACAAGAGCAAAGATCAATAAAACTAAAAGCTAGTTCTTTGAGAAGATAAGCAAAATTGATAAACCATTAGCTAGACTCATCAAGAAAAAAATGGAGAAGACTCAAATCAATAGAATTAGAAATGAAAAAGGGGAAGTAACAACTGACACTGCAGAAATACAAAAGATCATGAGGGATTACTGCAAGCAACTCTATGCCAATAAAACGGACAACCTGGAAGAAATGGACAAATTCTTAGAAATGCACAACCTGCCAAGACTGAATCAGGAAGAAGTAGAAAATATGAACAGACCAATCACAAGCACTGAAATTGAAACTGTGATTAAAAATCTTCCAACAAACAAAAGCCCAGGACCAGATGGCTTCACAGGCAAATTCTATCAAACATTTAGAGAAGAGCTAACACCTATCCTTCTCAAACTCTTCCAAAATATAGCAGAGGGAGGAACACTCCCAAACTCATTCTATGAGGCCACCATCATCCTGATACCAAAACCAGACAAGGATGTCACAAAGAAACAAAACTACAGGCCAATATCACTGATGAACATAGATGCAAAAATTCTCAACAAAATACTAGCAAACACAATCCAACAGCACATTAAGAGGATCATACACCATGATCAAGTGGGGTTTATCCCAGGAGTGCAAGGATTCTTCAATATACGCAAGTCAATCAATGTGATACACCATATTAACAAGTTGAAGGAGAAAAACCATATGGTCATCTCAATAGATGCAGAGAAAGCGTTCGACAAAATTCAACACCCATTTATGATAAAAACCCTCCAGAAGTAGGCATACAGGGAACTTTCCTCAACATAATAAAGACCATATATGAGAAACCCACAGCCAACATCTTCCTCAATGGTGAAAAACTGAAACCATTTCCACTAAGATCAGGAACAAGACAAGGTTGCCCACTCTCACCACTATTATTCAACATAGTTTTGGAAGTTTTAGCCACAGCAATCAGAGAAGAAAAGGAAATAAAAGGAATCCAAATCGGAAAAGAAGAAGTAAAGCTGTCACTGTTTGCAGATGACATGATACTATACATAGAGAATCCTAAAGATGCTACCAGAAAACTACTAGAGCTAATCAATGAATTTGGTAAAGTAACAGGATACAAAATGCACAGAAATCTCTGGCATTCCTATACACTGATGAAAAATCTGAAAGTGAAATCCAGAACACACTCCCATTTACCACTGCAACAAAAAGAATAAAATATCTAGAAATAAACCTACCTAAGGAGACAAAAGACCTGTATGCAGAATATTATAAGAAACTGATGAAAGAAATTAAAGATGATACAAATAGATGGAGAGATATACCATGTTCTTGGATTGGAAGAATCAACATTGTGAAAATGACTCTACTACGCAAAGCAATCTACAGATTAAATGCAATCCCTATCAAACTACCACTGGCATTTTTCACAGAAGTAGTACAAAAAATTTCACAATTTGTATGGAAACACAAAAGACCCCGAATAGCCAAAGCAATCTTGAGAACGAAAAACAGAGCTGGAGGAATCAGGCTCCCTGACTTCAGACTATTCTACAAAGCTACAATAATCAAGACAGTATGGTACTGGCACAAAAACAGAAAGATAGATCAATGGAACAGGATAGAAAGCCCAGAGATAAACCTACGTACATATGGTCACCTTATCTTTGATAAAGGAGGCAGGAATGTACAGTGGAGAAAGGACAGCCTCTTCAATAAGTGGTGCTGGTAAAACTGGACAGGTACATGTAAAAGTATGAGATTAGAACACTCCCTAACACCATACAGAAAAATAAGCTCAAAATGGATTAAAGACCTAAATGTAAGGCCAGAAACTACCAAACTCTTAGAGGAAAACACAGGCAGAACACTCTATGACATACATTACAGCAAGATACTTTTTGACCCACCTCCTAGAGAAATGGAAATAAAAACAAAGATAAACAAATGGGACCTAATGAAACTTAAAAGCTTTTGCACAGCAAATGAAACCATAAACAAGACCAAAAGACAACCCTCAGAATGGGAGAAAATGTTTGCAAATGAAGCAACTGACAAAGGATTAATCTCCAAAATTTACAGGCAGCTCATGCAGCTCAATAACAAAAAAAAAACAAACAGCCCAATCCAAAAATGGGCAGAAGACCTAAATAGACATTTCTCCAAAGAAGATATACAGACTGCCAACAAGCACATGAAAGAATGCTGAACATCATTAATCATTAGAGAAATGCAAATCAAAACTACAATGAGCTATCATCTCACACCGGTCAGAATGGCCATCATCAAAAAATCTAGAAACAATAAATGCTGGAGAGGGTGTGGAGAAAAGGGAATACTCTTGCACTTCTGGTGGGAATGTGAATTGGTACAGCCACTATGGAGAACAGTATGGAGGTTCCTTAAAAAAGTACAAATAGAACTACCATATGACCCAGCAATCCCACTACTGGGCATATACCCTGAGAAAACCATAATTCAAAAAGAGTCATGTACCAAAATGTTCATTGCAGCTCTATTTACAATAGCCAGGACATGGAAGCAACCTAAGTGTCCATCAACAGATGAATAGATAAAGAAGATGTGGCACATATGTACAATGGAATATTACTCAGCCATAAAAAGAAATGAAATTGAGTTATTTGTAGTGAGGTGGATGGACCTAGAGTCTGTCATACAGAGTGAAGTAAGTCGGAAAGAGAAAAACAAATACCATATGCTAACACATATATATGGGATCTAAGAAAAAAAAAAGGTCATGAAGAACTTAGGGGTAAGATGGGAATAAAGACACAGACCTACTAGAGCACAGACTTGAGGATATGGGGAGGGGGAAGGGTAAGCTGTGACAAAGTGAGAGAGTGGCATGGACATATATACACTACCAAACGTAAAGTAGATAGCTAGTGGGAAGCAGCCGCATTGCACAGGGAGATCAGCTCGGTGGTTTGTGACCGCCTGGAGGGGTGGGATAGGGAGGGTGGGAGGGAGGGAGACACAAGAGGGAAGAGATATGGGAACATATGTATATGTATAACTGATTTACTTTGTTATAAAGCAGAAACTTACACACCATTGTAAAGTAATTATACTCCAATAAAGATGTAAAAAAAAAAAAAGAAAACAGAGGAGATTGCCAAAGCTGGAAGCATGGATAAAATCTCCAAGGAACCAGTTACAGAGAAAAGAACAGTGAATTGAGAACTTAGGTGATTACGCACCATAAGGGTATGAGAGTGGGGAGAGGAGCCAGCCAAAAAAAAAAGGGGGGGTGGAAAGAACAGGAATGCAGGACAATCGGGATCATGCAGTGTCTCCAGAGCCAGGAGGGAAGTTATAAGATGGATGTGCTTTCATGCAGCCAGCAGGCCAAGTGCTACAGAGGTTGAGACAGGCTGTGAATTTGTCAGTGACTTTTTAAAAGAGTTCTATCCTCAGAGGGGAGGACACTGACCCACAGTGTTGATGAAACAGCTAAGGCACAAGGAAACCTTTCTGAGAAGGGGTGACGATGGTCCCTCCAGACCTGGGGGAAGCAGGAGACAGCAGAGGTGGAGCCACAGGCCTGCTGCGGGCAGAAAAGGGGATGATCGACGGCCCTGCCCAGAGATGGGGGCGGTGGATGATGGGGAAGGCTGTCCCACATCTGTCGTGACTGTCTGGAAGTCAGGGTTAAATCAGCGGGGAGACTCACAGAGCAGGCATTTCACCTGGAGACAGTGTCACCCAGCAGGATGCTTTTCTGTCTGCATCTCATATTTTTGAGGTAGCTGTGCCGCCCACCCTGCCTGATCCAGCCCACATTTACTGCCAGCAGCTTGGACACCAAGGACATCCTCATTAAACTCCTGCTAATTTAATGGTTAATTCCTATAGGCGCTAAGGTGCCTCGTGAGGCGTCTTTCAGAGAAAGTCTGTGCATTTGGAAACCAAGCGGAGTGAACCCTGTCCCAGAGTGAGGGGGATCGTGCTTCTCTTGCTCTGCTGTTGAGCTCCGGGTATAACTAGACACCTGATTCATGTAAATGCAGGAAACAGAGGCCAAGTCCATTCACATGTTCAAGTATCCCCAGCCAGTTACTTTACCTGGGACTTTGCATCCTTGTCTTCAATCTTGACACAGGGGCTTAACTTGAGGTTGGAGATCTCTTGGTCTTTCTGCTTTTGAGACTCTAGGCACTTCTGCCTCTGTCGGATGCTGCCCTTTTGGATGGAGGAGTCCTTGGGTACTCTAGAGGAAAGCCACGGGAGGGATGAGGAACCACTACTCTTTGGATTAGTAGTAACACCAGCAGGTAGAGAGGTCGGGCAGTTTGGAGAATGGCAGGGGCATTTCGCCCCGGGCTGTGTTACAATGACTTGCACTGCTTGGGGCCTGGGGATGGGGGAGGTGCCACTAGGAGCAAGGCAGCAGGGAACAACCCAGGAGACTGGAGCCTGGAATGGAATCAGTGAGTCCATGCCCTGAGGTCACACCCCAGAGTTCAAATCCCAGCAGTTGAGAAATACTGCTACAGCTAACCTCAATCCCTCATGCTACTGATTAATAGAATTCTTTTTCTGGTTTCAGGGATAAGTGGAGCCAACTGGCCTTCTCAGACCTCCATATACTTAAAAACCCTCATCCAGATGGCCACAGGTGGTCCCTTCTGCAGACCGAGTCAGCGGAGGGTCTCTCCCTGCAGCTAGCAAAGGCTCAAACCACAGGGCAGATACCTGAGCTCTGGATAGACGTTCTCCAGGTACCACTTGAAGCTCTGGCACTGCAGGTTCTTCCTCAGGTTCAATCTGCTCTCAATGCTGGGAGCGAAGGGGGAGGGCAGACACAGAGACAAAATACAGCTGTGTCAGAGACGGGTACCAGCAACACGGACCCAGGAGGTACCAGCCCTCCAGGCTGGGAGGCGTACAGCACAACCCGTGTCCATGCTCTGCACCCACGTCTCCCTGGAGGGTGCTGGAGAAAATAACCGAGAGATTTTGAGAGCTCCAGACAGAGCTATGGAAACACTTAGCAATATCTCACAGTGGAGCGGTAATGACACCAAAGATTTGTGCTTTACTTGAAAACAGAATGTGGGGGTGTTTTTACTTTTCACTAAAAATGAGGCTATGAGAACATTCAGCGTGTGGTTAATAATTCACCGCCGGGGCTCTGGGTCTACGTACAAATCTCTCTTTGGATTCTGCTGTTGAACTGCCATCCCCCCGACGCCCTGCCTCAACCAGCCCAGCCTCAAAGAATCCTCTTCGTTAGCTGGTTCTGGGCTTTGGTCATGTATTTGTTCATCACATAGTTCCTGAGTACCTGGTATGCGCCAGGCATTGTGCCCAGTGTGGGACGTGATGGTGAACTTTCGAGCAAGAGAGAGACAGGTAATGAGCCGGGTGCTCACAGCCCGATGTGGACGTGGGGTGGGAGCACCTCAGAGGTGGCCCCATGCTTGTCGGGTCAGTGGTGGTCGAGTGGTAATGTGGAAGCTGGTATCTGGAAGGAAAGTGGACGTTGTCCAGACAAACCAGAAAGTGGGTGAGGTGGGGACCCCTGGTAGTGCAAGGGGAATAGCAAAGAGAGATTAGTGCACATGGAGAGGGAAGGGGTCTGTTGGCAGGAAGACTGGTAAAGGTTAGAATATGTGTGTGTGAACGGATGTATGTGGGAGGGGATGGGAGAGGGGAGGTGGGGGGGAGGAGAGATGAAGATGCAGCCCATAAAAAGCCCTGTGAAATACCCTGGAGGAGCTTGGACTTCATTTTCAGGGCAATGGGATGCCATGGATGGGTTCTAAGCAGAGAACGATGTGGCGCTGTTAGCCCTTTAAGAGCATCTTACTGATGGTGAATGCGTCTATGTGCAAAGCTGGGAGAGCAGTTAGGAGGTGGCTGAAGAAACCCAGGTGCTGCTCATGATTGCTGGCGGGTAAGTGGGGTGGGAACGGAGAGAGGGGCAGGTTTAATTCTCTCCACTGTACCGCCAGCACCCACCCGAGTTCCATGTACACCTTGTCTCTCCTGGGTGACCACACAGAACCGGCCCTGCTTTCTCCAGCCTTGCCTCCTTCCACCCCAAAGACTGGACTGGGCGCCCTCACGGCACTGGAACTTCTTAAACAGCACTAACCACCATTCCTCACCAGACTCTAAGCAACACGAGGACAGGAATGACATTGTTTGAAAAGGGCTAAATGTTCAGTATTTGCAAGAACCCAGATGTTCAGTGCATGAGTGAGGCAGGATCTCTGGGACCTGGTGATTGTCTAGGTGTGGGAGGAGACGGGGAGGGAAAAGTCAGGGTTGACACTCAGATTTCTGGTTTGGCAACAGGATGCAGGGAAGAGCGTTCACTGAGATGGGGAATCTGGGGTAAGGGGCAAGTTTAGGAGTGAAGAGGATGAGTTCAGTTAGGACTTGTCGAGTTGGAGGAGGCTGGGAGGCATCCAGGCAGAGATGCCCAGCTGCTACTCGGACATAAGGGATGGAGCTCAGAGGAAAGGTGCAAGACAGAGACGGAAACTTGAGTATCGGCAGCACAGTGGTGGTTGATGCCAGGGAAAATGTGGAGTAAGAGGGCTTATGACAGATCCTCGGGGAACATATAAGGGTGGGGAGAGGAGCCTGAGCCTGCAAAGGGGGCTGAGAGGGTGCAGCCTGCACTGCAGGACAAGAGCCAAGACTGCAGTTCTGGAAACCGAGATCAGAAGTGTGCCTGAAGGGGGCTGGGTGGGAGAAGTCTCATACCAGTGGGGTAACATAGAGAAAGGTAAGGGGTCCCAGGGAGTCATGGGTGGGTCAGGTGGGAGTGATCACAGGGGATAGGGGCATGGCCTCAGGTCACAGTCAGGAGAAGGGGGAGGGGAGCCGCAGACAGCGAGGCAGGCAGCTCTTTCATGAAGCTTGCAGAAGACCAGGTGTAGGTGATGAGCAAAGCTGGACTGAGGGAGAGTTCTTACAGTTTGTTTTCTTTCCTTCTCTTCTTTTGTTTTTAGAAACTATGTAAGATACTGAATAAAGTTAAATGCCAATGGGGACCATGCAATAGAGAAGAGAGATGGGTGATCAGGGAGAGTGAAGGCACACAGAGGGCAAAGTCCGCTAGGACAGGGGCTCTCACACTGTCTGTGCATTAGATTCACCTGATGGTGGGGGGATGGTTCTTTTACAAATTCTACAGCCCAGGCCACAGCCCAGGGGAAATCCACTCTCTGGGGGTGGAGTAGAGGCAGCAGAGTTTTTGAAGCTCCCCAGGTGACTGCGATGTACAGACAGTTTGGCAACCATCACCCTGAAACCTCGCTCCTGGAGTTGAGGTCCTCAGACCAGCAGCACGGCACCACCTGGGGCTTACAGAACTGCAGACCTACCGAACCCAAATCCACACTTTAACAAGATCCCCGGGAGATCTGTGTGCACATTAAAGTGCGAGAAGCCGACAGGCAGGAGGAGATGAATCCGGGCAGTGGGACCTCGATAAATGATGATTTATGAGTGAATGCAGCAGGGAAGAGTGTGTCTGGAGAACGGAAGGGACACCTTATCCTTCAAGATGAAAGAGACACAAGGATGGTGCAGACAGGTTCGTCTGTCTTGGGAAGTTGGTGCTATTTCAGCTACAAAACAGAGGTGTCATCTTCTGTGAGTGAAAGGAGTGGGGGGGACTCAGCAGCTGGGGAGGGTGGAAAAGGTACAAATGGAGGTTGAGTGAGAACCCTGGCCAGGCAAGGTGGCAGGCTCAAGAGGTCCACCAAGGGCCTCCCTGAGCCTGATGGCCTCGGAGTGGTAGCGGCACTAGCTGATAGTCCCAGAACTGTTCAGCAGCCTGTGAACCGGGCAGGAAACGGTACAAAGTCGGGTTCGTCCAGGGTTAAGAGAACTTCACCAGGGAGGGTTGATAGATGCCCAACAGAGCAATAGATCTGGGGACAACATCTTTTAAGCATTCTCTTTAAGCAAGAAGGTGGAACCCAAGTTGGAGAGGGGAGGGCAATGAAGAAAGGAGGGGTGGACCCACATGGCCCAAAGACCGGAAGATGGCTGAGGACTCAGAATAAACGCCGTGGGAGGCTCTGAGTAGGAGAAGGGGAGAACAGTATGGGTTTATGGTTTCAGAAATACAAATCACTTTAGCAGCCTCTGATTTAATCGTCCCGGGCAGTGATGGGCTCGACCTATGGAGAGTAGGCTGCAAAAATCCCATCTGTCAACAGCCTTAGAATGACTGAGGGACATCAGCTGACAAAAGCCACCGGCTGCCCCTCATCCCCGCAAAAGACGAATGATAACATCAATGAAGTTGCCATTTTTCTCTACTCAAATCAACCCTGGGTTGGGGAGTGCAACATCACAGAGTTCTGGAATATGACAGGTGTGATTTGAGCCTTCTCCCCCTCCTGTAATAGTGTGATCCAGGGCAAGTAGCTGAACCTGTAGAAGACTCAGTCTCCTCATCTGTAAAACAGGGGTAATTATACCCATTTCTCAGTTTGCGGAGGACTAATGGGGTATCTCATGTAATGGTATCTGGCCCTTAATTTCTCTCTCTGTCCTCTTCGACCCCCATGAAGCTGGAGCCCGGCTCTAGAGGAGACCTGCATGGTACCATTCCTCCTAGGAAGGCAGAAGATTTAGGCTTGGGCAGCTGAGGATGAGGAGGAAGGAACCCCGACCTGGAGGGACCAGGGTTGCTTAGCCCAGCACCCCACCTTTCTATAAAAAGCTGGAAACACCAGTCCACTGCACAAGGCACAGCTCTGCCCACCTGAGTAGATGGCCCGGGTTGCCTGGTGGTCCTCCCACAAGAGCTCTCCAAGGCCCTGCAGCCAGAACTGGGCAGGAGCAAGAAGGCACATGAAGGGAGAAGAGCCCCAGCCTGGGCCCTGGAGGGGCTTGGGGGCTCGGGAGACCAGCTGAGCACACAGGCCTGTTGCGACCCGCTCTCCTCAGGCCTGTGAGTTGGGGCTCTTGGCCCTTTGCACAAATAAACCAGGAGGGACACTTACTTTCCAAAGGGTCTCTCCAGGGCGAACGGCCGGGAAGCATAATAGTACTGTTTGTATTCATCCATCCACACTTCAGCCGTCCGCTTGGTGTTCCTGAGGAGACAGGGGGTGTCGGGGAGGGTCAGGGAGGACCTGGGACGTGTCCAGGTAAAACATACACAAGCGGCAAGCTGGCAGCGTCACCCCCGTGGGGCCCAGCATGGTCCAGTGACATTACTCTCCCCACAGCGCTGAGCCCAGCCACTACCACCAATCTCCAAAGGGACCTCTACCCCAAGACACAGGATTTTAGTAGTCACTACATACTCTCTTCCCAAAAGGCACAGGCCAGAGAAATTACACCAGAAACTGAACTTCTGTGGCCCTCAAAAAAGAAAAAAGTCAGGGAGAAAAGAGCCAGGAGAATCTGGTACGTCCCTTTGGTGCCAGTACAAGAGGAGCAAGTGCCGACCATCTCACCTCTGGCCGCCCGCGGGCACCTGCTCCAGAGCTCTCCCCTTCAGCCCAGGGCCCAGCTCTCTGAGCGGACAGCCAGTCACGCACGGGTTCCCACAGGCTACGTGACTAGCTTGGTGCAGGTGTAAAGAATTAAGCAATCACGCCATCTCGGTCAAACGTTTGCCAGGACTCTGAAGTTTTTAAAAAATCAGCTATTCGCTCTGAGTTAGACATCCAAGGTCACAGAAAAAGAGACAGAGACAGACACGGAGGATGTCTGTCCAGGAGGCAGGGGTGTCAGGAAGAGAGGATGTGGGAAAACAATCAGAAGCCAGGAGCAGGGCTGGAGCAGCACCTGCCAAGGCCCAAGTGCGTGGACTCGGGGGCTCACCAAGAAGGCCACGCCCCTCCAGATTTCTGGTTGTGTGTGGAACAGAGGCATTCAACAATGGAGCCCGTGAACCTGGAAGGAGTTATGCACACGCAGCCCAGCTCTTGGTGCTCAGAAGGCAGCTAACAGAGCCTTGCCGCCTCCCTTCACTGGCCTAACCACCAGCAAACTGGAAGCTGCCAAGGAGACACTGCCCCACATCTCCCTCCCCTCCAATGACCCGCTGGGGGCACGCAGGATGCCCGCTGGCCAGGGCCCAGTCTCAAACACAAGGAACGTTCTGGACCCCAAGGCTCTGCCCCCTCACTCCCAGGCTGGCCCCTTTCCCCATCACAGCCCCACCGCTTTCCTGTGCCCGGCGCCCCCAGCTCACCTTTCCCTGTAAAAGCCCAGAGCCCACGCAGCCCTGCCTTTGTTCCTGTCCCTGCTGACTGGGTTCTCCCTGCCCTGCCCGGCATGGGGTCAACTTTCTCCCTGTTCAAGCCCATCATGCCTCCACACCTGTCCACACCCACAGCTGTCCATACGTGTGAGAAACCGAGGACGGGAGAACCCAGACGAGGAGAAAAACACCTCAGGGGAAGCAAAACACCAAAAGAGGCGCTTCCCCCAAATGGACCAAATGAGAGAAAAAAAGGGTAAAGTGGAAATCAATGGGGAGTGAGCTGTCAAGTGACAAGAGACAAGGGGAGACGAAGCTGGGGGACCAGAAGAACAAAAGGAGAAAGAGGTGTAAGGAATTATTTTTAAAGAAAAGGAGAAAGGTTGAAGAAAAAAATCACGGAAAGCAGAAGGGCGTATGGAAGGAGGGAGCAGGAATAGGCAAGTGGGCTCCGCTGGGTCACTGAGACCCCGGGATCTTCGTCCTGTCCCCAGGCGGGAGATGACAAGTCCCAGGAAAGGAGCCCAGGACCGCAGGGCCTACGCCAGCCTGGCAGCTTCTGTGAACCCTTGAGGCCCCGGAGCAGTCAGGTGGGTTGTATCTACTTGTGCCTCCCCGTTCCCGAATCTTCCCAAGGGCCTTTCCCCTGGTGACCCAGCCTGAAGGTGGGAGCAGCGGATCTTCTAGAACTCAGGGGCAAAACGGTCACCCTTCCCCCACCCCAAACAACCCAAAATACCCAGGGCCCTGAGCCCCGCAGGATGGCGCTGCCCAGTGACTTGAAGCCCCCAAGGCTACATGTGGGGCCTTGCGAAGCCTGGGGGAAGCCAACAGTGGAGAACAGCCTTGGGGCTTTCAGCCTGAAGCTGGACGGGCAGGCCTGACCCCTCCTGCTCAGGCAGCAGCCCAGCGAGCAGGACCCACAGCCCCTGTCCATCCAGAACACTCAGGCGACCTACCAGAGAACCCAGGGCAGCAGCAACCCATCACCAGAAAAGCCCTCGGCCACTGCAGCGCACACTTACTTTATATACGTGTTGGCATTTCCATCGGGGAAAACATACGGGTGCTTCTTCCTGAAGACGTGGCCCACGCGGCTGCAGGGGACGATCTCTAGGCTGCCCCCGCACATCCACACCCTGAAGGAGATTTCTGCAAGACAGCCATGCCCCCCATCACTGCTCTGCTTCCTGGACGGAGGGACACAGGATGGCAGCGTTGAGACTCCGGGCGCCAGGGAATCCCAGGTCCCAGGGAGCGGGGAGGGCTGGCCACACCCAGTCTCGGGTGCGGGGGGGTTATCAGCTGTGCTCCACTGGCCCGGCAACCTCGGCTTCCCCGCCCACAACAAGGATGGTAACAACTCACACCTGGGAGGGTGGTTTGAGTTAACAGGGAAACAGTGGCCGGCAGGGAGGAGCACACAAAAATCAACCCCTGTTCCCTGCCCTCATGGAGGCCTCTGGAACACACTCAGGGGCCTGCACGGCAGGGGCCACTGCTGTGATGCTTTAGCCTGGAAAGAGAAGCCTGGGGACTATGAGAGAGCTGCTTTTGAGCACGTGGAAGATGGATTAGACGAGCTCATATGATCCCAGAGGGTTAGAGCCAGGACCGAGGAGAAAGAATTTCCATTAGAGACTATGGGAGAATTTTCTGAGGGTCAAGGTCCAGATAGAAGGGGCTGTCATGGAGTAAGTGTGTTTGCCACTCTGACAGGCTAGCAAGCCACATGGCCTGGAGGCGACAGAGAGGACCATTTCCCAGGAGGCACCTGGACAAGGTGTCCAGGACAGAGCCTCCCAATACTGAGATGGCAATTCTACCCGCTGCAAGGGCCCCTGAATCTTAGCCCGGAGGAGGAAGTCTGAGCCGTGGTCGAGAGCTGGGAGCAGCCATAGAAAGTGCCGGAAGCCTCGAAGCTCTTTTAGAGGTGCTCCCCTGGGTGGGGATTTGCACACAAACCCCTTTTCCCCATTGGCTGCTGCTGCAGGGACCTCCGGGAGGGAGGAGGGGTGGAGTTAGCAGAGGCGCTGGGACTAGGCTGGCGGGTGCATTTCTCCCTCGGGGCTGCTTCCTGCAGGCTTGGAGCAGCGGTTCTACCCCAGAAGGAAGCAGCGGAGTTCAGCGGTGGTGGGGGAGTATCTCTCATCACTGCCTTGGTTGGGAATTGCTGAACACTGTGAGGGGTTTTATTATGGCTGTAAACTCCTCTGCAGATGGTGCATCCCCTTACGGACTGCACCCAGGGCAGCCTCCTCGCTGCATGCCACTGGCTTCCCATCTGAAATGCTTGCCTGGCCCATGCTTGTGCAGTCAAGCTCAAGCCAGAGGAGGACAGGATGGCTCAGGAAAATCCCGTGCCCATGGGCAAGTGCCCCTGGAAGCGGCCCGGGTGCCCATGAGCAGGAAATGAGGATGCGGGTACTCCAGGGCTGTCCCCCCAGGTACGACGTGCCCCGCACCCTCCAGCACCTTGGGCCCCACTGCCCTGGGTTCCTTCACCACGGAGTCCCCTCCTTTATCCTGTCCCTCCCATATGTCCTGCTCTCCTTCTCCCTTCTTTCCAACCCTCCAAGCAAGTGCTTGGACACAAATTCTTCCTCCTGATCCTCACCTGCTCTCATATTTGCCTGTCCTCAGTCACCCTTTACCTGTCCCCCCCTGCCTCCTGACCTGTGTCCCTGGAAAAGTTGCAGGCCAGGCTGCCTGGACAACTGTCGCCCTCTGCCCAGGTACCCTCCCAGACAGGCTACAGCTCATTTCTAGCAAGCTCGGATTTCCCTCAGAGCGGGGGCGACGTGGACACCAGGATGAAGAAAGGACGTCTCGAGTGCTGTCAAATCATGGCAAGCACACAGGGTCGGGGAGAGACGGGGGGAACTTGGCTTTGGGGTCAGTGGCCCTGGGTCTGCAGTAACCCACCAGCTGTGTCCCTGGGAAAACTGCTTGACCTCGCTGAGGCCGGGTTTCCTCACACGTAAAATGAAGATCATAAAAGTACTCCACAGCATTGCCGTTGACACCAAATGAAATGGAATTTCCAGAATAACTGTGAAAACTCTTAAGTGTGCTGGAAAGCTCAGTAACAGTTACAAGACATTCCTCTGCAGGCCGTCTCTTTAAGCTGTGGACACCAATGGCATCGCCCACCTGTGCCCACTTCCAACTTCCTAGATGACTTACAGCTTCCTGCTTCTGCCACAGGAGGCAGTTGAAATCTGTGGTACTTAACACCTGAGATTTTGACTCTCCATAGAAATCCATGATACCCGGCGCCCTGGCGTTTGCCTGGTTGGAATCGGGGGCACCAGCCTGGCGTTTGCGGGGGACGATGGGTGAGCTTAGCTGACGGCCAGCATCCAGCTCTCCACCTTGCAGTGATGCACGGAGGGGCGGAGGGCTCGGTGCAGGGAACCGTGACGGTATGCGTGTGAATTTAGCCTCCAGGGCTAAGGTCTACTGGGCTCCAATAATCAGCTCCCCTCCAGGACCTCAAAACAGGGTTTCCAGTTCCCAAAAAGGAAAACCCTCTCACCCCTCAAACCCAGAGATGGAGGCCTTGCTTACTGGATATAAGCTACTAATTCTGTGCCAGCTTTCTTCCAAAAATATGCATACATTTCAGCTATGGTCTCTTCCTTACATGTATTCAAATGAGACATACTTCGCTCCTCATTTGCAAAGCAAATCCCTCCAACCTGTGCCTCAGGCCCACCCACCCTCCCCGCCCCTGAAACCTGTTCCTCTCCCTGTGCTTCCTTCACCCAGCATTCTGCTTCTCTCTGAATCTATTGGCCCCCCCTCCTCTGCCACCATCATGCACAGACTCCACCTCAGAAAGTACCATTCCCCTCTCCGCCTTCCTTTTGGGCTTCTGGCATTCTCCACCCCAAGGCGCTATCTCTGAGTACCTGCTTCCTCATCTGGCCCCAACATTCGCTTGACGCTGAGGACTCACCCCTCTCCCACCAGTCCAGCTCTACTCTGGGCTCCAGCACTGACTTCCGTGGCTGCCTGACGCTCTGTCGAGGTGCACTGGATGCCCTCAGATGCAGTACGTCTTCTATCCCATCAGCATCCTCTAATAGCCCTCTGCAGGCTGCCTCCTCTCCTCCACCTCTAAAACCATCCTTCCTCCTCGTTTTCCTGTGTCTGTGCTTCTTTAAAACATCAGACTATCTCAGTTCTGCATGGGAGGAAAGGACTCTTTCATTTATTCCTGGGCTGGGTTTTGTGTGGTCCTCCCTCAGGCAGTAACTTATTAGTCATCCTAACAATCCCACACGCGGTTGTGGATGTTTTTTACGATGCAGAAGCAGTCCTGATAGGACAACTGACAGCGGGTAGCTGGCCTCTGAAGCCCATCTCCCCAGCTCCAAAACTCCTGCCTTCGCCCTGACCCCAACAAACTCAGTGTGAACACGCACCATCAGCTAATGCGGCTGTGGACACGAAGATCCTGACTTCAGGGCACTCACAGATGAACCAGAGAGACCAATCTATAACCAGCTACCTTATCCACTCCTTCATCCAGTCCTGACACCTGCCTGTCTCAGCTCTGCTTCCGGCCAGCTGATGTTGCCCCAGAGGCTGCAGCCTGAGATGCAGTAAGAGCTTCTCTCCTCTGGAGTCCAGACTGTCGAAACCAAGATGACCTGAGACACATGCCTTGCTGTGCCTCGGCCAGAGTCAAGGCAGTCTGGGTGATGAAGCTTGGAGCACTCAGATCCGTGTAATGACTTTCAGGTACCATAGTGTGGAGTATTTAACACCTTGGACATATACACCACTGACTTCAGGATAACAATGTGTATCCTCCCAGGACTGCAAGCCAGGTCCGGTGATTCACAGATTTGTGCTGAAGCCTCTGTGAAAGGCTTGTGATCCCGAGGTCCAAGCAGTGGGGCCATAGACCGAGGTGTAAAGCAGTGGGCCTTCCAGGTAGAGCCCAGACCCTCCACTTGCCATGGCTGCAGTTCCTGCAAAGTCATCACTTTCTTAAGTGAAGGAGCCGGAAGATGATGTAGGGAGTTTGTGGGGAGTTCTCACTGAGTCAGCACCCGCATAATCTCCCTGGTGATGGATGTCACGCAGCCCCAAATCTGCTCTGAATTCCAGGCAGGGAAATGTGTAATTACTCCATCCTCACTGGGGGCGCTGTTGCCTTCTTCTTTTCTTTAAACTTCAGATGAATATTTGGGAGTAAACTGCCCTCCCCCAGCCTCTGTCCTCAGCTCTTTCCTTCTGTCTTCTCATCAACTCATCAGTAGTTTTACCAGCGCTCATAAGCCCCCAACCCTTAACCAGAGCCAGCGTCTACCTGACGAGCCGTGATGGTGGACAGGAATTCAGGGGAAAGGGGACAGCTTCCTCCCCAGGAAATAAATCACAGCTATTCCTATGCCACTCCTTGGCCATATAGGTCAAGTTGGAATCTCCTCTGATAGCCCGGTTTCTAGACAAAGGCAAAGGGAGCATTAGACAGGGCTCCCCTGAAGGCAGTCACTTCAAGAATATTATCCCCTGGGCTTCCCTGGTGGCACAGTGGTTGAGAGTCTGCCTGCCGATGCAAGGGACGTGGGTTCGTGTCCCGGTCCGGGAAGATCCCACATGCCGCGGAGCGGCTGGGCCCATGAGCCATGGCCGCTGAGCCTGTGCGTCCGGAGCCTGTGCTCCGCAATGGGAAAGGCCACAACAGTGAGAGGACCGCGTACCACAAAAAAAAAATATATATATATATATATTATTCCCCCCACTTTTGATGTTCCCTCTTAGTAATTTCCATCCACCGCCCCCTGCCCCACTCCTTGGATCCAAATCCCCACCTGTTCTTATTGTATTTGGAGCTGAGCCCCATATCCCCCAGCCCTGCCATTGCGATAGCCTTGATGCCCATTGTGAGAGGCCTGACTAAAGTCTTTCTTACCATTTTAACAAGTGTCAGAATAATTTTTCTCTAACACGGGGATTAGGGCGGGGATGTATTTTGGCAGAGGCCCTTCCCCTACCATGGGGATCACTGTCTCCACTTTAAAGACTTAGAAACAGTGAGGTAAAGCAACTTTCCCAAGGACACAGAGCTAGTGATGACTGCAGGATTCAAATGTAGGCCTGTCTGATTCCACAGCCCATGTTGACACACGGGAGTGTGCCTGCCAAACTTGACACAGCCTGATGTCCTTGACTGTGTCCTGGGGATGGGGGAGCTGGAGGTGGCAGCTCCTCTCTGGGACCCTCATCTCTCTCCTCAGTGTTGTCTTTTGTATCTGCTATGCTTTAGAAACCCCCCATTTTAAATCCAGAAATCCCATACTCTCCCTTCATATATGTGCCAAGGCCTCCATTTTGGAAAGGCACACCTCCTACCCCACCACTTACACACACACACACACTTTTACTGGGCAACAGGTTCCTTTCACCTCTAAAGACCAAAAGCTAAAGTGAGTAGATGTAGTAGATATTTTCCATGTATCCTGTGTTATGAAAATTGGAGTTTAAACATCCAATTTTAATGCAAAACAACTTCTGAAAAATAAAAGGCTAAAAGCCACATTTCCCTAAAACCTGTTCCTATGCTGAACTGCAGATGTAATTATCAACACTTCAGCTCCTCTTAGAAACGCTTTGTGGGAATGATTGCACCAGGGTCGGGCTGTTCGAGTGCATAGCTGGGGTTGGCTTTCAAGGGGCCGCTTGGGGCTGCTCCCAGCAGATGAAAGTGAGATGGGCGGGCCAGGCAGCGCGCCACTGAGGATGGTCCTGGTCACACTGGCCAAAGCCTTGTCCAGTGATCTCATGGACTTCTGTGCTGTGAAATCAAGTCAATGCAACAAAGGCAACTACGTCTGGAACACACAGAAATCCCACGTCTTGGGAAAGGAAAGACATCTTCACCTGCCATTGTTATTCTCCACAGGCTCTGTTTAATGCATGGAGACATTTTAAATGGAGCCTCAGAGTTGTGTACATGTGGTCCTTCCCACCCTGAACCCCCTTCCTGGTCAGCCTCCCGCTTTGAACACACATTCAGCAAGCAGTTTCCACCGCTGCAGTCATCGAGGTCGAGAAGTTGGATGAATGTTCTTGTAGGTGGAGGGCACAGAAGAAAAAACAGACAAATACACAAGGGGGCCCAGTGCCAGAGTGGAGAGGAGAGCAGGGTGCTGAGGGGAGTGGGCAGAGGGTGGGTAGGGAGGGTGTCCCAGTCCTGGGGGAGGCCAGGCAGCCCCAGAGCTGTGATCTGTGGCCATTTGGCACTTGGTGGAGGGTGGAGGCTGGGTCTCTGTAGATGGCTGGGCATGTCCGGGCAGTGCAGGAGGGTCTGTCAGTGCCTCTGGACTGAAGGCTGGGGAGGTGGGCAAGGCCAAGGAATGGTGTGGGCCTTGTCTTTAGGACAAGAAGGGGCCACAGGGGGTGCCAAACCCGGGAGGATGGGAGAGATTGGCATTTCCAAGAGCACTTTGGCGGGAGTGTGCGGGGATGGCTTTGAGGGGAGCAGACTGGAGGTGGAGAATCATTTAGGAGAGTGAGAGGGGGATGGACATGAGTGATGCTGAGGGGAGAGGATCCTCAGGACTTGGAAGCAAGGGGCCCTCTTGCCATACACTGGAGCTGGGATTTTTTACTCTGACATGCAGATTCCTTTACCCCTCTTCACCATCTGTCCTTTGCAGGTGGACAAATGGGACCTAATCAGACTTATAAGCTTTTGCACAGCAAAGGAAATCATAATAAGATGCAAAGACAACCTACGGACTGGGAGAAATATTTGCAAACGATGCGACGGACAAGGGCTTAATTTCCAAAATATACAAAAAGCTCATACAGCTCAATATCAAAAAACCCCCAAACAACTCAATCAAAAAAGCAGCAGAAGAATTAAATAGACATTTCTCCAAAGAAGACATACAGATGGCCAACAGGCGCATGAAGAGATGCTCAACATCACTGATTATTAGAGAAATGCAAATCAAAACTACAATGAGGTACCACCTCACACTGGTCAGAATGGCCATCATCAAAAAGTCTACAAATAATAAATGCTGGTGAGGGTGTGGAGAAAGGGAACCCTCCTATACTGTTGGTGGGATTGTAAGTTGGTGCAGCCACTGCGGAGAACAGTACGGAGGCTTCTTAAGAAACTAAAAATAGAACTACCACACGACCCAGGAATCCCACTCCTGGGCCTATATCTGAAAAAGATGAAAACTGTAATTCAAAAAGATACATGCACCCCAATGTTCATAGCAGCACTGTTCACAATATCCAAGACAAGGAAACAACCTAAATGTCCATCAACAGATGAATGGATAAAGATGTGGTATATATATAGAGTGCAATATTACTCAGCCATAAAAAAGAATGAAATAATGCCATTTGCAGCAACATGAATGGACCTAGAGATTATCATACTAGGTGAAGTAAGTCAGACAGAGAAAGACAAATATCATATGATATCACTTATTTGTGTAATCTAAAAAACATATATAAATGAACTTATTTATGAAACAGAAATTGATTCACTGACATAGAAAACAAACCAAAGAGGAAAGCGGAGGGTGGAGGAGGGATAAATTAGGACCTTGGGATTAACATCTACACACTACCATATATGAAATAGATAACCAACAAGGACCTACTGTATAGCACAGAGAACTATATTCAATATCTTGTAATAACCTATAATGGAAAAGAATCTGAAAAAGAATACATATGTATATGTATAACTGAACCACTTTGCTGTACACCTGAAACTAACACAGCATTGTAAATCAACTATACTTCAATTTTTTAAAAAAGCACTGCACGTTCTGGTGTGTAAAATGCTAAAAAAAAAAAAAAATCCAGAAATGACTTTTAAAGTGCTGGGAGTTGGCTATAGTATAATGGAATGTTGGAATTGGAGAAAACAGCATTTCCTGTGTTAGCTGTCTGCAGTGCTTTTTTTGTGATTTAAAAACTTTTGTGATGGATTGTAAAATGTCTCTCCCACACCTCTCCAGAAGCCCCTCTCTACTTCCCTGGTCCAGTCAGCACTTGGTGATGTCAAACCACTGGGGAACCAACAAGAGGAGATCACCCTGGATGTGAGCAGATGTGTGTCAACATTGCTATAAAGAGAAGGTACCGGAAGGTTGGACCAGAATGTGACATCATTGAAAATAACATGCTGCCTGCATCCACGCGTGGCTGCCACGGAAAGGAAGGATCACACGTACTTTGTGTGGGTCAAGAGGGCAGAACAAGGCCTGACTGATGGAAGCTGGGCTTCGACTTCGAAGAATTTTCTAACAATTCAACACAAAAATTCTCAACAACAGAACTTACCATACTGTGAAGCAGCAAACACATCATCACCAGTAGCATTCGAGCAGAGATTGGATGACTGCTGTCTATCAAAAGGGCTGCAGAAAGGATTCAATGTACAGGAGTAAAGGCTAGAGCACATCAGGAAGAATCAGGAGAGGTACTGTGAACGTTAGGACATCTGATGGGCTCTGCCCAGAAGGAGAGAGATCTTGTCCCCATTGAGAACGCCAAGGATGTACCTGGCTCCAAGTTCTCCTGGGCTGGTGCAGGCAGATCCCCGCTCAAACCCCACCCCAAAGACCCCCATGGCATCCGAGGACTGAGTCCTAGTCAGGGGATTTGGTTTGGTTTGTGGGAACTGGGATTTTCTGCTTTGTTTGCCGAGCTTCCAACCTGGCCCCCACATGGCAGGACACGGACTTTTCTGATAGATTTCTCTACACTGCCCAGTTTAGGAGAACAGATGCTGTGGGTCAGGCCAACAGCCATAAATTTCCAGGAAATAACTCTTAATGACCGAGGAAGAAAGCCATAATGCATCCTGGAGACAGGGACAGGAGAAAACAGGGCAGAGGACAATGCACAGGATTACCGCTAAATGCCAGGACGAGCCCCATGGATCCTTCTCCTGGCCTGCGCCACTGCTCGGGGAGCCCGTGCCAAACATGCTCCCCGGTACCCAGAAAGGGGAAGGGGCCCTGACACCCGGACTCTTCTTTTTCCTCTCTTGTGGTTTATTTTTTTAACATCTTTATTGGAGTATAATTGCTTTACAACGGTTCTCCTGTGGTTCATTCAACAAATAGTTACTGAAGCCTCCTTTGTGGCAGGCACCATACTGGGCAAGGGAGATAGCCGTGAACAAACAGACCAAATCCCTGCCTTGTGCAGCTTATAGGCTGGTCATCTCTTATGTCTCACCTGCTGGAGCGAAGAAATGGTAACTAACGTGTATTGTGTCCACATGGTGCCCAGAGGTTTTACAGACTTACCTGAATGGATTTCCACAGCAACCCCCAAAGCATCCCTGTGTTACACTTAACACACGAGGAAACTGGAGGGTCAGTCATTGTCATCATCTAGATGGGACAGGTCTCCAACTACTTTCTCCTGTATCTGCACATGGCATCCCTACACCACTGTGGCCACACCTGGCCATCTGTTTACACAGTTCTGGAACACGTAACCCAACCCCTCCCCCCTCCCCCACTGCTTTCTCTGCGTGAAAAGATAAGGGCTTCTGAAGCATTCACCCAGACCCTCCTCATTAACCCAGTGCCGAGTGCTGTACGCCTAGACCAGCCAACAAATGTGGTCCAGATGTTAATGGCGTTGCTGTCCATCCTCCTCCTCATGCTTTTTATCCCCAGCCTCCTTCCAACTCCAAATTCCCATGTTCAGTACTCCCAGCTCAAGCCTGCCTCTGGCCCTCAGACTTGGTGCTCCTCCTTGGTCTTTCCAGCTTTTGCATCTCAACTTCCCCCTAATGGTCCATCTGGGTGTATTTCCCTGGTCCGCAGCATCCGTGTGGCCCCATGGGTAAACTCCCACCTTCCCTCCGCCCTCCCAGCAGCCACTCTTCTGGCACCCCATGTGGTCTTCCCCCAAAGGAGTGACCTGCTCCCCATCTCCCTGGCCCTCATCCAGGCACATGTGGTCCAATGGCACGGAGACCCGCACCCTAGCCCCTGGATGCAGAGACAGCGACTCACCGAAGTTCTCCCCGCCCCAGATGTCCATGTCCATGTCATATTTCCCCAGGTAGTCGAACCAGGATTTGTCCATCACGAAGAGCCCTCCAGCTATGATTGGAGTCCTGTGCATTTGGAAGGAAAAGAAGGAGGGTCAGTCACGGGAGGGGGACTGCTGCCGTGTTCTTCTGTCCTGGTGGTCCTGATCTTGAGGCCATATTCTTCCCGTTTCTCCTCCTCTTCAGAAAGACCAACACATTGTCCATTTACCTCAAACAGGAACATGCTCCAGGGCTTTTCCCTTCGACTGTAAATCTCCTGACCCTGCGACAGGCTAATATGCTCGTCTGCACACCTCCTGTGGGGCAGTCGGGATTTGCTCAGAACCCTAGCTGTTCAGAGGGCATGGAGAGCCACCCCCTGGCTTCTGCCACGGGCCCTGCCCAGCGGGGCTCTCCTGGGAGCTCCAGTACAGGGAGCGGGGACCATGGGCCACTGACCAGGCAGAGAAGAGGGGTTGCGGCAGCACCTGTGAACAGCACATCCATTTCTTGAGACTGGACTCTCTCTTCTTTTTTTCCTCTCTTTCCTTCTGGTACAGATTGAGTTATATCCCCCAAAAAACATGTTGAGGTCCTAACCCTGAGTACCTCAGAATGTGACCTTATTTAAAAAGAAGGTCTTTACAGAGGTGATCAAGTTAAAATGAGGTTATTAGGGTGGGTCCTAATCCAATAGGACTGGTGTCTTATAAAAGGGGACATGTAGTTGCAGAGACAGACATGCACAAAGAGAAGACAATGTGAGGAGACACAGAGAGAAGACGGCCCTCTGCAAGCCCAGGAGAGGGTTTGGCACAGCCCTCAGAAGGAAGCAACCCTGCCAACACCTCCGTCTTGGACTTCCAGCCTCCAGAGCTCAAGACAGTATGTTTCTGTGGTTTAAGCCACGCAGCCTGTGGTACTCTGCTGCAGCAGCCCTAGTAAACAAACACACCCTCATCGTCATTCTCTTTCCTTGGGGTGCTCTCCCAAGCTCCCCTCCCCTTGACCACTGAAAGAGAGTCCAGAGAAGCCACTTGGAAAGGAAAGGGCTGCAGAGTCCAGCCAAGCAACCCGATAGGCACAAGGATGCATGTCTGCAAGAATCAACAGCTCGGGTGGGGTGCTGGCAAGCCCTCCGGGATCCGGCCCCTCCTTCAGTGGGTCCAGAGGGCAAAGGGTGTTTTCTTCTATGTCAGACAGTTAGTTGACAGGGAGCAGGTCAGAAGCTCGGTCTCCCGATGCCACGACACCCTACTATCCTCTGGGAAACACTTGTCCTCTGATGAGCAGAGATGCTCCCACAAGAAGAGAACCTGCCCTGAAAACCCTACCCCTGGGACAGAGAAGGGAAACCCAGAGGCAGCTGCACCATCACCGCCTTGTCCTTGACTTTGTCCCAGTCCACTGCCACATCAGACACTTCTGGCAGCAAGTAACCGAGGCACTGGCGTGTGCTGCATGGCCCTGAGGGTGGTGAGAAGGCTCTGTTCTCCCTTTAGGAGCAAATGGCACTACCTGGCATGCCACGTGGCTCCAACCTCCCTCTCGGCATCACTCCAGGTCATGAAAGCTGGAGGAGGGAGGAGGGGCTGGCAGGTAGATGCGACAGATGTCCCACTGCAAAGTTCTCCCAATTCCCACTGTTGGTCTGAGTGTCACCACTCAGTTCTTCACAGCCCTTTGAGTCTCAGTTTGACTTAAGTTAGTTCAATGAAAATGATCAAACATTTACTCTGTGGCAGGCCCCGAGTTGCAGAGGCGCCCCTGAAGAGCCCAGAGCATCCCTGCAACCCCGGCAGGAGCAATCCCCGTCCCGTGGTCTTCTCTCCACATCCTGAAGCACCTGCTGGCCTCCTGATGTTCCACTGGAGGCAGGAAGGTTTTAGATTGGAGGTTCCCAACAGGCCTGGGACACGTGCACCCTCCAGTCTTGGGAACACTGAAGCCGCACACACGACGCAGACACCGCTGGGTGGACCCCTGTGCTCTACTCGATGCCGAGCCCTCAGATGGGCCTGAACCCCAGGCGGCCATCTGGCCACTGTGCTGTGGGTCACGATGGGGTCTGGAAGTGACAATGCAGATGAGGACAAAGCCATCTGCAGCACCGCAAAAGCAGCCCAGAGCTGACGCCCCTGTCGTGTTCTCACGTGGGATACAGCAGTCGTGTGTGTTAGTACATAGTCGTGGCCATGCCTTGACAGCAGCCTCCACTTACAGCAATGGCTGACTTGACCTACCTGGGCTGAATCCTGACATCCAGGACCTGAGGGCTAAGGAACCATCTTTTCCCTTATCAGAGGCTCAAACGGGACCATCTGGGACCCTCCAATGTTTAGCTGGAAGTGTTAAGTATTGACATGGCATCTGCGTGGGTGGACGGCGCTGGGCAAGTCCTCAGCACAGAGCACAGGTCTCCACCGGCCCCCATCCCTTCAGCAGAAGTCTCCACGAGGAGGGAAACCTCCTAAAATAAGGGCAAAGGCGGTGCTGGCCTGGCAAAGGGTCCTCTTGGTTTTTGCCCAATCGTTTGAGCATCTCACATGGACTGCTTCCCTATACCACGTGACAGTGGGCAGGGCCAAGTGGTTATGAATCTGCCCACCCCTAACCCTTGCCCTGACTCACCTAATGGGCTCAGTGGGGTCCAGGCGCCGAGCCTTCTGCTCTGGTGTGAGCTGCTCCCATTGGAAGTGGAGGCTCCAGTCAAACCCTGAAACACAGCATCCGCATGGCTGACTTGGTCTCTCTGATGTAGCTGCAGACCTTGCTCATTCTGTCTCTTTACTAGAAGCTCAAGAACGTACCCAGTTTCCCAGGTGGTCCCAGGGATAACAGGTCTCACCCAAGCTGGCCGGCAACAGAGCTGCCTGATTTCCCTTCCACGGCTTCCTTCTTTCTCTACCCTCTACTGCCTCTCTGAGCCTTCTCTGCTGGGTGGACTTAGGGAGCAAAGGGCATAGGATAAAGAGTGGGAGTTGACAGAGCCCAAGAGTGGGACCCAAGGGGGACACGATGGACAGTTATGGAGTGTGGCCCTTGGCCAAGAGTCTCGGGAGTGGAGGGCGGGGTATAAGCAGGTGGTCTGTGAGGGGCTGAATCACCCCAAACCCATCTTGAGGAGCCAGCACTCAGCCCTGGGCAGAACTGTGGTGGGCCTCGAAGAGAGGGAGGCACCCAATGCTGAGATGCTGGAAAAATTCAGGCCCCACATTGGAGGGGGGCCCTTGCTTCCCTCGAATCCTCAGGCCCTGGAGTGACCCTGTGTTGGAGCTAGAGCTCAGGGGGCTGGGAGTGACCTGCCCACTCCCCGGCCCTTCCATTCACAGTCCCCATGGTAAGGACCACCCTGGAGCTATTGACATTACAGGATGCAGGGCTGGAGGTTCCAGACAAACCACTAGGAGATTCTTCTCACTTTCCCCCTTGGCAGCAACGACTAGGAGAAAAAGAAAGTCCTTACTGGGCAAGGGTGTTAGCCCCACTCACCCCCTCTAAGTTCCGTGGCCGACTCGATGTAGTTGAAGGTGTCCAGGTGGATGATATCGATCACGGGGCACACCACCCGTGTGTAGTCCTGTAAAACAGAAGGCCTGCACGCTCAGATGGCGGCATAAGGGAGCCAGGCTGGGGCTCGGTAGGGCCTCGCCCTGGGAGGGCTGGAGACTGTGTTCAGGGCCTTGACTGAGAACTTTCCTCTCTGGATCTCAATGTTCTCATCTATAAAATAGGCCAAGAGACACTGCGACCTCTCCAGTTACGATGCCTACAATGCTAAGAGCCTTTCCTTTACTCCTGGGCGCCTTCTCACAGCCATGTAGTCATGGTGGAGACACGGGGAGGCTGGCTGGAGCGTGCTGCACACTGAGAAAAGGGACATCAGGAAGAAGGGGACCCCTGAAGTCCTTCAGTGCCACGGGGCTCTCAGGAGGCAGAGGACACAGTCAGCCAGCAAGGTGGCCTCAAGCCTGCAGCTCCAAGAAGCAAAGCCACACCTCCACAGTGGGAATTTCCCAACACTTACCTTCTATGCCTATGGTTCTCGGGCAAGTTGATGCATAGCATCTCCAGAGATTCCAAACTTGAGTTGTCACCTGTGATAATCAAGTCTGTACCTCCAGCCCTGACTTTGCTCCTCACGTCCAGACTCAGGTGGATCCAGTACACCACCGGCCCCTCCATGTGGATGCACATGGCCTTTCAGTGGTGCCTTCACCATCCTCTCCCCACACACGCTCCTTCCCTTGGTTCCCTATTTCTGTCAACATATCCCCCCTTCCTCCCCAGCACTAACTTAAGTAGCTACACCTCTGCCCATCAACTGGATCGATCCTGCCGACTGTAACTCTAAAACCACTTTTCTGAATGGATGCTGACTCTCCCTTATCCCCTCAAGCCTGGCGAACGTGGCAGTGGACTCCCAGCTCCTCTCCCCCACCTCATCTCACCCCTTTCCCTTTCATTCTACAGGTGGCAGACAGAGTTGTCTTTCAAATCTCACTCTGTAGCTCAACAGCTAAAAACTTGAATTGCCTTGAAGATAAGGTTCAAACTCCTTAGCCTGGCATCCAAGACCATCAAAAACAGGCCTGTTTCTAGCTTTCCGGGCTCATTGCTTGCTACTTCCCCCAGGCTACCCCGCTGGTAAGCATCAAAGTCATCCAGGAGATAGTTTCAAAATCTGCAAGACAAATTCACCAGTTCTTGGGGGCCATCAAGGCATTGCATATGTTTTTAAAATGTTCCTTAATTCTGGATGAACACTCCCGTACTGGTATGCAGGAGGGGAAACTGGGCTCCCATGGGCAGGGTAATTGAGCTGTGACCAGGAGACTCAGTGGCTGAATGGGAATCCAGCAGCTGGGAGGAGACAACAGGCCTGGGCCTACAAGGCAGGACCACTTTTCCAATCCTTCGCACCTACCACCCCCGGTCAGCATGGGCAGGAACTTCTGTTTCTCTTGCAGTCATTTAATTTCCTGATTCAATCTCTCCCATAAATAAGGCCATCTAATTTTAAGCTCAGATTCACCGAGCACCCGCCTTGACATTCACAGACTTAATTTGGCCCTTGGCCTCCACATACAACTCATCTCAACAGTGACAAGGTGCCTCTGAAGCCAGCTGGCTCCCGTGAAAGGAAATGCTCATTTTCAATGCATTGCTCCCCCCTCTGGGATGTGCACAGATGCTTCCTGTACAGCACCTGCCCAGCTGCCACAGTGCTCTGGGGCCACTGTCACCATGTGTCCATGTGTATATACACACTGCATGCACGCACAGCCATCCACCACCCACACCAATATCTCCACAGAGACACACCCCAAAGACATTCTCCTGACTTGAATTCTGGAATGTTCTCAGCAGTTCAGAGGCTGCTCTTCTCCTGTGGGTCTGACAAAGTCCTCTGTCTGCCTTTGTCTGCTGAGTGTGGGCCTCTACAGCTTCACTGAGTCTTTAGGTTAAAACCCTTGTGCCATAAAGGATTAACTTAAAGATATGTTTAGCTCTTGCCCAACTCCTGAGAGGTCACTTCTAAGCCCTTGGCATGTTCTGCCTATAAAAGTGTCTGTTTACCTGGGACCCTGGGGTTACATCAGATAGTCTATGCTAACGATGAGGTTTGTGGTGATGGCCTTGGGTCACGGGGTGCCAACTCAGTTTGACCTCTGGAGGGACATGGCAACCATGGCGGAGATTAGCCACGTCTATGTGACTGACCCCCAATAAAAACCCTGGACACCGAGGCTTGGGTGGGCTCCCCTGTGTGGCAATACTCCGTGCATGTTGCCACACATCCTGGCTGGGGGAAGCAAGTGCTGCCCACACACCAGCCCTGGGAGGGGACAACTGTGCGATCGTGCCTGGAACTCCCCCCATGCATCTCTTCCCGCTGCTGATTTTAATCCAGATCCCTTTGCAGTAATAAACAGTAACCACGCGTGTAGCATCTTTGCTAAGTTCCCAGTCCTTCTAGTGAATTACTGAACCTGAGGGTGGTCTTGGGGACCCCAAACTGCAATACTGTTTATTTTTAATCTTTCCTCAATATTTGGAAACTGCAAGGCAAAATAAAATGCTGGTTGCTTACCTTGGCCACAGGCTTCCCCAGAAGCCACCCATGGGCTCTACCTCCAGGCCTAGGACAAACTCTGGGGTACTCTTCTGTAAGTTCTGTGGGTTTCTGTCCTTCCAAAACTCGGTTGTGACAGCTGCTTGGCTAGGAGTCATGGAGGCCAAATAGGCAGAGAGGGATGTTTGGGGCCAAGTGCTGTGTGGAGCCAACCTTAAGAGGGGGCTGCAGAAGATGTAAGACATGACCCCTCGAAGACAGGACACAAACCTCCCTGAGTGACCCTGGGGGTCATATCTGCTCCACTTCTGTATCCCTCAGCCCCAGGCCAGAGCCGGCTGGGCAGCAGGTGTTCAGCTGGCATTGGCTAAAAGAGGGCAGCTATGAACTCTCTCTGAGGACACTGTCAATGGCTAG
Organism: Mesoplodon mirus; assembly: GCF_964341445.2. Taxonomy (NCBI): domain Eukaryota; kingdom Metazoa; phylum Chordata; class Mammalia; order Artiodactyla; family Ziphiidae; genus Mesoplodon; species Mesoplodon mirus. The sequence goes on from NC_138990.1 coordinate 49,299,570, forward strand.
AGGCAAAGCAGGTGGATCAATTACAGCTGAGCAAGATGGCCTCTCCTCACACAGGCTCAGGGATGGATGGACTCTCCATAAAGATGCCCAGACCCACTGCAGGTCCCCACCTGTGTGCTCCAGTGGCTTTATCTTTAAGGCTAGGTCCACAGGTAAGCTCAAACGGCAGCTGGTGAAATCCCCGGCAGATCCAGAACAACACGCCCTCCCCCTCTCCGACACAAATCCAAGCCCAAGCCCCACTGAGAACCAATGGCCATCAATCACCCCTCCAGTCGTACCTCTCTTCTTTCTCCAACATCTCATATAATTAAAACCACACTGTAAACGGGCAACCAAAGGACTTCTAGAGAAGACCATTCACTCATTGCAACCACCAGCATCACTGAGCACCTACTATGGTTTAGGGACTGTGGATGGTACAAAGATGAATAAGACCTTGCTGTCTAGGGAAGGTGGTGGACAGGACAGCAGAGGAGTACAATGTGGGGTCTCTGTTAGCCTGGAGGGAGGGATGGGGGAGCAGGAGGGGGGCCAGGGACCTGGGCTCCCATTCCAGTTCTGACATCTAGAATATGTTTTTTTGTTGTTTTTTTTTGCAGTACACAGGCCTCTCACTGTTGTGGCCTCTCCCGTTGCGGAGCACAGGCTCCAGATGCGCAGGCTCAGCGGCCATGGCTCACGGGCCCAGCCGCTCCGTGGCATGTGGGATCTTCCTGGACCAGGGCATGAACCCGTGTCCCCTGCATCGGCAGGCGGACTCTCAACCACTGCGCCACCAGGGAAGCCCTAGAATACGTTTGACCTTAAGCAAATCAGCACACTCTGAGCAACTCTGTTTCTTCATCTATGAAGCAAAGGCAAATTATAATTTGCAAAACTATCCTGCCTTCCTAACAGGGCTTTTGGAAGGAACAAGAAAGGAAGCATGTGAAAGGGCTTTGAAGCATATGTAAGCCATTATTTATATCAATTTGCCAAATGCTACAGGGATTGAAATTTCTTAAAATCTTTTTTTCCTACTAAAGGAATATGTAGATAAGGGTGGCAGGGAAGAAGCCTCTGTTTAAAAAAACCTAACAACTTGGTGCTTGTTTCAAGTATCATCATGTAATTGAAGGGAAGGAAGGGAAATCAAGGAGATTTTCCATGTGGAAAACACCAGCTGAGGACAGCTTCTGACAGCTCAAACCCAACCTCTTCCTTATCTCTTTCTATTTTTGAAATCCCAAACTCCAATTACAGCTTAAAATTTCCACTTCCACTCACAAGATCAAATCACATTTTACTCTGAGATGAGACACATATGAAGACACGTGGAAACAGAGGCTGACACACGCCCACACTCCCCATCCTGAAGGGGATGTCTCAGCAGAACCATCTCATCATCAAGAGTCGGGGTCTGGTGAAAACCTCTGCAGGTGAGGGTGGGAGCACAGTCTGGGGTTTGTCTGAGCAATCCTCTGTCATGAAAGCTTTAGGTCAGAGAGTGGTGGGGACTGGGAGCTTGGCCTGGGGGGCTGAGCCCACTCTTGGGGCCGCATGACTCCTATAGGAGGATTGCTGTGCAGGGATACACAAGAGAGCATTTTTTCAAAGAGGGCTTCAGAGATGGACTCAGCGCCACGGGGAAGGAAAGGGCCTCCAGGTTCATTAAGGCTGCCCGAGGAAAGCATCCTGCAGGGACACATCAGCCTGGAGGTCCTTATAGGTCAAACACCGAATTACCACACAACCCAGCAATTCCACTCCTTGGTATGTACCCCAAAGAACTGAAAACAGGTACTCAGAGGAAAACCTGTATACAAACGTTTGCAGCAGCATTATTCACAATGGTAAAAAGGCAGAAACAACCCAAATGTCCATCAGTGGGTGAGGGGATAAACAAAATGTGGTATATACTGTGACGTTGTGATATGAAAAGAAATCTGAATTTAGCCTTTGTTCCTCCTAAAACTTTTGGAATTTCCTGACTGATTGGGGGTGACAGGAGTATCTTTTGTTCTCATAATAAGCCTTTTTCACTCTATCTGAGTTTATACTAATGAGGTGACTCTTGGAGGAGGGGGGGCTGGTTCCCAGAGGAACCAACCATGTGATTAAAGGGCTGGAAATTGCAGCCCCACGCCCAACCCCCTCACATTCCCTTCCCCATTTGTCCCCCACCTCCAAGGAGAGGAGAAACGCGGGAGATTGAGCTCAACCACCAATGGCCAATGATTTCATCAACCATGCCTACGTAAAGAAACCTCCATGAAAACCCTAAACAACACAGTTTGAAGAGTTCCCAGGTTTACTAAGAGTGGACTTGAGGACACGGGGAAGGGGAAGGGTAAGCTGGGACAAAGTGAGAGAGTGGCATGGACATATATACACTACCAGATGTAAAATAGGTAGCTAGTGGGAAGCAGCCGCATAGCACAGGGAGATCAGCTCGGTGCTTTGTGACCACCTAGAGGGGTGGGATAGGGAGGGTGGGAGGGAGGGAGACGCAAGAGGGAAGAGATATGGGAACATATGTATATGTATAAGTGATTCACTTTGTTATAAAGCAGAAACTAACACACCATTGTCGAGCAATTATACTCCAATAAAGATGTGAAAAAAAGAAAAAGAGTTTCCGGGTTGGGGAAGAAAGCAGGGTGTGGATTCCTTTTCCATGGTCCATCCCAACTGTCCCTCGAAACTCTGCCCAAAATAGGTGTTCGATAAATGTTTGGTAGTTAACTTAGAGGCACGAAGCGAGCCCGTTTTCCTCCCATTCCAACCTTATCACCTCCGGTTGCATCTAGTTTCGTATTATTATCATTTCCAAACACTGAGCACCTTACTCTGTGACTACAATGAGGTGATTGGTGTCGCCCTGGGTTTGTCATCTGTTAAGGGAGACAGAGAACTAAACCCAGAAAAGGAAATTGTAGGGCTAAGTGGGCAACTCTTGCTGGGAGTGATCCCAGCTGGTCACGCAGTCAGGAAAGACTTCCTGGAGGAGGGGAGACGTGGGTGAGGCCCTGGAGAGCAAGGGGGTTGTGGAGAGGAGGGGAAGGGCATCCAGGGACAGGAAGGGCTTAGAGAGAGATGAAGCAGTGGGCGTGTCGGGCACGGGCAGGGAGGAGGAGTAGTCTAGCTTTGTAAGAGCGTTAGACTGGGGGGGCTTGCTGCATTTGTAGATGGAGCACAAAGGGAGGGGAGGACGTGGAAGGGCCTCCAGCCCCGGGCCAAGCCCCTCAACAGAATGGTCTGCTCATAACCGACTATGTCTCCATCCAGACCTCTTCACCTAGTTACGTCACACACCTATATGAGCCCTCCGGATCTCAGAGAAAGTGGTCACGAGATGGGTTTTAACACCCAGGCCCAGGTGTGGGAACTTTGTACACCCACCGAGGTTCTCTCAACAGATGAACAAAGTTGGTAAGGATTTCTCAGTACTCTGAGTGGTTCACACATCTCAATTCCTTCATCCTCTGAAAACCGTCATTTTGCGATAGGAGTCAAGGAGCCACCTTGAAGAGCAAGAAGGAAATAACCACAGCACGGGGGAGATGCTGTTGAGGCAGCAATGAGGCCCCTGGTGTTCTCGGTACCAGCTAGGAAATATCAGCCCAAATTATATGATTCTCCCGGAGGCTGTATCCTCACCTGTGAAATGGGTATGTTAAAAATACCCGGCTTCCCACTTCACAGAGCAGCTGCAGGAGACAGTAACTCAGGGAGGAAATGAACAGCATAAACGCTAGTCACAGACTCTGGCATCTAAGCATGCAGTGCTTTCTGCAGATCAGGGCAGGGGAGGGGTGGATGGATTTGGGGGAATATAAAATAATGATGGGAAAATTTTTTTAAAAAATTTCAAGAGGAATAACTGAGACCCAGAGAGAGAAAGCAGACAGAATTCTAGGGTAATTTAAGGGCAGACAGAGGCAAGGAATTCAGGTCTCTTAGCATCCACACCCCCCCACCCCCCCACCCCCGCCAACTTGGCCTTTGGATGAGGGTGACACATGGCTGGAGATAAGTCAGAAGCCTCAGGATTTGCATTATGAGGCCTGGTTAATTCCACTGCCTCCTTTTCACAAATGACACTCATTAGCACTCCCTTTCTGGAACTTTCTAACGTCTGGGAGAAATCGCTCTGGGCAGTTCTCTTGGTCAGGAAGCTGCGTGTGTCATGTACCAGCCATCGGCAGCCCCACCTGCAGGCCTGCTGTGGGTGACAGTGTGATGCAAAGAAGAGGTCCTGGGCTTTGTTCCACCGCTGCCTGCTGGGTGACCCCGGGGAAGGCCACTCTCCCCCATTCTCTTCATCTATAAAATGGGGACAGCAATCTGTTCCACCCACCCCCCAAGGGATTGAGGACATATGTGAAGTCCTGAGCTTACGGAAGTGGGGGGCACGGAACCCACCTCGCTCACCTCTTTGACCCTGTGCAGCAGGGGCTGGAGCCAGTCCCTGTTCACCTCACAGTGGCTGTCTAGAAAAGTCAGGGTAGTGCCCTGGGCAACATCAGCACCCCGGATCCGGGACCGCACCAGACCTGCAGGAGGGACAATCGGCCGAGTGGGCGCCAGCATCGCTCCGTTGTCTGGGACCACACAGAACACACACCAAAACGCATCCCACCCCCGCCCCCACCCCGGCCCCGCCCAGCAGCACAGACCCACCTTGCCGCTCGTTATTGCGTAAGCATTTCACCTTGGGTAGCTTGATGAGCTGTCTGCAGTCCTCGGCTGCAAAGACAAGAGGTCACGTGGATTGAGCGCCTGGGGGTGGCGGTGAGCAGCAGAGCAGGTGAGGCAGCCCTGCCTGCCGTCCCCACCCTCAACCGCGGTGCCCTGTCTTGATGCCAGGGTGTTTGCGGGCTTTGGAAGGGGCTGACTGACCACAGCTAGCAAAATACAACGTGGCCCAGTCTGTGCAAAGTGGCCGCAAGGGGGCCACTTTGGAGCAGGTCAGTCACACAGTGGCACCTGCGTACTTGCTGGAACACTGCCAGATGGGAAATCTTGGCATGGTCACCTGGGGACATTCCTGCTTTTTTATAGATCATTCAAAGCATGATCAGAGTCCTATTCACTTACGTGGGGCCTGATAAAAAGCCACTGGGAGGCCAGAGAATGGATGAGACAAATTTTGGAGTTTCCTTTCAGTTCATGGACTCAATACAGGAGACCCTATTTGTTAGGGGATCCGTCCGGTGTATCCCGTCACCCAGAGCTGGTTCAGCTCTCCACCATGCAGGGAAATGTGCTGGGATAGGCAAGAGACCCATTCTAGGCATTCACTCTGGGTCACCCTGGCATGCCTGCCTGCCCCAGCACTCCTCGGCTCTGAACTCCACATCCTAAGTTTTGATTTTGCTTCACTGGTTGGCCATCCTCAGCCTCTCTGCTTGGGTCTGGACTCTACAGAGTGACCACAAAGACTCAGAGGAGCTTCCTCGGAGCCAGGTGCTGTTCTAAGCACTTCAAATATGTTAACACGTTCATCCTTATATAAACCGTATATATCATTGTTATCCCCATTTTATAGACAAGGAAACTGATGCGCACAGAGGTCAATAATTTGCCCCAGGCACACAGCTAGTAAGTGAGTCAGTGACAGGTCTCAGATTTGAAGCCAGGCAGTTGACTCCAGAGGCCATGCTCTAACCACTAAGCTATTCTGCTTCTAAGTGAATCCAGCAGCATTCCCGTCTCCAGCCTCAGTGCCAGCTACCTCCCAGCAGGACGAGTGTCTCCCCAGCTCCAACCCCTTTCTCACTAGGGAAGGGAGATCAGATCACTGAGTTTCAGAACTCAAGTCCGATCTGATTAGCCTGGATCTGGTGCACAACCCACTTGTGCATGACTTCCAAGGTTCTGAGGCTGTGTCAGAGGTGTGGGTTTCCAGCCTTCCTACAGCAGACCTGAGTGTGGTAGTGGCTCCGACACCCAGCTTCAGGCATCAGGGCTGGTGGAGAGAGACTCCACTCTTCTGGGACTCGGAGCTGTCCCCAGTGGCCATCACCTGCTTCCCCTGGTTTGTCACTGGGAAGAAGCGGTTCTGCCTGCATGTGGCTGACTGCCTGCAGCAGCACCGGGGCTGGGATGACAGCTCTCGGAAGAGGAGCCAGCACTATCCATACTTGAAGTGTAACAGTGCTTCTGCGATGATCGTACCTGGTCGTCAAACTGAACACACAGGTGTCTGAAACCTCCCACGTGCTTTTCTCGGGGAAAGTGGACTTGGACTGTGAATTTGGGTGGGACCCAGGTTCTTGGACAGGATGACTAGGGGATGGTAATGACCAGTGGTTGGAAGGTTGGAAGGCAGCTGCTCACTGTGTCATGGCCAAGTGATGGGATGTCCCAAAAACTGAACCCCCCTCCCCATGAGTCCTGTAGTGGGAATGAAAGGAAGAGGGTAGGTGGCCTCAGCTCAGGCTGGTGGATTATCAGAGTATATGAGTGAGGAATCTCTAGTCATGGGCCCTGCTTCAGGGCCTGGGGTCTCTTTGAAGGTATGGGGTCTCTTTAAGTCCAGGAATGTAGGTTGGGGGCAGTGACACACATGCATACACACACCAACCCCATCAAGAATCTACTGAATTGATCTGGTTAGATCCTCAAAGACTCATGGCAGAGAACCCAAGACAGTGTTTCTCAAATGTAAGGTTTATGTACTTCTTGAGCCCCGCATGGACACTCAATGTCTTCCAACCTACTACAAACCCAGGCTTCTTCCACCCCCAGGAAAGCAGTGGGCTCACCTCTGCTGGTTACACAGGGGCTGGGAACAGACATTTGTGTCCACAGCACAGGAGAGCGATGGTACTTACGGTCATTGCTGAAGTCATCGACTAATATGATTTCCTGGAGGAGATTCATGGGGGTGCGGTTTAATATGCTGTGAGATTGAAAGAGGAAAGATCATTATGACTTCCAGCGGCAAATACACGTATCAACCTGAGCTTTAAATAGACGCCATTGCATTTGAAGAATAAAACTCAGAACAATCGAAGAGCTTTGTCCAGTCACACTGCTCACCTGTGAGCCACTGGGATACAACTCTGCTGTGTCTTAGTGAATGTTACCACCACCCACCTAGCACCCAGAGATCCAGTGCCACCCTCAATGACCCTCCCTCTCCCCGAAATCCTGCATCACATCAGTGACCAAGACGTGCTGGTTTTCCTTGAAAAATATCACTCAAATCACCTTCACCTCTTATACCTCCAACCTGATCCAACCGCTTTTGCCTGTTTTTTTTTTCAGTAGCCTGACCTGTCAGGCCATCCTCCCGTGACCTCCAGAGTGAGCTTTCTGAAGCATAGATCTGATCTCTGATCGTGTGATTTTCTTCACTAATGCAAGTACATAGGTTGACAAAAGGCTCCCCACAATCTACACCCCAAACCCTCAGCACGCTCTTCAAGGCTTTTCCTGACCTGAATCCCTCTTTCCAGCCTCCTCACGCCCAGTGCCTTTATCTGGAGACATCCTGCTTGTCACAACCGGGGGCCATTCTCCTACCGCTGCCACAGCGTGAAATGCCCCTCCTGTGCCACAAGGATCCATTCAAATGTCACTTCCTCTCTAGCGTCTTTCCAAGCCACTTAGTGAGAATGAACTGTTTCCTCCTCTGGGGTCCCTCAGCTGTTTGTATCTGAAGCTTCCTGCAGCTCTCACGCCAGCCTGACTTCAAGGGCTGGTTTTGTTGGCCCATCAAAATGGCCATGTCCCCGGCGGCAGGGGCCTTGTCAAGCTACTGTCTGTACCGCCAGAGTCCAGCTGTGCCTTGGCCCGTGACCATTCACTCCATTTAGTGCACACCTACTATGTGCTGGGCGCTGGGTATATGATGAGGATCAAAGGAGATGTGAGCTCTGTGAGAAGCTTGTGGTCTAGGAGCTACTTACTATAGGCTGTGTAATCTTGGGCAGGTTACTTTACTGCTCTGTGCAGTAAAGTATTCCCATCTGTATAACAGGGATAATAATAGTACCTATCATTCACAGGGCTGTTGGGAGAATTAAAGGAGAATGTTTCTAAAACATTTAGCACAGTGTCTTCTGACAACAGTGATAAAAATTATAGCAATTATTACTGTTTTGTGCATCAGTGGTGATTTTTTTTTGTGTGTGTGTGGTATGCGGGCCTCTCACTGCTGTGGCCTCTCCCGTTGCGGAGCACAGGCTCCGGACACGCAGGCTCAGCGGCCATGGTTCACGGGCCCAGCTGCTCCGCAGCATGTGGGATCTTCCCAGATCGGGGCACGAACCCGTGTCTCCTGAATCGGCAGGCGGACTCTCAACCACTGCGCCACCAGGGAAGCCCCAGTGGTGATTTTTGAATTGACCTCATTTCCTCTCCTGTGCTGTGGATCTGTACCCACAGGGCAAGGTTAGGTTTCTGTGTTCATTCTGGGTTTCAGGCCTGAGATGGCTGGATCCTGCTTCTCCTGAACATGCCAAACTGCATGGTTCCTCAGAAACATTCCTGGGCCACACCACCCTCCGTGGGGCACCCAATGTCCTGCGTGTACTGAGGACGGGGTTCAGATGGGCGCTAGCGGAGGCGTGTGTGCACCTAAGTCCTGTTTCTGGTGAGCTGTCCTTTCGAAGCAGGATGCAGAGACTTTCCAGGAGGAGAACTTCGCCTGGAGCTACTTTTATTTATGAAACCTTAGTTCTCACCGTGGCAACTAGTGTGAGGGGGAGAGAGGAACCCTGACCCCAAGCCCTGAGCCCGCTGTTGGGAGGTGGGGACAGGGAGGGGAGGGAACCCTCGCCACAATCATCCGAAAGGAAACACACCAAACCCAACAACCAGCCCTCTAATCAGAGAGGGATGGGGAGAGCGAGGCTGAGAGAGAGGGAAAAGTTGCTGGAAGAATACCCTCTAATGAGGCTTGATTACGGCTGTAGCTCCTGCACGCGATCTCCCCAAATCCCTGCTGGCTCTTTGAAATTCAAGAGTTCTCTTCTGTGAACATCAAAAGGTAAATCGCATGCAGCTCTGTGCTGGCTGAACTGAGAGATGATTAGCGAATAAAAAATGTCCAGGGTTTAAAAAAGAAAAAAAAAAAAAGAATGAAATCGTCAGCGGTAAGTGCTAATTACACCATTTCCTGGTGACACCTGGCTGGTTTTGCTCCTCTAAACAGAGCAATTGGAGTGATGGTAGGGGCACCGAAAAAGTGGCTCGGGGCTGGGAGGGCCTGGGGTGGCTGGAGAAGGAGACAGGTCAAGTCCAGCCCAGGGGACCTGGCTCGGCCCAGATGGTCCCCCTGGGTCCTCTCTTCTGCACACCCCACCCTCATCCCCTGGACCCTGGTGGCTTCCATCTCCCTCCTTTGGTCTCACCAGTTTTCTGCCAGGACAGCTCACCAGTCCCTCCACAGCCAAGCCGACCCTCCCTTTCCTCCAGGGCCCGGCTTTTTCCTTGCTTCACCCCCACTGCACTGTTCTGCACCCTTTCCTTTCACAGCCTCGCAGGGGAGTGAGCACTCGCCTCATGGGCGCATCGGGGGCGTCACTCGTCCTGGGAGTTATCCTAGAACTGAGTCTCCTATCCACAGCTCGCTCTCTGCCAGAGGGCGGCTGCCAGCAGCGTCTATACCTTCTGCCCACCGCGTCCTAACCATGGGGCCCCCCGGAGCCCCCTGAGAGATGGCAGGTACAGCAGCGTGGGAGGCCAGGCAGCCTCTACCATCTAATACTATGCGATCCTGAGCAAGACACCGGGCAGGTGTCAGCCTTCATTTCCATCTGTAATTACATCTTCCTTGCAAAGGCAGGTGATGTTTATACTTGACCTACTTCACAGGCTATTGTGTGTATGAAATGAGGAAATGTATTTGAAATTGCTTTGTGAACTGCACGGGGCCATAGGCAGGCAGCGTTTATCAGACGTTCCATAAGTACCAGTCGAATGAAGACCTGGGGCCGGTTGACAGTTGAGTTTAGTCGTTCTGGAGTCAGACCGACTTGGGTTCGAGTGCTGTGTCTGCGTATCTGCTATTCACTAACCGGAGAGCTTCAGGAAGTACTGAACTGTCCGCACAACTGCCTCAGCCACAGAAGAGGAGCTTAGCACCCTGCCTGGTGCCCAGCAGCTGCTTCCAGAATCTGAGGATTGATAATAATGATGATGCTGGTTCTCAATGTGTGATCCCAGAACCAGGAGCATCACTATCACCTGGGGACCTGTTAGAACTGCAAAGTCTTGGGCCCCACTCTAGACCTACTGAGTTGCGATATGTGGGGACGGGGCCCAAGAAACCATGTTTTAACGAGCCCTCCAGGGGATTCTGATGCCTGCTCAAGCTTGAGAGCCACAGCATCAGAACCCTGCTGCCTACCGGGCTGGGGGTGCTTCATGGCACCTGCTGTCACCTACCCAGGCTCACTCTGTGCCAGGCACTGTTCCAAGGCCTTTACCTACCTGAAGTCGTTCACTCCTCTCCACAATCATGTGAGGCAGTTATTACCAGTATTCCTTGTTTGGCAGAAAAGGAAACTGAGGCAGAGAGGTGAAGGAGGTGCCCGAGGTCCCACAGCTGCTAAGGGCAGAGTGGGCAAATCTGGCCCCAGGGTCCAATTTCTTAACCACCTGAATCTGAGAGACTGCTCCTCTCAATCTAGGTTATTACCAAAAGCCACAGCAAGGAGATTCAAGATATAAACTGGCCAGTCAGCATGCTCCAGAGCCCCCCTGGGAGGCAGGGGGCCAGAGGATGCTCCCAAAGAAGGGGGTGGCCCTGGGCCTCACATATGCACAGGGTCTCGTGGCAACACCAGTCCAGATAAGCCATTCTTCAGGGCTTTTCTCAGTCCTTACGTGAGAAAAGTCCCCTAACTCATCAAGGCTGCGACTCTCTCTCCCTCCCCCCATCACCCACTGCATCATGCCTCTGCCTGGCTCTGAGTGCCCCCATGTGTGCCTTCCCCCACCTCCCATCCCCGGCTAATGCAGGAGCTTGGGCAGGGATGGGCAGAGGGACCAAGGCCTGGCCAGGCGCTGCAGGGAGGGGCGAGAGGGCAACTCGGTCCTTCCCAGGTCCTCAAGCATCCTTCCCTTGCCAGAGCCTGGAGGAAAGCCATGAGAATTCTAGAAAGTTAAAGATGAAAAGACGCCTTAGAAAAGATCCTTTCATCAACAACAAAAGTGAGATAGGAAGTGCTCTTCATTCAATTCTCTCTCAGTGGCTAGCGATTTATTTGTGCAACAGGATAGGGAGTAAAAGGGAGGTACGGATTCCCAAGGCAAATGACACCTGGCCACGGAATTTCCTAGAAGTGATCTTCTTGCCTCCACCCCTAAAATTCACTTCCGCCCTGCCTGCTAATGATGTTAATGCCCGTCTGGTCATACCTGGCTCTCAAGCCCTAATTCTGCTGTTTTCATGTATCACACTTGGGTCTGAGCCAGGGGCCTGGCTCACTCTGAAGTTCCTGAGAGGCAGGAAAGAGGTCCTGAGCTCTCTCAGCAAAGTGCCCAGCAGAATTTGGGGTACAGTCTGGCACTTCATGGGGCCTTCTGAAGAGCATGGTGTTGATGGGCCCCAAGTCCCCTTCAGAGTGCAGGACACCAGGGCCTCAGGGGAAGCCCTCCGTCAGGTTGGCAGACAGAGGCGCTGGGGCTGCACCCCTACTGCTCCCCACTTCCACCCAGGAAGTCAGAAACCCGAATCCTGGCTCCTGTGCTTCCCAGCTCTGTGGACTTGGCCTCTGTTCACTACGTACACCTGGACTTCACAAGGTTCGATGGGGCTCCAACTGAAGTGAGAGATAAAATGTGTTCTGTGGGGCTTCCCTGGTGGCACAGTGGTTGAGAGTCCGCCTGCCGATGCAGGGGACACGGGTTCGTGCCCTGGTCCGGGAAGATCCCACATGCCGCGGAGCCGCTGGGCCCGTGAGCCGTGGCCACTGAGCCTGCGTGTCCGGAGCCTGTGCTCCACAGAGGGAGAGGCCACAACAGTGAGAGGCCCGCGTACAGCAAAAAAAAAAAAAAAAAGTGTTCTGTGGACCATAAAGCTCAGCATACATTTAATATGTTAATATTATTATCATAAAGTACCATTATTACTATTATAAAGAGATGGAGAAGCAGCAGGAAGAGAATGAGAAATATGTCTTAGAGCTGAGAGGGATGAGTCTGAGGGCAGCAGCTGAAGTGCCCCCGAGAACATAAACACAGTGTAAGGAAAGCATGGGGGACCTGGGGTCCCTACATTATAATGGCCCCCAAATGTCCCAGGGTAATGTCTTCTTATGGGAAATGTGATAGAACTTGAAACGTGAAAGACTTCTCTATCACCATCATTACAGATGTGGCTAATGACCTGTCCAAGGTCACAAGGCAAGGAAGTGGTAGGGTGGGGACTTGACCCAGGTCTTCAGACTCCAAGTGTGGTGCCTTTTTAGGTACCCCAGAGCCTCTTTTCTTTTTTTTTTTTTTTTTGCGGTATGCGGGCCTCTCACTGTTGTGGCCTCTCCCGTTGCGGAGCACAGGCTCCGGATGCACAGGCCCAGCGGCCATGGCTCACGGGCCCAGCCGCTCCGCGGCATATGGGATCCTCCCAGACCGGGGCACGAACCCGTATCCCCTGCATCGGCAGGCGGACTCTCAACCACTGCGCCACCAGGGAGGCCCCTATTTTCTTTTGAGAGCTCACTAGCTGTGCAGATACAGGGATGGCTGCTCTGTGCCAGCACAGTCTCAGTCCTTTACCTGAATTAACCAAAGCAGCTCTATGCCACAGGACTAATTATTATGCCACAGGGAGGTTAGGTAGGACATGAATAAGATGCAGGCCTTACCCGTCAGGAGTTCATTGAGGAGTACATCTGGGAAAAATGCATTAAGTGCTAGAGTAGAGATGTGCAGAGATCAGCCCAGAAGAAGGCCCTGATGGTGTGTCTGTGTGTCTGTGTGTGTGTGTCTGTGTCTGTGTGTGCGCGCGCGTGTGTTGAGGGGGATGGAGGTGCGTGGCATCAGAAGACTCCTCCAAGGAGAAGAGGTCAGCCTGGAAGGCAAGGAGTCTCTCTTGGATGCTCTTGGCAGACCCGAGTTCTAATCCCAGACTGATGCTGGGGGTGAAGGATGTACTCAGCCTCTCGGGGCCCCGGCTTCCTCATCAGCTGTGAAAATGAGAACTCATGTTCTAGAGGCAGTCTACTTAGTGGTTAAGGGCAAGTGCTCTGGGACCAAGTCCTCTATGACTTCCAGTGACCTTCTGTAAGTAACCCGATGCCTCAGGCCTCTATCCTTCCTCCTGTATAATGGGATAATAGCCGCCCTCATAGGAGCGTGAGGAGTGACTACTAGCAGATGCATGTGGAGTGTGCTGAACAGTGCCTGGCAGGTACTTAGAAACACTTGAACTGGTCCCCCTCTCCACGCGGGCAGACATGCCCTCACCAAGTGCCAGCCTGGAAGGCTGACAGACGGGAAGGCTCTTACCTGCGGATGGTTCTGAGCAGGGTGGAGCGGGCCTCGTTGTGGAAGGTGATGATGATGCTGGTGGGAGGGAGGTCCGTACAGTACCCCAGCAGGGTGCATCTGGGGAAGGCAAGGCAGCGGGACAAGAAGACCTTTAGAGACAAAGCAGATCTCAAGGGCTGGAACCAAGGGCATCACTGGTGTGGACAGATGCCTGGTGTCTGGTGGGGTCCCCTCCAGCTGCACAGCACTGTGTAAGACCCCAGGGCCTCACCTGGCCCTACGGGGGAGTCCAGGAAGCTCCGAGAATGATTAGAGCTGAGTCTCCCACCACCTCGGGGGAACTTGGGCTTGGAGTCGAATTAAGTTGAAGTACAGAACATAAATGCAGGATTTCCCGCGTGCCTGGGTTACAGCACATAGTTCCTGGTAGCCACATAGTTCCCCGAGCCTTGGGCTCTGCTGCCCAGTCTGTGTCCATCCCAGCCTGCCAAGGCCTCATTGTGTTCTGGGCCAGCAGCTCCAGCCCACCACACCATGCTGACCCCTGACTTCCGGCCACACACACCGAAATCTGGCATATTTAAAGAGGCAGAGCCCTAAAACCCAGCATTCACAGGAAAACCCCATCTTGAAAAAGCATTCATTTCCCCATGTCCAGGATCATTTTGTATGACAATTACATCTGGGGTAATATCAATTTAATACCTCACTGCAAGCGAAAATTATAGCCCGCAGCCCGAAAATTACTATAATAATGGAAATAAACCCACCAAGTGAGGCTGGGGCCACCAGGGGCGATCCTGGGTAAATGCTGCCTCCTGTTTCTCGCTGTTCCAGGGGTGTTAAACGAGGAAGTAAATAACAGATGTTTGGTGAGTCAAACATTTCCTCTCCTCATTTTCTGATTTCTTCCTAGGCTTAGGGCTTTCTTGGGGCTTTTAACTTGGGGTCCAGAGACCCAAGGATGGACTTCAAGGGGACTGTGAGCCCTCTGGTGTTGTTTGCAAACTTGTATACACAAATGTGTTTTTATTCTCTTCCCTGGGAAGATGGTTCATAGCTTTCAGTAGATTCTCAAAGAAGTCTGTGGCCTGAAACACTTAAGAACCTCAATCCTAGGCCAATGGGCATGACGTCCCTTTGGCCTAATAATTCTGAACACTTTTTCCTACAAGAGCAAACCCTGAATAAGAGGACTTACACAGACAAGGCAGGGCTGTTGTGCTCAGGACCTGAGTACAGACTGGGATGGGTCAGCCACGAGGAGCTAAGCATTGGGAGAGGAAGGCCCCAGGGGAAGAGACAGTGGAAAGGCTGGTCATGACCTTCAGGCCTGCCTGTGCTCCCCCCACAGAGACAACTTCTCACCGCATCACGTCAGCTCCACCTACTAATAAATCCCCACCCCCTGAACCCACCTCTCCTTTCTAGTCCCCCATGGGCCCGGCTCAGAGAGTCTTTACTCCTTGGGGGATTCCTGCAGCAGTCTCCTGATCAGTCACCTTGCCTCCACCCTCTGCCCCTGACAGTCATGTCCAGTCTACCACAAAGCTCTGCCCAGGTCTTCCTCTGGCTTGAAGCCTTCAGTGGCTCCTGATATAGAAAGTCCAAACTCCCTATCACAGCCTTCAAGACCTTCCACAATTGCAACTTCATATGCTGCCATAACTTTCTGTCACTGCTCTATTACCTCTGCATGGAGCAGTGTCCGTTCTCTTTTCTCCACCTGATGAACTCCTACTCATCCTTCAAGACCCAGAGCAAATATCTCTTGTCTGCAAAGGCGTTCCATACTCCCCCAGATAGGTAATGACCTGTGCTTTGTGCTCCCATAATTTTGTACATATCTCTCTCCTGGCACTTCTCAAGATGGACTATCTCCCCCACTTGACTACGAGTTCCTCTAGGGAAGGATCCTTATCTATCTCCATGTCCCTAGAACAAGAGATAAGTATATCAGATGCCCATTCATGGAGAAAGAGAGAAAGAAATTCAGGAAATGCATTCCTAGGTCAGCTGATGACTTAGCCTTTTATGCTTTTAAAAGGGGAGGTAGCCAGCCTCCCAGATGGCTTCCAGTGATTCTCAACTACTGGTCTTAGTATAGTTCTGTCCCTCACTGAATCAGGGCTAGCTTACAGGACTAATAGAATATGATGGAAGTGACAGTGTGGGACTTCTAAGGCGAAATCATAAAAGCACCGAAGACTCTGCCTTGGCCACTTGGAGGGAAGCCAGCTGCCATGCCGTTAGGACACTCAAGCAGCCCTGTGGAGTGATGCTGACGTGTGTTGGAACTGAGGTCTCCTGCCCACGGCCAGCACCAACTTGCCAGACACAGGAATGAGCTCCCCTGGAAGTGAGTCCACCAGCTCTAGTCAAGCCTTCAGATGACGGCAGCTCTAGCAGCTGCAAGCCTGAACCGCCCAGCCAAGATGCACTGAATTCCTACCTCACAGAGACCATAAGGACAGTCAATGATTCCTGTTGTTTTAAGCCACTAAACTTTGGGGGTGATTTGTTGTGCATTAAATAACCATTATAAAAGAGGAGGAAAATGCCTTGAAATGGCCCCTAGTGAGAAGAGGCCTTGGACTTGCCTACCTTTGGATTCAGACCTGAGTCTGAGCTAGGAGCAGTGGGGAGGGAGGAGGGCCGGGGGCTGGCAGAGGTGGACTTGGGGGGGGGTGTCCCTCGATTGGTGTGCTGCAGGGTCCATGGGGGGCAAGAAGGGGCTGGGGGGGACCCAGGCAGAGGGGTAGGATAATCATCTGTCTCCTTATAGGAAGGTGATAAAGCAGAGAGCTTAGCAGAACCTCCCTGTCTCCATCAGAGACGGGGAGAGAAGACAGACGCGCAGGATGACTGAGAAGGCCGTGCTGCCAGGGCTGCACTGAGGGTCAGCCCTGGGCACTGCGCTGGAGACGGCGTCCCGTTCCACACCCTGGGCGGCGATGGGATCCCAAATCCCAGCTTTTATGAGCTAAGTTATTCGGGGGCAAGTTGGTGCAGGAGGTACTGGGAGTTACCCGCTTAGAGAGCTTTTGAGGATGGGGCCCCTTTTCCTGCCTTGGAGGCATCCAGCTGGGCGGCAGGTGTATGGCCGCACAGTGACGCAGCAGCATGCATGTGGCGCTGGGAAAGCAGAGGGAAGCCGACCTCCGCCCGGGGGCGGGGTGGGGGCGGGGGGGGTGAAGAAGGCTTCATGGAGGAGGAGGTACTGGATCTCACAGGGTGAGATAGGGATGGATGGACACAAACAGGGTACAGCATCCCCGTCACAGCATGGTTCTGGACCCACAGGTCGGATGCCCAGTGAGGTAGTTGGCAGAATACTGGCCCAGGGGTCTGGATACCACTGACCAGCTGCAAGACGGTGGGTAAACCACCCACCTCTGCAGGCTGCTGTGTGCTCATCTGTAAAACAGAGCTTGGGCCCAAGGCTCTCCTGCTAAAAGTTCCCAGAGCATCAGTAATCAGAAGCTTTGATCGTAGCTGACGTGCAATAAGCGTGGTTGATTTGAACGAAAGGCCATGAAGGCCATTCTGCAGCTGAGGCTCAACTGTGTGGCTGGACATCCAAATTTACTTTTCTAAGACTCAGTATCTTCATCTGGAAAGTGGAGACAACAACTTTTAACTTGTAGATTTTTCCCCCTAAATTATTAATATGTTAGGTAATAATAGATGCTTGACAAATAGTGACTATCATTATTATTATTATTATTATTTTTTGCGGTACGCAGGCCTCTCACTGTTGTGACCTCTCCCACCGTGGAGCATAGGCTCTGGACGCGCAGGCTCAGCGGCCACGGCTCACGGGCCCAGCTGCTCCGCGGCATGGGGGATCTTCCCGGACTGGGGCGCGATCCCGCGTCCCCTTCATCGGCAGGCGGACTCTCAACCACTGCGCCACCAGGGAAGCCCTATCATTATTTTTAACATCACGTTTAAATCTGCAGACTCCTCCTCCCATTGGGTGGAGCCAGATCTTGCACAGGCTGGAAAGGCATCCTTAGTGAGTGGTTCTGCCCTGACACCAGGTGAGGGGCACTGGGAGGCAAGAGGAGGTAAAGAGAGCATCAGTGTTAGAGACAGGAACCTGGGCTGTGACGTCGATGTGAATCCTGGATCTGCTGAAAACTGGCTGTGTGCCCTTGGGCACGTCCTTTACCTTCCCTGAGCCTCAGTGTTGTCACCTGTAAAATGAGGACAAATACCTCCCTTTCAGGCTTGTTTGTGGAGATTGCAGAGAATACAGGCAAAACACATGGTGTTTCATAGCTGCTGAGTAAATGGTGGTGAGAATTATTATTGTAATAATAATATCGCCTCCAGGCAACGTTCAATGCTTTTGGACAAGAACTACAAACTCAGAGTTCAGCCAAGGAAGGAAGGGGCTTGGAGATGGCCTAGTCCAACCTCCTAAAGTGGGCAGAACTTGGCCCAACAGGCGTCCATTGGCGCCTGGGCTGCTTTGCTCCTGGGCCTCAGCCCCCTCCAGCCTCCTGCTCCTGCAGGATAAAGGACAGGGGCTCTTCCTCGAGGCTGGGCAGAAATCCCATAAGCGCCTCCTGTGTGCACAGACCCAAGGGAGGGCAGGCCAGCAGGAGGTGGTGCATCACAGCTCTGAGGCACGGGCATCCCGGCTCCCGGCTCCCGGCACTGTCTTCCTCCTGCCCCTACTCTCAGCTCAGGGTGCCTGGACTCATCCTCCGTCTCCTCGGACCCTCACAACAGCCTCTGAGAACCCCTACTCCACAGATGAGAACAACTGAGGCTCAGGATCTCACTCAAGCTCACACACCTGGTGAGTGGCCGAGATGAGCTGCGTCCAGGTTCCGTGACTTCTAATGTGGTAGTTGTCCCTACCATCCACTGTGAACTTAACCTGGTTAAGGCACAGGAGCCCGAGGGGACGGGGCCCACCTGCCCGAGCCCTGCGCATGAGCCACCTGCCCTTCAAGGCCCAGGGGGGCTGCAGTCCCACTTGGAGGCGAGCCCTGGGCACTGGCAGCAACAAGGCCAAGGGGCCAGGAAAAATCCTTAAAACAGGCCACTGTGGGGACTCAGAATGTGCGTGGGCTTCCTGTGAGAGGATCTAAAAGATTCATCAAACAGCAAGATCTGTTAGGGGCACCAGGGGAATGGAAAAAGCTGCCAACACTGAGATCTGGCGCTGGCAGATGGACGAGAAACATGTTTATAATTTATTAAAGATTCAGGGGTTTTACTGGAGAGAAGAGCTAGCGAGCAGGAAAGATGGGTGTGAGGGTGCAACCAGGAGGAAGGGCGGGACCACCGCTGTGTGCAGAGACAGATGCCAGCCCTGGGCTGCTGTCCCGATCGCCACAGCAGCTCCTGGATAATGCGTGCTCCTCTGAGCTGATTCTCCACCTGTAGTTTCCTTTTTCACTTTTCATTTTTTAAAGAAAGATTCAACTGACTTAATTTCTCCAAGTTCTGGTGGGTCTCACAGTGCTTCCTAACCATCCATTTCTTGAGTGTTCAGTGTGATTTATTGGCCGAGGATGCTTCCAGAGAGGTGTTCTGAGATGCTAACCCCTGGCACGGGCTCAGAGCTTCCTCTTCCATCTCTTTCCATCTCTCCACCAGCCAATCACTGCTCTGCTGCCTACCCTGCCTCATCCCTGCACCTGAGCAGGTGCCAAGCGGGGATGTTAGAAACACCCCAAGTGAGGATTGCTGTCAGTTGTCACAGAACTGTAATGCTGTGCACATGCCTTTTATTTTATTGCACAAGCTCATTAAACTGGCAGCAGCCTGTAAACAGAGTGTTATGATGATGATTATCATTCCCATTTTAGCACTGGGCAGCAGGGAGAAAAGATGTGGTCATAAATTAGAAACATTTGGGGGCTACCCTGGTGGCGCAGTGGTTGAGAGTCCGCCTGCCGATGCAGGGGACACGGGTTTGTGCCCCGGTCCGGGAAGATCCCACATGCCGCGGAGCGGCTGGGCCCGTGAGCCATGGCCGCTGAGCCTGCGCGTCCGGAGCCTGTGCTCCGCAACGGGAGAGGCCACAACAGTGAGAGGCCCGCGTACCGCAAAAAAAAAAAAAAAAAAAATTAGAAACATTTGGGATTTTATTCTCGAGTGTGAAAACAGGAGGGAGTGATGGAGAGACAGATCCGGTAACTCTGAAGCAGAGAGCACAGCATAATAATTATTATCACTAAAATGTCCAGAACTGACAATGGCTCTGTGTCTAGGAGGCAAACTCTCTAAGGGGGGACTCTGGCACCCAGAGGGGAGGCTGAGGGCAGTTAGAAAAAGGGGAAGGTCACGCAAATATGCAGCATGACACAGTGGAAATCAGGCCTGGGGTGGGACACACTGGGCCAACCCTTTGCCACTCGGGAGCTGGGCAGCGACTTCCTTGATGAAATTATCCACCTCAGGGAAGGTTTGTTTGTTTGTTTTTTAACATCTTTACTGGAGTATAATTGCTCGACAATGGTGTGTTAGTTTCCACTTTATAACAAAGTGAATCAGTTACACATACACATGTTCCCATATCTCTTCCCTCTTACGTCTCCCTCCCTCCCACCCTCTCTATCCCACCCCTCTAGGTGGTCACAAAGCACCGAGCTGATTTCCCTGTGCTATGCGGCTGCTTCCCACTAGCTATCTATTTTACATTTGGTAGTGTATATATGTCCATGCCACTCTCTCACTTTGTCACAGCTTACCCTTCCCCCTCCCCGTATGCTCAAGTCCATTCTCTAGTAAGTCTGTGTCTTTATCCCCGTCTTGCCCCTAGGTTCTTTATGACCCTTTTTTTTCTTAGATTCCATATATATGTGTTAGCATATGGTATTTGTTTTTTTCTTTCTGACTTACTTCACTCTGTATGACAGACTCTAGGTCCATCCACCTCATTACAAATAACTCAGTTTTGTTTCTTTTATGGCTGAGTAATATTCCACTGTGTATATGTGCCACATCTTTATCCATTCATCTGTCGATGGACACTTAGGTTGCTTCCATGTCCTGGCTATTGTAAACAGAGCTGCAGTGAACATTGTGGTACTTGACTCTTTTTGAATTATGGTTTTCTCAGGGTATATGCCCAGTAGTGGGATTGCTGGGTCATATGGTAGTTCTACTTTTAGTTTTTTAAGGAACCTCCATACTGTTCTCCATAGTGGCTGTATCTATTTACATTCCCACCAACAGTACAAGAGGGTTCCCTTTTCTCCACACCCTCTCCAGCATTTATTGTTTTTAAACGACTACTTAGTGACCCCTGCTGCCAGGCACTGTCCTGAGCACCTCGCATATTTAAGGTTCATAAATAGCCCTGTGGGAGGGGCCACTGTTTAATGGATTCACTCAGGAGGAGACTGAGGCACAGGGAGGTTAAGTAACTCACTGCAGCTAGTGAGCCCAGGCCTGCTGCACATCCTTGTCACCAAGCCACCACCTCTCCGTGCCAGCACCATTCCAGGCATCCAGGTATCCATAGCTGCCGTCTGTCCCCTAGGTGTACTCTGGGCCCTGCACACCGTGTGGACCCCTGGGCTCACACTCGATCACCACCCCCAAGGAGCAGCTTCTACCAAGCTCTAGAACCCAGCAGGGAGGGACAGGCTGCCTGCCGTTCCTGGGTAGTGACAAGAAGACTGGGACACTGCTGGCTGAGCCGCCACAGGAACATCCTAACAGGGGCTCCCACTTATGCCCAGATGGAGACTGAAAGGGTGGGCACAGGGTGATTTCAACGAGGCCCTGGGAGGCGCGTGAACCTGTTTTTAAGCAGAAAGCTGCAGTTTGTCCCTCCGATTCCCACAGGTCCAGAGCCTGCTCCAGAGGCCAGACCAGACATAGAAAACGAAGGGGTTATCTTCTCCACGTGCCATTTGCCTGAACTCTACAGCTACAAAGGCCAAGGGAAATAGGCATAAGCTGTAAAGCGGGGGTAAGGTAGGGCTAGTTTCCTGGGAGAACACTGTCCCCAAGGGAGTGACGACCTGGATTCCCTGCAGGTGGGTGGGGCACAGCCTTTCCTTGCTCCCCGCTTCCGTCTCTGTCCCCCTGTGTCCTCCCCTATAGCCCAGAAGAGGTCCCAGGGAGACCACGTCTCCTCCCCATTTTCCTGCCACCAACAGCCCCCCAAAGCTGACGTGTGTGAGGAAGAAAGGACGAGAGGGGAAAAGCTCTTGGCCCAGTGACTTTTCCAGAATGTCAGCTCCCTCAGGATAGGGACCAAGAACACCTGATACATTTCCCAGCTCAGTTCTATGCAAGGAAGCCTGCTCTCAGCTATGAGGAAAAGGAAGATGACCGAAAACTATAAAATGCCAAATCTGTAACTGACCTCTAGGTTCAAACTTGACTCTTTAGAAGAGAAAAACACGAGCAGTATAAAAAGTATGACAGCTGTAAAACCAGAAATTCCTTTTAATCTCATTTCATGGGCAACACTATACACTGTAAGGCATGAAATTTTTATTTTGTGTCAACTTCACTGGGATTTCACATGCAGATTAATTTGTTCATCCACATAAACATAGACTGCTCCTACTTCTTGCCTCAAGTCCCCCTCACTTAGGGTTATGGAAATCCTGTGTCTCATAAAAGACAATTAAGATAACAGTGAGATCTGCTATTCCATGACACGGCTACATTTTGAATTGCTGAGCATGTTATTTTTTTTTTAAGATTGTTTTTTTGATGTGGACCACTTTTTTAAAGTCTTTATTGAATTTGTTACACTACTGCTTCTGTTTTATGTTTTGGTTTTTTGGCCGCGAGGCATGTGGGATCTTAGCTCCCCGACCGGGGATCGAACCCACACCCCCTGCGCTGGAAGGTGAAGTCTTAACCACTGGACCGCCAGGGAAGTCCCTGCTGAGCATGTTATTAAATTCTAGTATCCTGGGAAGGGGATAAGTGGGCCAGGGCAGGGAATTGAACTGCTTAGGAACTTGACTGAGCAGTTGATAAGTGGGCACTTGATAAGTGGGCAAATGAAGGCCCCCAGCACCCACCTCCTTGTGTAATCTCTTAGCCTTAAGTGTGGACTAAACCTGGTGTCTTGCTTCTAAGGAACAGACTACAGCTAAAGTGATGGGATGTCACTTTTGTGATTAGGTCACAAAAGACAGTGACTTCCATCTTTTTCGCTTGTATGTTTTGCTGAAGCAAGCTGCCATGATGGGAAGTCCCACATGGCAAAGCACTGAAAGTGGCCTCTGGTCCATAGCCTGTGAGGGACTGAATCTTGCCAACAACCATGTCAGTGAACTTGGAAGAGAGTCCCCCCTGAGACGTGCCCTGAGATGCCTGCAATCCCAGCTGACACCTTGAACACTGCCTGTGAGAGACCCTGAAGGAAAGGACCCACCTTGGCCATGCCTGAATTCCTGACCCACAGAAACTGTGAGATGATAAACATTATTTTAAGCCACTAAGTTTCATGGTAATTTGTTATGCAGCAACAGACAATGAATACAGGTACCCTTAGCTCCTGAAAACCCGAGTCCACCAGGATTTCTCACTGCCCTGGGGTCAAAGGTAAATTCTCTCGGGTACTTGGTGGAAGAGCTATGCAAAGGCATCACGATTCTCCCAGCGCAGAGCCCCAGAGCTCCCACTGGACCCTTCATTCATGCTCTGTTGGCATCAAGATGTTGCTAGGTATAGGATTCCTATGGCCACAACGTACAGAGGGAAGTCCTTCAGGGGTACCTTTGGGGTTTGTTCCAGTCTTTAAAGATTCAGCTCCCTTAGGGCTTTTTAATATGAATCAAACACATAGAAAATTATTGAGAGACTCTCTTCTCACTTCTCCCGTGGATGGTGCATAACTAGTACCCTTCCACACGCACAGAGGAGAAGTTAATTCGTCTCATATAATGGATGTCATAGGGCTTTAAGGCTTGATTCACTTGCAGCAGTCCAGTAAAGAAAGGCTAACCTAGGGCTTCCCTGGTGGCGCAGTGGTTGAGAGTCCGCCTGCCAATGCAGGGGACACGGGTTCGTGCCCCGGTCCGGGAAGATCCCACATGCCGCGGAGCGGCTGGGCCCGTGAGCCATGGCCGCTGAGCCTGCACGTCTGGAGCCTGTGCTCCGCAACGGGAGGGGCCCCAACAGTGAGAGGCCTGCGTACCGCAAAAAAAAAAAAAAAAAAAAAAAAAAAAAAAGAAAGGCTGACCTAGGTGGTAACACAGTCATCCCTCCATTCCATGAACACGAGGTCATTTGGCAGAGCCCCTGGTCTCAGGCTGGGCCTATTTAGGCCAACAAATGCTTTCCCTGTACCAACTATCACCATGTTCTTGGTTGAATCTATCTGTCAGGCCAGCTCAGGGTCTGCAGTTCACTTCTTGCTCCTCGGAGAACCCTCTGGATTTCTTAGCCACCTACTTCCAGTAGCATCACATTTCTAAGAAAACCTACATCTTGACAATTCTAGGGCACTTCCACCATCATTATTAATTGCAGGCTCCACAAGCTCATTTTCCTGGCAATGTACCAATGCCCCGAGGGTTCTTTGCTGACATGCTGAGAAGCTAACTGGAGAGGGGTACACTAGGATGTAAGAGGCCATGTTGTCTGGAGGCCCCCAAAGGCTCAGTCTCTGCCGCTATTTTGCAGCCCAGAGTAGCTGGAAGACCTTCCCCCCTCTGGCTCCATACAAACTCCTGGGCTGCTGCAATACTGGACTGGAATGGACCACAGAGCTCTTCTGGTTAGTCAGTCCCTACATTGTGAGCTAATGGACTGCATCTCCAGGAGAAGCCTACGCATGCTCTGAATAAAGCCTACAAGAGTCAAATAGGTTTGGCACATGAGAAATACTGGAAAACTACTAGATTCACTTTTTGGTGATCCACCCATGCACACTAACATGTTAAAGGTTCTGAGATTTGCGCTAGCATCCTGTTTACCAAGCTTTGACCTCAAACCCTGCCCTAAAATCCTTCACATATCAGGGGAACTCACATATTCACAGGATATATGTATTGTATTAAGCCTATCACTTAACATCCTACCAAAAACAGAATTTTGTAACACACAGGTTTTAAAAGCATTGCTTCCAGCTCCCTCCTTTTATAAAGATGTGCAAACTGAGGCCCAGAACAGTGGGCAAACTGACCTGCCATGTTCACCCTGCTTGGCAGTGGCCAAGCTAAGATCTCCTAGTTCTGGCTTGAACTTGCTGCTTCCTTAAAGCACTCAGGCTTGGGGGGCCCTGTCAGATGGTTTAGAGAAGCCCCAGGCCCCAGTCCACATAGGGTTCCTGGCCACCTCTGCTTTCCAGTGCCCTTTTACCCCTCAAAATATTCCCACCAAGGTCCCTATTACTTCTCTATGTTGCTAAATCTAATGGAAAATTTTCAGTCTTTTCCTTGCTTGTCATCTCTGTAGTAGTTAATATTGAGGGTCATTAAATGTTTGGATCTTTGCCCTTGGCTTTGGTAGAATCACCCTAGCATGGTTCTCCTCTTCTTAGGCTGTTTCTTGGTTTTCCTTTTCTTTCCCTCCTCTGAAATTCTGGCACTCCCCTCCACAATTCTCTCCTAAGCCATTCTCTTCTCAGTCTTCCTTCCCTCTAGATTATTTTACTTGCTTCCAAGCCTTCAATTTCCCGTCTGTTTGCTAACGATCCCAACCCTAACCTCAATCTGATGAGCATCTTCTCTTGGATGTCCCCATGAGATGACCTCTTCAGCCACCCTCTGCCTCTCATACCTTGCCCAAGCCTGCCGACCCTTCCGTGTTCCCCAGCTCACCCAGCTCACCATCTACCATGTGCCCAAACCCAAGAGATATTCTCGAATCCTGCCTCTCTGTCCCTGACACCAGCCTCACTCAACCTAGTCCTATCAATCCTTCTTACTTATCTCTCAATCTGGCTGTTTCTCTCTATTCCCATCATGTCTTTGCTGGATTACTGCAGCCACTTCCTAGCTGGCTTTATCCCCTTCCAATCTCTCCTGCATGCTGCAGCTAGAATGATCATTCCAAACTGCAAATTTTTAACATGTTTCAACCCTGCCCAACTGCTCACAAAATAAAGTTGAAACCCCTAATCACTGCTTACCATCCTTGGTGACCCAGCATCACCTGTGACTCCTCTCTTCACATCCTCCAACTTCCAGCCACCTTCTGCCTCACCTGCTCTTTCCCCTCTGGACCTCAGCAGGTGCTGCCCTCCCTCCCACGTGTCTGAAAGGCACTCTCCTCTCTTCCAAGGCCTGGCTATTTTTTCCTCTTCTAATCCTGGCTTGGAAGGTACTTCCCCTCGGAAGCATTTCTTGATCTCCAAGTCTTTTCTATTGTGCTCCCCTAGGACCCTGCACTCACCCCATCACTGTGGTTTATTACCAAGCATTGGGAACTCTCCGTCTCTTCTGCAATGAAGGCCAGGACTTATTTGTAGTTATAACCTCAGTCCCTGGCACGGCGACTAAACATAGTAGACGTACGATAAACATCTGAATAATGAGTGGATGAGTGAATGGGGGAGGAAGCAGGTGAGGCCTCCATGGGGGCAAAGCCAGAGGAGAAAACGTCCCTTGCCAAGTGACAGGTGGCACCAGCTCATGGAAGCTGCAGAGCTGTAAGCTGGGTGACGTGCCAAGCTCAGTCACACAGAGGAGTCCAAACAAGTCACCAAAACTGAGAATGGTACCATGTGGGGAGAATGGGGAGCCTTGGGCTAAGGCTGTCCTGGGAGACTTCTGGGACAGTCATCTGGTGCCTGTGGACAGGTCTGATGCATTCTCTGTTGCACTGAAAATACTCAGCCATGTTTAAAAAGCTGGGATGTTCCCCTTGTTCACTGGAGTCCCAGCAATGAACAATGCTTCCTTACGTGGGAGGGGAGAGACTGAATCCTAGCTGATAGGACTGCCAGACTATGACTCAGATGCTCTTTTCTCCCAGACCTGTGCTGTCCCATATGGTAGCCACGAGCCACCTGTAGCTATTGAGCATTTGAGATGTATCAGAATAGAGGTATGCTGTAAGTGTGAAATACACACAAGATTTCAGACTGATAAAAAATTCAAGATACCTCATCAGTAATTTTTTTACCTTATTTTATGTCAAAATGATAATTTTGGGTGTATTGGGTTAAATAATACATATTATTAAAACTGATTTCACTTAAAAAATTTTAATTTTTAGGGACTTCCCTGGAGATCCAGTGGTTAAGACTTTGCCTTCCAATGCAGGGGGTATGGGTTCGATCCCTGGTTGGGGAGCTAGTATCCCACATGCCTCGTGGTCAAAAAACCAAAAAAAACCCCATAAAAACAGAAGCAATATTGTAACAAATTCAATAAAGACTTTCAAAAATGGTCCACATAAAAAAAAGTCTTTAAAAAAATTTACTTTTAAAAATGTGACTATTAGAAAAATTTAAATTACCTACATGGCTTACATCTATTTCTATTAGACATCGTTGTCCTAGGTCATTACTGAACCTAGCTTGTATATAATCTAATTTAAAATTTCAACATCAGTGTCAGACAATAGTTTCTAGATATTGGGTTCTTTCACATGAGTAAAATAAAATTTTAAAAAATTATAGAGAAGATTACGAGGTTTGCAACATTTTCTTTTGCAGCAAAATTATATTTTAAAACTCTCATCATCTAGCATCATTGTTATTTCATAAAAGAAAGGGTGTTTAAACACTCAAAAAGGCCACAACCTCAGAATCATTAAAAGCGTTATAAATTGTAAAATTAAACTTTAAGAAAACCTCCCTCAGCATCTCCCCTTTTCCCCAACTCCACAGATCAGATCTGCACTAATTCACCAAATGGCATCTGAAAGTACAGTTCGAGGGTTTGTCCCACTAAATTATGATGCACCTGTGTCCACCCTCCACAGACAGCGCGGATACTAAACGCAGAAGACAAGACATCTCCGTGCTTTGCTCTGGAAGCAGCAGCTCCAGCTCTGTTCTCGGTGCTGCTGATGCTATGACTTGGTATGATTTTTCCAGTCTCTAGCCCCAACGTATCTCCTCACGCACTTCTGTTGTCCAAGCTGTCATGCGCAATCTGGGCTCAGAATGCACACCTAACTTGGCGAATGCGGACGCCTCTGGCCACATTTACACCTCCTAGAAATGACCATGGCTCCGTTCTGCACCACTGTGTTTTTCCAGAAAACTCAGCCCCTTTGAAGTGAGAGGAACACTGAGGTTTGGGGGAAACCACAGGGAAGTAGCAGCGCCTTTTCTCCAGAAAGATCAGCTGCTCTCAGGAAGCTGCAAAGAGGCTTCTCTTGGGATGCTGCCAGGACCTGGGTTAGTTGGTACCAAGCACTACCCAGATGGCAGCTGTGTGCCCGTGTGTGTGCATGTGTGTGTGCAGGGGAGAATGTTCTCAAAAGGCAAATGCAGAGTCTAGCCAGGACCAGGAAGTGTGGAGGTGGGCCAAGGCTTATTTTTGAAATGTTTCCTCAGTATCTGAGACTAGGGCTCCTCCAAGTCTTATTTTAGTCCTGCTTGAATCACATTACACAACAGTAATAACAGATAACATTTATTGAACCCTATGTCTCAGGTATTCTTCCAAGAGCTATAAATCTGCACAATCATTCCCTGAGGTAGGTGCTCTGAGACCTCCTCGCTCGTTGTGGAGAAGACTGTGAGGTCACAGTCAGTAAGCAGCAGAGTCTCGATGTCACACTAGATGGTCTGGTTCCCAACTCAGCTCTCACACTCCACTAGAATGACCCTTGATGGTCAGCCATCACACTCGTTTGCAAAACTTTGTTTCATGTTGACCTTTCTCTCTGTCTTTGCTCTTGAAGTCTGCACACTGAAAGGTTCTGGAAAGATGGAAAATCACAAGTCTGGGTGTCCCTCGCCTGCTAAGGAAGGTGTCTCCCCTTGATCTTCCCTGAGCTGTGTCCTGATACTCCTCAGACTTTCCAGCTAAAGGATCAGAGAAGAGTCATTCCCTTCCTTTACCTGAAGGGGGAAATGTTCCTCAAACTGAAGCAGCTGAGATAAGACCTGTAGCCTAGTGACTCCAGGCATGTGGTCAGACCCAGCACACTGAGCGCCAGAATGGTCTGGTTGAGGGCCAAGCATCCAATGTCTCTTCTTCCCTAGGGGACTCATAACGGTGGGTCCCTGTGGAAGGTCTGAGCTGGGGAGATAAAAAGCCAAGACCTCCCATGTCCGCCTGTACCCTTCTAGACTGTCGGCCCATCCGCGAGTCAGTCCTGTACCAAATTCTGCCTCCATCCCCTCTTTTTACTCTCACTTCCCTCTGCCCAAGCCTGGCCCACTCCCTTGATCTGTGGGACTACAATGGCCTCTGACTGCTCCTCATCTCATTCTTCCGCACACGTTCCACATTAATCTTCCTAACACCCTGCTTCACACATGTAACTCTCCCTACTTTCCGTAGTTACCTAAGCTAAACCTTGGCCACATCCCAAGGCCCCCACCATCGTGTTAACCCTTCAGCTCTGCCCCAGGGTTCTCTTGCCTGAACCTTCTAGCCCTGCTAACCAGTCCACGCCTCCTTGGTCATGCCTGAGCCACGACCTCCACACACATCCCCATCCAGCCACTGTCCTTTCTAGGGCTGCCTCAGTGTAACTTTTGTGCAATGCTTAGCCCAGGTCAGCTCCTCCATTGCGCTTCTCATGGGCTCCCTGGACTCCCTGCTCCTCCTGCATGGCTGTGCCATCTTCTCCGTGGGCAGCGGCCACGTTTCTACTGCTTAATGTTCCCGTGGGCCAGTTACTCAACCGACTGCAGTCACTTTCCCCATCTCTAAACCCAGGATCACAGCAAAGTTGTCATGAGGCTTAACTGAGAGAACATATGTAAGGTGCCTACCACGTGTCAGGGGACTAGTTTGATCAATAAATGTTGGCTGATTATGGTCCTGGATTTATGTGGTAACACAGAGAATTCTTTGTTGAGTGCAGGTCATTTTAAATTTCCCGTGATTTTTCTCCCTCTGTTCTGAGGATTCATTCCCATGCCTGCACTTGCACACCCTGACGTTTTCAGTAGACTGAGAATGAATCCACGGGGTGCTCTTTGAATCCATCAGGCATCTGCTGATACTGATGAAGTGTCTGAGTGCCAGGCACTGGGCGGAGCTCTGGAGGGAGGTGCAAATGTAAGTCAGCACCCCTGCCCATGTCGCTCAAGGAGGGGAGAGGGAAAGCCTGAAACTCGGGGTAACGGGTGCTGCTCAGAGGTGAGTATGAGGTGCTGACCTACTTAGCCTGAGGGGGCAAAATGTCTTCCTGGAGTGGGGACCCAACCAACCCGCATTCCTGAAAGGTGAAAGAGCATCCCAAGCAGAGAGAGCAGCAAAGATGAGAAGGCATGAATGGAGCCTTGTGCACAGTCAGGCAGCTGCAAGCCTGGGCTTGGCTGGGGTGGGCTGGCAGATTTGCAGGGTTTGGATGGGGAGCGATGCACCGGCATTTGGGATGCTCTCCATGGAGGAGGTGTGGAGGGTGGACCAGTGGGGGGCCAGAGCCCAGTGGGAGGGCAGCTGAGGGCTGCTGCGGTCACCCAGGCAGAGGGGAGAGCTGTGAGCAGGGAGCAAGGGCAGGGACCAGGAGCCATGTAGGAGGCAGACCCAACAAAGTGAGGGTGAGAGAGGAGGGGCCGCCAAGGGTTTGGCTTGGGTCACAGGGTGAAGAGTGGGCTTGCCCTGGGATGGAGACATGAGAGCAGACTGGGTACTTGATGTCTCCACAGGCAGGCTCGGCAAGGCCTGGAGTAAGGAAAAAATGATGTGTCCATATGATGCATCAAGGAGTGACAGGGAGAAGTAGGAAAACAGGGACCAGAGATAACGATGCCTGGTCTGGCTGGCTGCAGGGTCACTGGGAGGGTGAGGTGAGGGCAGAGGTGAGGGCTGTCAGATACGATATGCTTCAGTCCAATGTAAGTGGCTCCTCTTCCTACATCCAGGACACTAAGGACCCCACAAGGGGCCTTGGCTGATCGTGTCCCTTGTCAGTCCAGATGGAAGCCCGGCTGCCACGTGACTCCCCGGTGCCCCAGCAGAGCCCTGCTTCTGTCACGTCACACATTCCTCAGTGAGTTTTCCCGCTGTCCTTGGTCCCCGGGGCCCACATCGCTCCATCCCACTGTCTGTCACCACAGCTGCACGGGCAGCCTCCTTCCCACGGCTTCTCCCACCCACAGCTGTCATCTCCTCTCTGCTCTTTTCATCTCCTGTCAAACACAGTTCGTACCTCCTGGACCCCAGCCCTTAAATCACTCCCTCTGCTGGCCTTGGCGTCTATCCCCAGTATCTGAAAAATGCAAATTTCACCAGACGCGGTACTGCAGTTGCCTGTGGCTTATTTTGCATTCTAGTTTCCAAAGTACGTCTGACATTCAGGCACGTGAAGTGTTCGGTGCTGAGAGCCAGCATGAGGCAGGATGCTCTCTGCACAACTTCCCTGCCTGCGCCCCTGCCACCCCTGCCCGCCTTGCTCTCGGAGCGCACCCCAACTCAGAGGTGTGGGACAAGGCGCCAAGCCAGGACCTCTCCAAACTTACTCATATCACCCCTTTGTCCTGGTTTGGGTCACCCTCTGTGCCCGCCTCTTGGACCTGCTTTTACCCACAGCTGTGGAGCAGTGAAAAGGCCCCAGGGCCTGAGTGCTAATGCTGGTCCTCAGACTAATACAATTTGACTGCTTATGACCACAGCTAACAAACAGTCACCGAGTGCTTACTAGGGGTTAAAGACTGGGCTCAGCATTTGACATGGATTATGGATTTGCTCACCCTCACAGCAATCCTGGGTACTGTTATTATTCCCATTTTAAAGATGAGGAAACTGAGGCTCGGGAGTTGAGTAACTTGCCCAAGGACCAGCTGGCAAGTGGCAGAAATGACTTCTCTCAGGGCTCACATGGTGAGAAGACCTACTCTGCCACTTAGCCAACCAGTTGCCTTGCCTGGGCCTCTGTCTCCTCCGCTGTGAAATGACAATGGCCCCTTCACCCAAAGGGCTACTGAGGACAACATGGGTAAGGAATGTGAGAGTGCTTTGGAAAGTCTACCATAAATATAAGGTGTGATTATTCTCATTCTAGGCACTTACCACAAGGTTCAGCCTTTCACCAAGGCATTGCCAAAGGTGTCCTGAAACTCCTTGGGCCTCATCAAGCCAGTCCTACCAGCCCTGTTTCTCTCTGGCGTTAGGGGCATCACACCACGCCAAGTGCACTAGGGGTCGGGGGATAATGGTAACTGAACATGACAGCATCCTGGGTTTTAAAGGGAAAAAGCCCGTATGTTCCAACTCCCTATACTAGACTGAAAAACGTGGGCAGGTCACCAGTTTGCAGTCAAGCTGCCGCCCACGTGTCAATTCCAGGGGTAGATGGTTTTGTTGTCGTCATGTTTAATAGATCCTGAGACCTTCGGATAAGTGCAAAGATTGTGTCAAATCAGCTTACATTTGGATCTCCAGCTGGGAGGGAGTCTGGTGACCTCCACTGAGGGGAAGGCATGGAGGGGCAGGGGAGCCATACAAGGAAACGGCCACGGCAGCAATAAAAAAGGACAGCTCTACTGGTTCTGCGGGGCCCTGGAGTCCTGTTAGGAAGGGAAGTGTGTAAGGAGAACGATTAAACCAGGGTCTTGGGGGAGGGCCACTGCTGCTGAGCTAGAAGGAGCCCTGCGTCTGGAAATAGCCTCCAATCTGAGTCAGTTCCTAAGTCACTTCCTGCACATTCTTACTGGCAGAGTATTTTCCACCAGCAGCAGAGCTAGAAGTGACCTTAATAACAATCTCTGAGCTACTTCTCTCTTCTTAAAGGTGAAGAAATGGTCACCCACAGAGCTGAAGAGTTGGGGAGCATCTTAGGACCCAGATCTTCTCACGCTCCATTCAGCTCTTCCCCCCTCATTTTATCATGCTGCCAAGATGTGGGACAAAAGGCCAGAAACTAATCAGAAGAGGAGGAGATAACTGAGGACGGACTAAAAGCCAGGCTTCATGCTTGGTTCTTGGGCAAAGAGCACAGAAAGACGAACAGGGAAGGCGCAAGACCCTTGATCAAGGATTCAAGTGGCCGATACACTTAGGAAAAGGTGTTCCACTTCACTGATTTGCGGAGAAAGGCAGATCGAAACCACAATGAGACACCCCTACTCAGCCTCTAGAAAGGCTAAAATGAAAGAGAGTGACGATAGCGAGTGATGGGCTACAAAGACATGGAGCCACTGGAACTCTCACCCTGCCGGTGGGGGTGGAAACGGTCTAACGGCTTCCTTTGATGTTTGACAAAACCTTAAAAAGCTGCCAGGGGTACACCCTACAGAAACGCATATGCCTGTTTGCCAGAAGACAAATACAAGGTGACTCATAGGAGCTCTTTTCACAAGAGGCTCACACTGGAAAAACCCCAAATGAGCATTAAAAGTGGAACAGATATATAAATTGTAATATATTCCTCCAAAGGAATACTATACAGCAATGAGAATGAACAAACTGTCTTGCAAAATGTGTCTGGATTTCACACACATCTTTTTTTTTAGTAGATTTTTATTGGAGTATAATTGCTTCACAATACTGTGTTAGTTTCCATTGCACAACAGAGCGAACCAGCCATATGGATACACATGTCCCCATATCCCCTCCCTCTTGAGCCTCCTTCCCATCCTCCCTATCCCACCCCTCTACTAGGTCATCGTAAAGCACCGAGCTGATCTCCCCATGCTATGCTGCTGCTTCCTAACAGCCAACTGTTTTACATTCGGTAGTATATGTATGTCGATGCTACTCTCACTTTGCCCCAGCTTTCCCCTCCCACCCCAAGTCCTCAAGTCTATTCTCTATGTCTACCTCTTTATTCCTGCCCTGCAACTAGGTTCAAGTACCTTTTTTATTTTCTTAAGATTCCATATATACACGTTAGCATATGGTGTTTTTTTTCTCTTTCTGACTTACTTCACTCTGTATGACAGACTCTAGGTCCATCCACCTCACTACAAATAACTCAATTTCATTTCTTTTATGGCTGAGTAATATTCCATTATATATATGTACCACATCTTCTTTATCCTTTCCTTTGTTGATAGACATTTAGGTTGGTTCCATGTCCTGGCTATTGTAAATAGCGCTGCAATGAACACTGTGGTACATGACTCTTTTTGAACTATGGTTTTCTCAGGGTATATGCCCAGTAGTGGGATTCCTGGGTCATACGGTAGTTCTATTTTTAGTTTTTTAAGGAATCTCCATACTGTTTTCCATAGTGGTTGTATCAATTTACATTCCCACCAACAGTGCAGGAGGGTTCCCTTTCACCACATCCTTCCCAGCATTTATTGTTTCTAGATTTTTTGATAATGTCCATTCTGGCTGGCATGAGGGTGATACCTCATTGTAGTTTTGATTTGCATTTCTCTAATAATTAGTGATGTTGAGCATCTTTTCATGTGCCTCTTGGCCATCTGTATGTCCTCCTTGGTGAAATGGCTATTTAGGTCTTCTGCCCATTTTTTAACTGGACTGTTTGCTTTTTTGCTATTGAGCTCCATGAGCTGTTTGTATATTTTGGAGATTAATCCTTTGTCTGTTGTTTCATTTGCAAATATTTTCTCCCATTCTGAGGGTTGTCTTTTCGTCTTGTTTGTGGTTTCCTTTGCTGTGCAAAAGGTTTTAAGTTTAATTAAGTCCCATTTGTTTATTTTTGTTTTTATTTCCATTACTCTAGGGAGGTGGGTCAAAAAAGATCTTGGCTGTGGTTTATATCAAAGTGTGTTTTACCTATGTTTTCCTCTAATGGAGAAAAGACAGCCTCTTCAATAAGTGGTGCTGGAAAAACTGGACAGCTACATGTAAAAGAATGAAATAAGAATACTACCTAACACCCTATACAAAAATAAACTCCAAGTGGATTAAACATACACATACCTTTGAGGGAAGGCAGACACACAAAGCACACACTGTGTAATTCTACTTATAAACAGTTCAAGAACAAGCGATGCTAGTCTATGGCATTTGAAGTCCATACAGTGTTACTTGAGCAGAGTGGGGAACAAAGGTGGCTTCTGGCAAACTGAGGGTCTTGCCCCTGACCGAGGTGCTTGATATAGGAACATGGGTAACTGCTCTTAGGAAAAGTTCATCAAGCTGTACCTGTACAAAGTGTGAACTTTCCTATATGTATGTGATACTTTGATAGAAAGTTTACTTAAGATGAAGAGAGATCCTCATCCATGGGTATATTTTGGTCTTGCAGGAATATTTCAAAAGCCACGGAACTGGAAGGATTCAAAATACAGCCCATGAAATAGGCAAGGACTGTAATGAAATAAGTAGCAAACTCATCAGTGCCTTGTCCCCTTCTTAGAACTCCAACCATCCTGGTGCCCTTCATAGTACTAGAGAGAACACCCCAGAACACAGAGTGCAAATCCAAGGTCCTCTCAGCCTTCTGCCTCTGACCTTTAAAAGTACACACCCCAGGGCTTCCCTGGCGGCGCAGTTGTTGAGAGTCCGCCTGCTGATGCGGGGGACACGGGTTCGTGCCCTGGTCCAGGAAGATCCCACATGCCGCGGAGTGGCTGGACCCGTGAGCCACGGCTGCTGAGCCTGCGCGTCTGGAGCCTGTGCTCCGCAACGCGAGAGGCCACAACAGTGAGAGGGCCTGCATACCGCGAAAAAAAAAAGTACACATCCCAAACCAAATTTTCAAGAAAAAGATAATTTAGAGAGAGAAATGATACCACCTTCCCCTTGGTGTTACTGGCCCTGAGCACCAGGACTTAGTTTCAAGGCCAGAGTAAGAGAACATTCTTCCCATGAGGAGTGACCCACAGGTGAGGAGGGACTGGTGGCCTGTAGGGACACTAAGGTAGTTCCCAATCATCCAGTGGGGGATTTGCTCACTTGGGGAATCTCAGCTCCATGAGAGCAAGCACCAGGACTGCTCATTTACTGATATGTCCCTAATAGCCTAATTATGCAATATGTATAGATAATAAGTATTGTGGGCTGTTTTTTGTTCATGGCAAATATTAATTCCAAACCAGCTTCCTATTCTGGGCACTGAATATACCTCTCCGTCTCTTTCTACATCTCTTTCCATTGCCTCTTTCCTCAGGCATCATGTAATAAAGGGGACAAACCCAAGGAGGAGGAAGGGAAATCTGCCCCCAGACCAAGGCCATTTAGTACCTTTCAAAGCCACACAGTGTTCTTCTTGGGGTACCTGCCCATTAGAATTTGGCCTCAGTGACAGAACACCAGAAGAAACTACTGACTCCGTTAACCAACTGAAATATGTTATTTCTGTGTCTCTAAGCAAAACTAAAATAAAAATATCAAACTATCTTATCTGAAGCCCAGAATCCTCATGCATCATCTCTTCCGCTTGTTCCTACAAGCACAAGTCAAACACACACACACACACACATTCACTCAGTGAACCTGGCCATAATAGGGGTTTTATGTTTGTGACAGAATTATATATATATGTGTATATATATATATACACACACATACACATGCTCACCTAGAATCTAAAAGCTTGATTTTGAGTTTCACCCAAGCATTGACTAGCTGTGCAACCTTGGACAAGTCCCTTAACCTCTCTGAGCCTGGATCTCCTTACCTAGGTATGTGGTTAATCTGCTAGTCTTGCTGTTCTGCCCAAATCTCCACAGCCAGTACTGGTACTCAATCCTGAAGCCCAGCAGTTAGTTTGGGGGTCAAAGACAAACCCCCTTTTCCAGGTCCCCACCAGCTCCTTTTCCTGCCGGACCAGTTCTGGTTTCTCATCTCTCCCACCTCACCTCTGAGTAAACTCCCAGGTGTAAGACACAACACTCCCACCCTGAGGATGCCAGAGCCTCAGAGCCAAGATCCCACATTGTGCTCCACCATCTTGGGCCGGCTCCAGGTTCGGGCTGGGCTTGGTCCCCTCCCCCAGGCAGGAGCTCCCCAAATATGGTGCTGCCCCAAGCTGTGTTGTCTAGGGCCTCTCTCAGGGTTGCTCTGATGAGGGGCCAGGTCAAGTGTGAAAGTGAAAGCATTCCAGTGTTTACTGAATTAACTGTAAGGTCCTCACCCCAAATCCAAGGCTTTGCCCCAACATGACCCAAAGTATCCCTTCCAGAATTATCCTCCCCCACTCATCCCCTCCATTAACCCACCCTTCAAGGAAACTGGACTGACTCCCACAAAACACTGTGGCTCCTCCATCTCCTTGCTTTTGGTACACCGTTCCCTCAACTTGGAATGCCTCCCACCTGCAAAAATCCTACCTGTCTCCCCTAGTTCTTGTGGTCCAGATGCTGCCTCCTTCAAAAAGCTTCTGCTTCCCATTCACATGTAAATTCCTTCTCCTCCTTACGCCAGCCTAATGTTATTTTGTCTTTTTCCTACGGGAAAGCTCCTAACTCCTCTGTTCTGTTCCAGGGTCAAGACAGAAATAGCTACACCCAACCAGAGACAGGGCAGGAAATGGGCGCTTGGAAATCAAGGGCGGGAAGGCTGTGCCTTAACTCCAGAAATAAGGACATGGCTTCAGGGCAATCCACATTTGAGCATCAGGAACCCGTCGCTGTGCACTTCTCCCACTAGACCATGAGCTCCTGGGAGCGGAGACCAGTTCCTAGCACGGAGCTCGGCATGCAGTTATCGTTCAGTAAATGTGCTGAGCGGATGAATGGGGAAATGAGTGAATGAGTGAGATGCACACTGGTGCGAAGTCAAGCTGGTGGGAATTAACTAGGAAACAAGGTGTGAGAAAACATTAGCTAAGGTGGTTTGTCCAGATGAGTTCTCATCAGTAGCTTTTCTTGACTGGCCCCCTTTCAAAGGCTGAAGAGTTGCCCTTTTGGGAAATCTGTCCGAAACTCATAGCGCAGGCCGGGGGTTGAGGGAGGGACCTGCAGGGGCAGCACACAAGGAACAGGGGACCTGAATGGAAGGAATCCTGGCCCAGAGACGCCTGCTCTCTCAGCCTTTGTGGTCTTTCTTTCTCCGCACCCTGGAAAGAACCCCTTCCCGGGGCCTGTAAGGGGTCCTGCAATCAGGGGTACCCAGGGCAGCAGACACAGTTCTCCTGCTGAGAGATTCCAGGCTGTTGGAAAACTCTTCCCGCTATTCCCTTCCAAAGCTCCCTGAAACTCTCAGATGCTCTGGAGTGAAGCACTCTCAGAACCACTGTCAACGGGCTTGCAAACTCCTGTATTAAGAAATGGCGCACAGGAGGGACCAGAAGGCAGGAGATGGGAGAGCTTGTTTGCAAAGCTAACTGTCTGCGATGGATTTCCGCTCCCATCCCCTCCCCTTTGAGGTGGAATCACCAAGTCTATGCTGAGCTAGCAGAATTCCCTTGACTCTGAGGGAATATGAACATTTTTTATGATTAGCCATTCCAGCCACAAAGATTTTGATCCTATTACTGCTAAGTGACGAGTACAAGGATAGAAATGATGATGATCTTTGCCAGCCATTCCAACCGAGTAAATTCAAGGAAGGATAAATGCGATCCTAGACTGGGCCACGGCCCCTTCATTTCCCAGGATGCAAAGAAGCAAAGGAAAAATGTCTTCCCGGTGAGATGTATCGAAGTGTGGAATTTTACCTCCAGGCAAGCGATGGGCATCCCACTGTTCGAGTGATTTAGCACTGCACTGGACAGAGCCCAGGAGGATATGCCGCCGAGGGGAACAATCAAACCCAGCATGGCCGGGGGAGGTGACCTAATGAGGCTTCCCAGCTCCACTCCTCTCAGCTCACAGCTCACGGGCGCATCCACCCTGCCACCTGCTCCCCTGCAATCAAAGCGACCCCATAATAAGCATTGCTAGGCAACAGCGAAAATATATATGGGCCTTATCAAAATATATCCCCCCTTCTCGAGGGGTGTGCTTCCATTTCATGGCTTCCTGTCTGCCAGACGTTTTATGAGCTCTTTGGATGATAGCAAATCCAGCTGTTGTCACCAGAATGTGGTGACAGGGGTGGGGGCGGCAGGACTGGAAAATGAGGACTATTTGTTGGACCAGTCAATGCCTTATAAACAGCAGAACTCCCCTGGGAAATCTTCTCAGATTCACCCCAGCTAGACGCTGTCTCTTCCTCACATTGAAATATTTATGGCACCCCACCTCCAGCCCCCAACACAGGCAGCCATATCCATTCATCCTTGTGACCCCACAGGACTTAGGTAGTGCCCTGGAAATTAAGGATCTCATCCGAGTTAACAGAACAACGGGCCTTAGGGGGAAAATTCGGGACTAGGATGCCCCGATGAAGCACCCCGTGTTGACAGTCTTTTTTTTTTTGCGGTACGCGGACCTTTCACTGTTGTGGCCTCTCCCGTCGCGGAGCACAGGCTCTGGACGCGCAGGCTCAGCGGCCATGGCTCACGGGCCCAGCCGCTCCATGGCATGTGGGATCTTCCCAGACTAGGGCACGAACCGGTGTCCCCTGCATCGGCAGGCGGACTCTCAACCACTGCGCCACCAGGGAAGCCCCATTGTTATTTTTATCCCTACTTTTCAAAAGAGGAAAGTGTGGACCAGAGAAGCCAGGTGATGATGAGTTCGCTCAGCTAGTCAGCAGCACAGGCAAGACTGGAAACAGGGTGATCTGATCCCAGACTCTATAGCATTAACCCCTGGGCTGTACTGCCTTCTGCTTGACTCTGACTTAGGGGGAAGATATGGCCTCATCCTTTTGCTGAGAAGGCATATTTACGTTTCATTCTTGAGAACTCAGGTAACAAGCAGGGCTGGCTTTATGGCAGGTGTTCTCATTGCACTTTTGCTCCCAGGGGACATTTGGCAATGTCTAGAGACTTATTTGGTTGTCACAACTCGGGGAGGTGCTACTGGCCTCTCGTAGGTAGAGGCCAGAGATGCTGTTAAACATCCAAAGTACAGGACAGCCCCCCATAACACACAGTTATCCAGCCCCAAATGTCAGTCACCATTGAGAATCCCTGGTCAGGTGGACGCAGGTCACCAGCAGCCACAGCTGGTCAGAGCTGGGACAGGCAGGGCCTGAGAATGGGCCCTGGGGCTCTGTCAGCCCAGGCAGGCAAGCCCCAGGGGTGGAGGAGGATGAAGGCAGGATACAGCAGAGAGGCTAGAATCACAGAAGGATTAGGGGACTTAGCTGGTGACTTCAACCTCAAGGACACGGACTCCCTGGGAGGTAAGGGTTGGAAGTGGGAGGTCCTGTAGACAGAAGGTCACCACTCAGTGGGGGCCTATTTGAGAGAAGAACATTGGGCTTTGCAGTCTCCGGACCTCCCATCACCACGAGGGTGATACAGGCACAGGGTCAGTCCCGTACCAAACTCAGCCTGCAGATAGCCGATCAAGGGGCGGCTTCTGTCAGGGTTTGCTTAGGGTTTTGCACCCAGTAGGCGGGGCCATGTGCCGTGGCTGCCTGGTCCCATGTGCTTGCCCTCATTCCCAATGCCCTGTCCTCTCCCCTTCTTGCTCTTTCAGATTAGGATCCATAAATCTGAACTTCTCTGAGTAACACAATCCGAGCTCCCACAGAGCCAGGGCACTGTCCCGAGGCACACATGTGGTTGATACACTTTTCCTCGTTGTCTTCTAAAGGGTGTCTGCATTCTGTTTAAATCTTCTCTTCCCTTCTTGCTGCAATCCCAGAAGATCACACTTACTTCACAGAAGAAACACACTGGGTCAGGTAGGGAGCCTGGAACTGGACCTGGGGAACTCAGATCCCTGGGGACAGGCTGAGTTCTTCACCCACAACTACCATGATGTCCAGCCCTGTAAAATGCTTTC
Source organism: Mesoplodon mirus (assembly GCF_964341445.2). Classification (NCBI taxonomy): domain Eukaryota; kingdom Metazoa; phylum Chordata; class Mammalia; order Artiodactyla; family Ziphiidae; genus Mesoplodon; species Mesoplodon mirus. The sequence continues at coordinate 49,339,780 of NC_138990.1, forward strand.
CTTTCTGCCTCTCAGATCATAAAACAGGGTGAACGCAGATTTTAGTCCTGCTCAGGTATCCCCGCAAATCTGCCTGCTCAGTGAATTCCCCGACGCCTCCTTCCTGCAGGTGGGAGCATTCAGAGGCAGTTCCGACAGCTGTCACCCAGTTGCACCAGCCCCTTTCCTGGTGAGGTGGTGTCCCTGTGTCCCTCTACAGGGCCTCGGCATCTGGACACAAGACAAGGGAGGCACCACCCGCTGGAGACCCAGTGGAGCTTCTCAGCCTTCCGCCTGCTCTCTCTTCCCTGTTCTCCTATACATACTCTCCGCCCCGTGAAATAAAATAATCTAATATTTTTAAAAAATTCTATCAGGTCCAAGGACCAGAGTAAGTGCTACGGAATTTTAATAGGAATAATACAAGACTCTGACTTGAAGCTTTCAGGCAAGCAGCAGGGAGTGTCCTGGGTAAAGGGGACTTCCAGGCCCCACTGCTAAGGAAGCATCTCCTGGGTACCTCGAGGGGAGGGTTGAGTTCACAGACTCTCAGAGTGAGAAGGCATAGATCTCATCCAGTTCAGTCCCCTGGCTTTATTCATGGGGGAAACCAGGACTCCGGCTCCTCTTAGGCGTGATGGTCATTAACCAGGACTGGTCAAACCCCTCCACGGAAATAAGCTGTATAAGTCAAGGTTCTGAGTTGTGCAGCCTAGTCGGGAAGACCAAGTCCACCAGCCTTCCCATACCGCCAACTTACATACCACCTGATTGACCATCCTCGTTTGTCATGAAAATTTTTACCGTCCTGCTTCTAAACCCCAATGTCCACAATTCGGTACCCATAGGCCCAAACAGACACAGAAAGCTAAGAAGCTAACACCAATCCTACAGTCTCTCATTTGACATTGCCTTCAAGCCCCTCTACCCCAAGCTTGCCGGTCTGCTATTTTGGGTGCCAAGTCAATTTCCCGCAGCAGACAGGAAACACGCCCTCATGGGTCTTTGGCACAGCTGGGCCTCCCAGCTTGGAGGTCAGGAGGCGAGGCGCTGGGTGAGACTGACCTGCTTCCTCAGGCCTCCCCAGGAAGCAAAGGGCTGGCTGACTCTAGGAAGGCTTGAGAGGCAAAGTGCCTTCACAAAGCCTCTTTTTGCTGGGAAAGAAAGCTTTCCACATTGCCCCAGGCCTGATCTCTGCAACCCATCTGAAGGGGGCCTGACCAAGGGGATAGCAGGACAGAGGCTGTGTGAAAGGGCTGCTCCGAAGCAGACAGCAGACCCAATGGCAAGTGTAGAGGCCCCTCTGGCTTCTCTTCTCACGTGCCAAAATGTCAGGCTGTAGCACCTCTGGCGGCCTAACATTTTGGCACGTGAGAAGCCAGGGGCACCTCCCAGTAACAGAAGAGATCACCAGCCTGACTGCCCAGAGGCCTGTCCTCCCCTAGTGTGATAGCCAGGCCAGGCCATTGGGAAACTGCCAGGGAAGAAAGGTTCTGGCTGTAGGCTGTTTAGTGTCCCATGACTTCCTGGCGGGTATGCCTAGGGCGAGCCCCGGGTGAGGGTGGCAGGGTGCAGGTGGAGGCCTCCTCCCTCTCCACGGGGTGCTTTGGGACGGCTCACGGCAGCAAGCAGCACAGACGGGGCAAACTGCAACATCACAGACCCCTTCGTGTCTACCTGGCAACAAACGGTTTGCCTGCCCCGATTCCTGGCACTGGGCGCTGCACAAAGCAAGCCTGCTGTGGATCTGACATGACTGTGGGGAGGGGTAGGGAGAAGTACCTGAAAAGGCGAGTGTCTGGGACCACCCGGCTGCTGGCAATCCGCTCGCTCTCCCGCTGGTTGAAAGCGTACAGCTTATAGGGGTCATCACCGACGCGCCACTTCTTGGCATTCAGATACCGCCGCTCATCAAACTGGTCCCAGAGGTCATCCCAGTCAGCATCCGAAATCTGTGTGACACGAACAGGAAGTCTGTGAGGATGGCTCCCGGTCCTCTCAGCCCCCTCTGTCTGTCAGTACTCAGCTGCCAAGACCAGGCTTGTGCTGGCGAGGTTTAGCTCAAAGATAGGGGCATAAGAGCTTCCCTGGTGGCGCAGTGGTTGAGAGTCCGCCTGCCAATGCAGGGGACACGGGTTCGTGCCCCGGTCTGGGAAGATCCCACATGCTGCGGAGCGACTGGGCCCGTGAGCCATGGCCGCTGAGCCTGCGCGTCCAGAGCCTGTGCTCCGCAGCGGGAGGGGCCACAACAGTGAGAGGCCCGTGTACCACAAAAAAAAAAAAAAAAAGATAGGGGCATAAAACCATGAGCAACAATAATAGCCACAGAATGACGATGACAATGACAGCTACCATTTAATGAGTGCTGTGCTCACATACCAGGCACTGTGCTAGGACCTATACTCACATTATCTCGTGTAGTTCTCAGAGCAGTTTTAGGAGATGGATGTTGCTTGTATTCCCACTGCACGGACAAGGAAGCAGGCTCTAGAGCCCAGGTAGCTTGCCCAAGATCTCACAATTAGGATGCGGCAGGGCTGGGACTTGGATTCTAGAATACTAACCCCAGAGGCCACTTCTCCAGGGTAAGTTGAGACGCTTGGTGAAAAGTGCTGGCACAGTGGCTGGCGCATAGTAGCTGGTCCACGGTGACTCTCATTCCTTCCTCTGCCAAAGAGAGGTGGCGATGAGAAGTAAGCAATCCGTCTGTAATGGTGTGCTACCCACCAGACGGATGCCTGTGTGTTCCTTTCTTCCTCCAACCCAGGAATCTGTGCTTATTTTTAAGAAGCATCCATGGGAGAGCAAGTAATAACCCTCACCACAAGAGAAGACAGTACTTTAGAATGTATAAGGCGGTTTCTGCATTCACGATACCGTTCCACCCTCCCCAAGACCCTCTGCAGAGTAGGGAAGACAAGCCTTCAGAAAGGTTACTGGCTTGTCTGAGGTCGCCCAGGTGGATGGTGGCAGAGCCCAAAGCAGAGCTCTGTCTCCTGGACCCTCCAGCGCAGAGGAGGTGAGGGGATTCACACAGGGAGGCGACGGCTCCCGCCCAGAGCCCAGGCTGCCGCCTCTGCCCTGCCCACCCCAGCTCCGCAGCCAACAGAGACTCCACACAGCCAGCAGGAGGTATGGGCTTCAGGGCCTCAGCCGACTGGATGCTTCCCTTGATAGCCACTGCCCAGTGGATGCTAGTGCTGCCCCCACTAGGGGAGAGCCGGTCTGTATCAACAAAGCTCAGACCTTTCAGGTGCATCAAAGCCCAAAGAGTACTGTGCCAGGAAGAACCTACTGACCAGGCTCCGACCTGGACCACGAGGGCTGGAGCCCTGGGGCTGGCATCGAGGATGAGAGGTTCATTCATGTGTTACTGACCCTCCTCGCTGTGCACATATCGGAAGCTGCCCGGGTACCACCCACCCCATCATTGACCAGGATGCTCTTCTGCACTCAGGGCATCTAAACAGGAAGGCCCAGGGCAGGTGCTGCCGACAGCGGTGCAAGCGCTCGGCCCCTATTTGGCAGGTGAGGGGGGCCGCTCGCCTACACATTCGTCTCAGGCACCACTGCCTCTTATCTGATAATTGATCTTTCCCTTTCGCCCTCTCTCTCTGTTATCTCCTCTTGAAACAGCATTCTCCTGCTAATAGCGCAAAATGAAGCACTGGAAACCAGTGATTTTAATCCAATAATTGATTTTATTAATGTCCTGTGATACTGCTGCTACATGGGGGTAGTTGTGTGGGGGTGGTATGAAACCCCCAGCCTGGGCTGTGTCATGTCACAGCCTGACAGATGTCACCTGTGCTTGGAACATGACCTCAGGGCCACCCTGACTTCCCATTCTTGCGGGAAGGGCCATGGGGCCCTGAACCATCTCCAGCTGGCTCATGCCCCACTGAATTCACTGCAAATCTCAGAATAAGTTTTGAGCCCCTACAGTGCTGTGTGCTGGGGAGGGGAGATGCGGAGACGGAGGGCCCCTGCCCTCCAGCGGGCGCAACATTGTAGAGACACCTGCATGAAGACACCTATAACAGAGGAGCGAGGGAAATGGGAACGGCTTCCCAGAAGAAGCATCACATGAGTTAGGACTTAAAGGATGAGCAGGGATTTTGCTTTGCTTAAGGGGATAAGGGGAAGGGAAGTGCGTGTGCAGTGAAAATCCAGATAAAAGGCAGAATGGCTCAGAGGAGGAGCATCTGTTCAGGGAATGGCTAGGTCAGAATGGGGAGGCCAGAGTGTGGACTGCAAAGAGAGCATGAGTGAAAGAAAATTCCAGAACGCGGCTGGTCCCGTATGAAGCAGGTCAGGGGAAAGTATCTCTGGCTGCATGTGCAGGATGGAGTGGAGGGAAGAGAGCTCCACGAGGAGACCAGTTGGGAGGTAACCTTAGCACTTTAACCTGGTGGGAACGGAAGCCTGATGGGGCCCAGGTGTACAGTTCCATCCGTCAGCTGGAGAAGCAGGTGGTGGGACAGGCACCGTGGGGAGGCACAGGGGCTGGAGTAAGGGCACTCGACCAACCTCTATAAGTCTCACCCCAATTCCTACTTTCTATTAATACCAGACCAGGCTCAGGGCCAAGAGGGTACAAGTTTGGGTGGTTTGCTCAGCCTGGTAATTGCCACCCTAAGGGCAGCTAGGCATCCTTGGCATCCTTGGAGATGGTGCTGTGAGAACTCAGCTGGCTTCCAGAAAGCCTAGAGCCAGAGCAGCAGCCAGGCAGGCAAGAGAAACTGTCTGAGCAGTCAGTCAAGGGCATCCTTGGAGGGGACCACTCCCTCAGACGGTCACAGGTGTGGAGCTGGTTCCCACTTTGCTGCACTGGATCCACGGTGGGGATCTCCCTGTACTGGGAGCTTGGTGTTTCTATAATGATATCTGGATGTATTAAATAATGGTGAGACTGTTTAAAACAACATTACCATTTGAATAGCAATCTCTATTTTATGAAGCAGCTTGCAGGTATTGTCAAAGAATCCTCACACAACCCCCATTTGGACAGGGAGGGGTCGACTTAGAGAGGTAAGGTGGCTTGCCCATGCACGACGGCTAGTAAGTGAAGGGACCCCCGACTGAATCTCCCCAGGGCCTCCCAGCGCCATGGTCTGTTCTGTTTATTATAGACAGAACAAGGGGCATCCTCTCTGCCGAGGATGAATGGGCAGAGAAAGACCCCCCTGGAGGAGTGGAGTGGGGGACATGCCCGCAGGAAGGGCCAGCCACTCCTGCCCTGCTGGCCCCCAGAAGACAGTTGACCACGGTCCTCCCAGAATTTCTAAAGGGGCAGCGACTTTGCCAGATACTTCCAGTCCTGATTTGGAGCTGGTTTCCAAGCTTTTCAATTCGTAAGTCCCCACATCTGGCCTCTAAGGGCCCAGGGCATGTACGTTGTACCCATGCATCGGATTCCTCGCTTCCTGGCTCATGTGAACATCAAGAGAGTTTCTGAACAGGCACTTTCACCCTCACAAGCCTTCCTAGCACAGGAGGTGAAATGCTTTTCCAAAACAAGAACACACACCAAGGAGCCCCACCAAGGGCCTACCCCAGAACTGCGCCCACTGCCACATGGCCCCCCAAGCTGCCACCACTTGACTTTCTGACCGGAATTTATTCAATCTAGAGTGTGTGTGTTTCGAAAGAGGCGTATGATGCCACAAACAAAAATGAAGACCATCTTTTAAGTAGAAACTATCTGATTAAGTCAGCCAACCCCCTGGCCAAGACCAGTGCTTAAATAATTTGGCACCAAAAATGAAAGCTCAAAAGCACATCTGTTAAGTTGCTTCATTTCTTTCCTCTCACCACACTTCCATGAGAAATCATGAATCCCCTTTCCTCCATCCTTCCCTGGCCTGTTTTCTCTCACGCTGGTTTCAAGCTGATTACTTGGCTCAGAAATCATGGGTGTAGCCTTCCCTTCTGTTAGGTTTTGAAGATGCCTCTATTTTCCACTAATGTTTTTGTCTCCCTCCCTTCTTTCCCCAGCTTGGTATTACTAGTTTTCTCTTATTGATCTAATTCTCTTCTTTTTCACTTTCAAAGGAGAAAATCTCTAGCCTTTGCTAAGGCTTCCATCTTACTCTGAATTGTACCTGATCCTAAAGAGAATGTCTCACACTCACCCTGTAATAAACAGCTAACACCCTGGGGGGCTCTTCTCATGTGTCCTAAGTATTTACATTTAATCCTCACTATAATAGATATCAGTAGTACCATTCCCATCTTATAACTGGGGAAACCGAGGCACAGAGAGATTGAGTAACTTGCCCAATGTCACACAGGTAGTGTTAGAGCCAGGATTTGAGCCCAGGCAACCTAGCTCCAGCTCCCATGCGCTCCACCATTAGGTGACTCAACCTTAGTACATCCTCACTGTCATTTTCTTGGGTTACCTTCGAAGACTACCTATGTGTTTTCCACCATTTTTTGAGGTCCAGTTCTTTCTTTGCTTAGAGATCTTCCTCCACGCAAGGATGTCTGTACCCCCTCCCTCTCACCACCCTCCCGCCTGCTCTTCACTCCCCCTTCTGGGCAGTCATTCTCCTCTCAGCAGTGGGCTTCATCCTGCCAGCCTAGGGCAAGAAAGGGGGAACTCTGCAGGCAGATTCCTGCAGGAAGATGGGAATGTGAGAGACTAACACACAGAAGGTCATAATTGAAAACAATGATAGAACTGATCACTTAAAGACGATACAATTCATCTATCCACCCAATGTTTTAAACTCTAGTGTAACATTCCACTGGTGGACATCCCACAAGTCAGGGACAGAACGGTCCCAAGAAGCCCACTCCAAGCTTCAAAGGACTGTAACTTCTAGAAGTTTTCTTCTAATTTTGAACCAGAATTTGTCTCCTGGTAGTGTCTCCCTTTGGGGCCTGGTTTTATCCCCAGGGATATTTAATGCAAATCTGACCTTTCTTTTTCATACGCTTTAGATATTTAATGGCAACTATGTATTCCCAGGTCTTCCAACCCCCCATTATATAAGACTTGCAACTCAGAAAAAATGACACAGAGAAGTGCAAAAGATCTACCAAAGGATCAAGAGAACAGGAGTAAGTGAAGTCGGGTGGGGCTCATCAAGGAATTCAAACACCCTGGAAACCCTTCCGTATGTGCAGAACGAGAAGGGAGACATTGCTCATAATACAGTCTGTCTTTTATATGCAGGCTTCCTAGACGGAAGCTGCTTTGTTGTGCCTTTGATAGGGTCCACCACCTACTGGGCACACAAAACTACCCATCCCAGCTCCCCTGTCAGAACCTCAGAGGCAAGTAGTGATGGAGGGGTAACCCAAATGATGTCTAACCCTTACAATCCCAATATACAACAGAAAATTGTATCCCCAATCTCCAAGTGAGGAAACTGAGGCACGGGCAGGATTAATTATTTGCCCAAGTTCACACAACTGCGAAGTGTGCCTCAGGCCTGTAGACCCAGTTTCTATGCTAGCTGTGCAGCCTGGCGTTCACATCTCCACGCATCCAGGCTGCTTCCAGGACCGCAGCCTGTGGCTTCCCAGCACCACCCCAGGTGCCCCTGCCTTCTACCCGCTGGAGCCATCTGCTTGTAGCACCATGGCAGACCAGATACTCACCAGGAACTTCATGCTGAACTACAGCTAGATCCCGCATAAATAACAACAAATGTGGTGGGGTTTTTTGAAGGTATATTTTGTTTTTTTTTATTTTTATTTTTTATTATTTCTATTTTTGGGCCACGCCCCACGGCATGCGGGATCTTAATTCCCGGACCAGGGATCAAACCTGTGCCCCCTGCATTGGAAGCGCAGAGTCTTAACCACTGGACCAACAGGGAAGTGCCACAAATGTGGTTTTTAATGCGTGACTGGGCTTTCTAGAATGAAAATCTTCACCACAAGAGGAGAGGTGAGGCCAGGGAAAATACACGGTGCTAAAGCCAGAGCTGGGATAGTTGAATGGTAAGTAAAGACAATATGTGAGGCTGCCCCGAGGGTAAAGGTCATTGAGAAAGTAAAGCCAGGCTCCTAAAAGGTGGAGTAACTGAACCTGAGTCTTCCATAATTAAGGTCAAGAAGTGGGACTAAATGGTCCCAGATCAGCTGTAACCTGGCTCCCAGCAGAGACAAATATAAATACTATCTGGAGGAAAGCATCTCCAAGGTAGGCTCCCAGGATTCCCACGTAGCACACCAAAAGATGGAATCACAATAAAAAATGACCAGACGCAGAGGGAACAAGTCCACTATAAGGGAGAGTGAGTGGAGACTATAAACAACGTATTCTGATCCTCCAAGAGATCCAGACACAGAAATTACAGATACAAAATAAAGCATATGTAGGTTGAAATGTGGCATAAAAAATTAGGAAAGAACAAAAGTTCTTTGTAAAAGAACCAAAGAGAATTTTTAGAAACAAAAAAGTATAATAATGATTGAAAGACAAACAGAAACATTTACAGTCTTCAAAGCATTTTCACTGGAATATCTCATTTGTATTAACCCCCTGCAGGTGGCAGGCCAGTTAGGTTGTTCCCATTTTGCAGATTGGAAAACTGAGGCTCGAGAAAGCATAAGAGCTTGCTGGAGACGACTGAGACTCTAACCCAGGACTTCTGACCTCAAAACCAGTGTTCTTTCCCCATCACCAGATGTTCCACTCATCCACGGGGCCACTTTGTTCACCCTGCTAGGCAGTCACAAAAATGCAGGAGGGTCTGCCTACCTCTGTACTGTCCTAATGTGCATCCATCTGGGAAGTGACCTTGTTTTTCCAAGGTCTAGTCAAGAGAGGACAGCAGAATCCCTCATCACAGCAGTACAGCTATGTAAGTCCTACCTGGTAGGAATGGTCTGGGAGAGGGGTGACTGCCGGTAACAGACTCCCCACAGTCCGCAGGACCAACTCAAACAAAGGAGGGGCAAGCCAGCCCTTCACTCACCCACCTGGGCTCATGACAAAGGAAAGAGCTGCGAAATCCTTCTCCCTCATCCAGGGACAGCACATCAATTATGGATTATTAGATAAGATCTCCATTTTAATATTTCCACCATGTATTATCACCTCTTCCTCTCACTGGAATTCTGTCTGGGGAGTTATTTAACTGATGTGCAGAAATCTAAATTTAATTTATTATGATCTAACTCACTTTAGAAGCCAAATTACCCTGCACTGGAGAAGGATCAAGTCAATATCCCACTTGGCTTTCTATTTATCTTCTGTGCGGTTTTCTCTTCTTCTCTTTAGGATTCATTTTATCTCGGGTGCTGGTAATAAATTTAAATTTTCCTCAGAATTAGGCAATTGCTCCTTCAATGTTGTAGCTTAATGGCTAGTATTAATTATATGAAAGTCACTTTTAAAGAATCTGATAGATGGAATGGGTATATAATAGAGGAGGAAAGGACCATTTCTCAGGCCAAATGAGGTAGCAGGTAATTCATCAAGGGTAAGTTTACTTTTCTATTCCACCTCCTTCTGTCTTTCTTCCCCACTTTCCTTCTCACCCCCGCTCCCTCAAGAGCCAGGTGCCTAGATATTGGGTCTGCTGTGGCTTCTCTGAGCCACTGGGGGGGTCTTGACAGTCTGGATACCACAATGACTACTGCTGGCTTTAGTCTCATTTGGTCTTGGACAAGAGACACCACCGCCTAGCTCTCTCCTCCCCATCACTGCCCAATACACACACTGACCACCTATTTTCCAATTGCACATCACATGCAAATACAGCTTTGGGGGATGCTTCGAGCTTTCTGGAAGAAGAAAAGTTCTGATAATTATTATAATTGCCTGAAAACTCCAACTGTGAAATATAATGTGATTAACAGACTGGACAGAAGCCCAGCTTTTGTTTCTGGAATAGGGGAAGAAAAAGAGTCTCATGCAATTTGGGCCTTATATGGAGATTAATTTGCTTGCTAATTAGCATGAGAGGGAGGCGCCGGGGAAGTATAAATCAGCGTGACTGGGCAAGAAGGTCTCCCTGCACGTGCCAGGGTGAGTGAGCTCTAATGCTACATGTCTGCTCCCGTCCTACCCAACGCGTTATACATTCCACCACCAAAGACAAAACCCAGAGCTCCTTTATGGAGATGGGCATCTCATATCACTTGTTTGCTTGAAGAACACCTCCCAACTGCTGGTGGGCATGAGGATTAAGAGAGAGCTGGCCCCACCCACATCATCGATTTCCGCATCTTCTTTGTGTTCAGAGATGGGGCAGTAAACAGACCATGGGAACATGAGAAGCCTCTGTCCCTTCCAGCTCTGGAACCCAGAGAGCAAGAGATCAAGGCGGGGGGGAGCCCAGTAACCAAACGGGGCCCAGGAGGAAGAGGATTTGGTGGACTGCATGGTGGCACAAGGAAGGTGGTTGTGCCTGTAACCAGGAGGCTGGCGCTTGAGGACACCAGGCATGAAGAGACGGAACCTGTGCTCGGGAGGGCCCAAGGAGAGGGCCTGGACCTAGGGAGAGGGGACCGGAAGTGAGCTCAGCAAGGGAGGCCTCCAGCTAAACAGAACCGGACACTGAAACTCATTGTTTCTGGTGTGGACAACTGAGTCGTCTTGGGCACAGGGTCACCTCCAAAGACTGAGGTCTGCCAAGGTGACACTGCAGCCATCTCTCAGGGCAGGGGTGCAAGGGAAGAGGAGGGCATTCCTCCTGGGATGGCCCAACAGTGTGGCCAGAGCGGCTTCCAGGAGGAACAGAGATGGAGCCTCGTGGTAAGAGTCTCACTCACTAGAAGCAGGAAAAAAACAAAACACTAAAAACGAGACTTGAATTTCCCAGTGACAGAAGAGGTCTCCCTCTTCACCTGTACAGGGCCAGGAAATATCTTAAGGCATCATCAGTAATCTCGTAAGCCTCAAGGAATAGCTATGGAGGCAAGTAATTTTCAAGGGGCCCAACTGAACCAAGGTGTGCAGCAGGGGTCACAAATGAACATGCCTTCAGGGTCACCGAGAACAGAAATGTGAGCGAAGACCTTACAGGTGCCAAACAATACCTGCCTAGTGACACTGCCTTAAACCTCCCCTTTGGGTGAAACAAAATATACCCATGGGGTGAGTCTGCGGGCTACCAAATTGTGACCCAGAGACAGTAATAGGATAAAAGGAAGAGGGTAAAGATAAAGGAGGGAAGAATGAAATGAAGGGAGAAGTGCTCATGCTATACGCATCAAGCTTTTGTGACCTCTCTTCTCTTTCAAGGGGCCCCTTGTACATTTCAACCCAGTTTCACCTGGACAGACATGCAGCAGCAAGAGTGCTGATGTGTGGGGAGGTGGAGATGGGCAGAGAAAGGGATGCACGTCATCAGAGAAGATCCTGTAGTTCCTGTCGACGGTCCCAGAGATGCTAAAAGAAAACAGGAGTCAGGGAAGCCGGTCCCGAGCCTGGCTCTGCTCAGCATGCCCTTTCAACCTCCTGTGGTCGGTTTCTTCCTCCCCCACAAGGGCAATATGAATCTTTACCCCACACAATTTTACAGTCCTGGATTAAGTCTCAGAAATGAGATAAGACACGAAAATTGCTCTGCAAACATAATGCAAATGTAACACCTTATTATTGTCAACATTGCTGCGGTTACTATCATTCCTTTTGCGGACTGAATGCTAATGGAGAGAAAATTTTACAATTTTACGATGTACAGTCAGCTAATTTACGTTTAGCTTCTTCCTTCCCTGTGGCAGAAATATGACCTGTGACTGCATCCTCAGGTGACTGGATGCACCTCCTTACTGTCCAGCTGTGATGAAAGAGACAGGTCATTAGCAATGCTGATGTTGCCTGGGGCTCTGGAGGGCTCATCCACCCAAAAGCCCCATCTCAGATATGGGTTTGAGCACAGTGCCATGCAAACGACACAACCAGAAAACGACTTTTTAAAAAAGGAATACATAAGGTCATTGCCAGCTTGGAAGGCTGGAAACTGAGCTTTGCGTGGCCTCTGCACTAACTCCCTTTTTTATGTGTGTGAAGGTGGGGTCTGGGGCAGGCACAGAGGCTGTGCTGGGTGATTCTGGGGGGAGACCTGGGGATCTCAGGGGTGGGGTCAGAAACCTGAACCTGCTTGAGACCCCAAGGCTCCCATCAGGCCAAGGAGCCTGCTCCCTGCTCGACTGCTGGCCCCTTTCCTCGTCTGACATATTAGCCCCAGAGGGTCTTCTCCAGGCGTCCTGGGACTTGGCTTCCAAGGGCCAGAATGGCCAGTCCTACAGCTATCCTCACAAGGAATATGTTTGGCAAGGTTTGCAGCTTCCCCAAATCTCCCTCTAGGTTCTTCTTGGGCAAAGGTGACCTTGGAGAAATCAAGATGGAGATGGCTGTGAGAAGCCAGGGAAGAGGACCGACTTGAAAAGGTGATTGGGGGCCTCCCTGGTGGCGCAGTGGTTGAGAGTCCGCCTGCCGATGCAGGGGATACGGGTTCGTGCCCTGGTCTGGGAGGATCCCATATGCCGCGGAGCGGCTGGGCCCGTGAGCCATGGCCGCTGGGCCTGCGCATCCGGAGCCTGTGCTCCGCAATGGGAGAGGCCACAACAGTGAGAGGCCCGCATACCGCAAAAAAAAAAAAAAAAGAAGGTGATCGGTTCGCACACTGCACATAGTCACTCAGAACAGCAATCACAACTAATTGTTTTGCAGCATCTGCTGCATGCCAGGCTCTGTCCTAAAGATGTCACTCACTGATTGAATACTCAGAACAAACCTGAAGCGGTGCTATTATGAACCCTATTTTACTGAAGGTGAAACTGAGGCTTGAGGAACTAAAGAGACTCAGCCAAGGTCACACTCCTAGTAAGTGCAGATGCTGGGATTAAACCCAGGCAGGTGAGCTCCGTCCTATCCTTTACCGGGACCTACAATGGCAGAGGGTCATTCGTGGAAAGAGGCTTCCAAACCCAGCTCCTGCCTAGAGAAGGATGGAGGAGGGAGGGGGGAGGAGGTGCCCGCCAGAAGCCCCATCATACACTTCCCGCCGAGGCTATCCTGGAAACACCTCCCCTAATCCATAGGTCAAAAGGTGCTAAACTGGATTTTCTGGCTAGAAGGAGTTTCAGAGTCATGTCCTCTAAGCCCTATCATTCATTCCCCAAACGTGACATTAGCAAGAAGCCTCTAGCTCTTGGCGGAGGAGAATTTGTTCCTCTCTTCTCCGCCTGCCTCCGAGGTGCCGGCTAGATCTCCCCAGATACTGTGTGCAGGCAGGGCCCAGAGCTTAGCGCATTTTCTATCCGCTCTGTAAATAAGGTGACATCCAGATACCCTCCAGCTCCCTCAAAACTAGGTCAGCTGCTGAATATGCAGGTGTGGGGTTGGAGTGAATAACTCTGAAAGGGCTTTATCTCCCAGGACTCCATGGGGGCTGCTGGCTGGCTTTCAGTGAAAGGGGCTCTATTATGTCAAAAGCAGACCCAGCAGACATCATGGCTGCTGAATCTGGGTGGAGGCAGGATGCCCACCTCTGCGAAGGGCAAATTTAGTGCTGCAGGCAACATAGCAAGTGATAATGGCAGTGGGTTGACAAACTGGGAGAAATCTTTACGAGCCTGTCCTAAATACTGACCATCTTTACAGCCTGGCAGGAATCTCGTCTATGGCATCTTGCATGAACTATAAAGAAGGGATTTATAAAGCACTTGCTTTTGCAAACAAGACCCACAGGGGCATCTCTGTCACCTTAGGAAGCACCAATAATTGCTCCCCAAATGATGTGCTCATCACCAACCATTCTCGTCCATTCGTTAAAGCCCCTGTGGCATGATCCCTTCTGCAGGTTAATCCTGAATGGTGTGAGGGGTGTCAAGTGCTGGAGTGACATTTAAAACACCTTCTACCCTCATCTGTGTCATATTTTAGACTCCACATATAAGTGCTGTCATATGGTATTTGCCTTTCTCTTTCTGACTTACTTCACTTAGCATGATAATCTCCAGTTGCATCCATGTGGCTGCAAATGGCATTATCTTGTTCTTTTTTATGGCTGAGTGGTATTCCATTGTATATATGTACCACATCTTCTTTAACCATTCCTCTGTCAATGGACATTTAGGTTGTTTCCATGTCTTGGCGACTGTGAATAGTGCTGCTATGAACATAGGGGTTGACGGTATCTTTTTGAGTTAGAGTTTTGACACAAATGAACCTATCTACGAAACAGAAACAGACTCATGGACGTAGAGAACAGACTGGTGGTTGCCAAGGGGGACGGGGTTGGGGAGGGATGGAGTGGGAGGCTGGGGTTAGCAGATGTAAGCTATTATATATGAAATGGATAAACAACAAGGTCCTACTGTATAGCACAGAGATTCAATATCCTATGATAAACCACAATGGAAAAGAATATATATATATATATATATATATAAGAATGTATATATATGTATAACTGAATCACTTTCCTGTACAGCAGTAACTAACACAACATTGTAAATCAACTACACTTCAATAAAAACAAAAATAAAACATCTCCAATCCTCTAATTCAACGTCTTTTAACCCACAGTGGTCTTCTCTTTCGCTTCTTCAGAATAAAGCTTACTCTGACTTTAACCATAGACGGGACTCTCTGGGGATCCGGATTTGCAATTGAGATACATCGGGAAGAGATTAATCACTTGGCCAGAGCTGCTTTGGTTTATGTCCTACTGCCTAAGAGCACTCACTACAAGATTCCTTTAAGTAATCCATTTCCTTAGTACACTAAAATTAGACTCTGGTGACAAAGAAAATTCAGTATCTCCACTTTTCCAGAGCACTGTCCTGGGAATGAGGTAAAAACTATCAAAGCCCTCTCACCCCGTGCCTCTCCAGCCACCTACGTTCTTAGCTTGGACTCACTCTGGTCCACGGCCGCTGGGCAGGACCCTTTCCTCCTGTAAGGCCTTACACAAAGTCTCAGGTTCAATCTCTTCCCGAAAGGAGGGAGTCAAAGCCAATGGCATGAATCCGACCCTCCTGTTTTTCAACACCATCCTCTTTCTTCAGTTTCCCAAAGACCAGATTCTCTCCATGGGTTCTTCTACCATCAGGATCTTAGATCTGCCGGGGGCAGTGCGGAGGGCAGGGGTGTGGTAGGGCAGTGTGGCATCCTCTTGTCTCATTTGGTAAGTGGCTCAGTGCCGGGCTCCCGCTGGCCTGGCCAACTTCGGACACACGCATCAAAGAGCCTCTCCCAGCACATTAAACATTAAGGCTTTCCAGGCAGCAGACACAACTGTACCTTCTGGTCTGCCTCTGAAAGCGAGGCCGGGGAAAGCGGCAGCCCTTGGGGGTGGCAGGAGGGTACGGTGGGTGCATAGACAAAGTAGGTCATTAGTGGTAAAGACTACAATTTTCAAGCGGTTGTTAATGCTTTGTTTATATGGATTTCTCCAAATGTGACATTTTAATGGCATCATACTTGTGTGATTACAGTGCAGTCGACACCGCTGGGCGGGTGGGAGGAAGGCGACAGGGACTCCAGCGACCTGCTGAGGGAGGCGGCTCCCGGCACCGGCAGCCAAGGGGACTGTCTCGGTCCTGCTCAGGCCAGGATGCCTGATGAGCATGCGAAGTGGCTCCCCAGAGGGCCCTGTGCTAGACAGGAGCCATCAGTGTCCAGGAATCTTGCACCCAGCCTAGCCTTGGGACAAAACCAATGCCCAGGGCTGCAGGAGAGGAGATGAGGGGAGTTGCACCTCACCCCGGAGCCCACCCGTCACAGCTGCGCTTGTCACTCACATCTTCATTCATTTACTCATTATTTCTTGGGTTCCTACTGTCATCTGAGGGAAAAGGCAATAGATATTCAGAAATACAGGAACAAATTAAGACGGAGAGAGTGGCCAGGAAAAGGATCCCACGTCGATCGGGTGCCCGCTGGCTGCCCAGCATTCAGCCAGGATTTGGCACATGCCTCTTCCTTGGTCCCTCAGCGGCATCTATCCCACCGGGGACACCCCCCTTCAGGTGCTCTTGTCTCTTGGCTCCCAGAGGCCCTCTTTCTTGGGCTTTTCCTCATCCTCTGCCCTCTTCCCCACCTCCTTTGCTGGCCTCTCCTCTTCCCTGGCTTCTAAATCTTGGAATTGCCTGTGGATTTAATCCCTCCCCCCATTATATGCTCATCACAGGTGACTGCTTCCATTCCTGTGTCTTCAAAGCCTTCTACAGGTGGATAATTCCCACTATATCTTTCCAGCCCAGATCTCTTCTGAGCTCACATCTAGATTAAACAGATGCCTACTTGAAATGCCCACCCGGGTGTCTCACAAGCATCTCACGCTGAGTAGGTCCCATATGGAACCCCTGATCCTCCCATCACAACCGGCACCTCCTCCAGTCTGTCCCCTGTGAGGAAACAGCACCAGCACCCGTGCAGCTGCTCAACCGGGAATCTGAGTCATCCATCACACTCCTTCTCTCTCACCCTCATCTTCACTCTGATCACTTGTACCCCACCCACCACCATGTCCTATGGATGCAGCCACGTGTCTCCATCCTTCCCCCCGACCATCCCCATCTCTACAACCACGCCCACCACCACGGACTCCTTTCTGAAATACTGACTGCAATAGGCCCCAACTCCGTATTTCTACTTTCTGCCCCAACAATCCATTTTCAGGAGTTACCATCTTAAAATGACCCCTGATCCTCTCTCTCCCATTTGGACTCAAAAGCCCTCCAGTGGCTCCCCGCTGCACTCAGAATACCATCCGCACTCTGTACCATGGCCCTCCAAGCCCTGCCTGATGTGCCTCCACAAATTCTTCAGCCTCACTCCCGTCTCCCTTCCCCTCTTTGTTTACTACGCTCCAGTCACACTGGCCTGTCTTCAGCTTGTAGAACAAGTCAGGCTCTTCCCCATCTGAATTCTGGTCCCCCCAAATTCATCTGTTGAAGTCTCCAATACCTCAAGAGTGTAACTGTGTTTGCAGATGGGGCCTTTAGCGAGGTAATTATGGTTAAATGAGGTTGTGCCCTGATCCATGTGACCGCATGTGGAGACAGGGCTTTCAAAGGGGTTATTAGGTTAAAAAGAGGCCATCAGAGTGGAGCCCTAATCCCATATGACTGGTGTCCCTATAAAAAGAGGTACAGACACCAGGGGTGCCCTCCTACCAAGAAAAGACCATGATGAGAAGGCGGCCATCTGCAAGCCAAGGAGCGAGGCCTCAGGAAAAACCAGCACTGTCAACACCTTGACCTTAGACTTTAGGCCTCCAGAACTTTGAGAAAATAAACTTCTGTAGCTTAAGCCACCCAGTCTGTGGTATTTTGTTATGGCAGTTCTTGCAAATGAATACACCCTCTCAGGCCTGCATGCCTGTCGTGCTTTCTACCTGGAATATTCTTCACCTGATCAACTCCTCTTCATCCACTGGCTCTCAAACTAAGTGTTACATCTTTAAAGAGGGCTTCCATGCATCTTGAGGCTGCATAACGTCCTTCCTATACTCTCCTAGGAACTTACACGTCTCCTTTACAGAACTGGGAAATCACAGCCTGTATCAGGTACATTGGTCTAATTACATATTTCATGTGTGCCTCTGCAACTTGGCCACATCCTTCTTTTTTTTTTTTTTTTTTTTTTTTGCGGTACGTGGGCCTCTCACTGTTGTGGCCTCTCCCGTTGCAGAGCACAGGTTCCGGACGCGCAGGCTCAGCGGCTATGGCTCATGGGCCCAGCCGCTCCGCAGCATGTGGGATCTTCCTGGACCAGGGCACGAACCTGCGTCCCCTGCATCGGCAGGCGGACTCTCAACCACTGCGCCACCAGGGAAGCCCCGGCCACATCCTTCTTGAGAGCAGGAACTGTCTGTTTTGCTCACCACTGTTGTCATATTGCATGGCTCATGGTAGATTCTCCAATATTTGTTGAATAAATGACTCGATGGATGTTAATTATCTCATTTAATCCTCTTAAAATCCCCAAGATCTGGGTATTATTATTCCCATGTCATATACAAGCAGAGCTAGAGAGGAGAAGTAAATATGCTCAAGGGTAGCCATCAGGGAAGTAGCAGGACTGAGAGTTGAACCAAGACCATCTGCCTACGAAGAACTTACAGTGGTCCTGCCTATCCAGAGAAAGGAAGAAACAGCCAGGGCTGGGCCCATCAGAGAACACTGCAGGGAGGGGGAAGTCCTGGTCTGGGCCAGACTGAGACAGGAGTACAAAAAGATGGGAGGTGGGGATGGGTAGAATGGATGCCCCAGAAGAGCTGAGTGTGCCATCGCTGTCCTCCAGTTACTGTCTATCTTGGGTAAGTGATTAACCTCTCTGAGTGAGCCTCAGCTGCCTATTCTGTAAAAGCACGATTCTGTTTTGTGAACAAATAGACTAAATGAAGCACTGAGCACTGTGCCGTGCACACACTAATCACTCAGTCAACGGTAGCTACAACTTCATTTGTTGGTAAAGTGAAGACAACATCGTGTGTCCATGGGGCAGGAAGTGATCCCACCAGAGAAGCAGCGAGGATTCCCGGAAGGAGCCAGGAGATCAGGCTTTTAGATCTGCCTCTGCCACTACCTTGTATCCTTGGGTAAATCACTTCTACTCACTGGGTCTCTGGTTAGTTTCCCCACTTGTCAAATGTAGGAGTTGGAGCAGGCATTCTTAACTATTTTGAGGACAGATGGCCCCCTTTTCAACATGATGGAAGCCCTTCTCCCCAGAGAAATGTCTGTGTAGACACAGATACAAATTTCTGCTTACAGTATCAAGGACCCAGTGCCACCATGGAACCCTAGGAGGCACCCGGCTTTCAAGTCCGCTGTAGCGGTATGGGTGCCTCCCTGAAAAGAGGAGCTCACCCAGGCAGACCTGCCTGGCAGGGAAGAAATCAATGATGTCTCCCTCCCCACCCCCTCCTCTAAGTTATACTTTAGGGGATCAGAGCCGGTTCCCCAGCTCTGCCAGCCTCTGCCCATCCCATACTGAGCACAGTAATGAGGCCTGCTACACAGAGGGACCGACCGCATGATCGGGCCCTGCTCTGTGCTGTGCTGGAAAAACACAACCACCTTGAGATCTATTATCCCGATGTGCAGCCCCTGGGCCTGGCTGTCATCTGGAAAGCTCTAGAAAACACCTCCAGAGGTCCACGAGGGAAGAGCGCTGGGAGGAGAAGCGGGGTGTCTTCAGCTGCTGCCCCAAAGCTGAGGGCGGCTGAAGTGGGGAACGGACAAAGACGGGTGGAGGGATGTCAGCCTGTCTCAGGAACCTCTCTACTCCATGCTGCCCCAGCTCCAAGTACAAAAGGTATTTTCTTGGCCTCTTCGCAGAGCTGACCAACAGATATGCTTTGGGGATGTTAAGTCTTCAGATCCGTATTTAATTTTCATGCTGCTGCTGGAGTGACTTTTCTGAAATATATAGTTGGATCCTATCGACAGAATAAAGGCCAAGTTCCTTACCATGGCCTGCAAGTCCTTAATTCCAGTCCCCACAAAACTGGTTTCCTTACATTAAACTGCCACCACTAGTACTGAAAGTAAGTTGAGAAAATCTGGTCCCTGCCATCTGAAAGTGGCCCCTCCTCTTACATCATGGCGCTTATTATAATTACCTATGTATTGGGCCTTCTTCTCCCAAACCGCATAGAGGTAGGAGCAAGGATTTTCTCTCTGACTCCTGGCATCTGGGAGAGAGGCTGGGTGTCCTAATGAAGACTACTCCCAGCCTCGGGCCAGCTCTCCACTTCCATTCTCGCCCCAGCCAAGGCTCTCAGGCTGCAGAAAAGTGGACAGAACACAGAACCCCCAGCCCTCAAACTACTCCTGGTGGAGAAAATGAACAAGCCCAGACATGCTGGGAAAGCGGTCAAGAACTGACTCACCCTAAGTCAGGGTCAGTAGGAAAGGCAAATTGAAAACATACTGCGTGGCAATGATGCAAATGTCATTGGGGAGTACGGGGTGGGAGGGCAGGGAGATGAACAAAAACAAACAAAGAAATGGAGCATAGCATGAAAAAAATTAAAAACCCCACTGCACATACACATAAACCAAAAACCCCAGTCTAAAAGAAAATATAACCTAAGGAACAGAAAGAAATTACCCAAACATGCTTTGTACTACAGAATAACTTAAGAACATGAATTTAATAAAACAAGAGCTAGAAGATCAGATGATGAAACAAAGAAACAAAATGAAGGATTATAAAATCAAGAACCACTAAATGCTTTTGCAGAACCAGTAAATAAGTGTAGAAATTCCAAGTAGCAGATGAAGCAGAAAATCTAATTTCTGACACCAACTAAAGGGTTCCATCCCCGTCTGCCACCCAGTAGCAGTGGGTCCTTGGGTGAGTCACTGTGACTGCAAAGGAGAAAAGCTCAATTTATTGAAGCAACTAGAGGAGAGAAAAAAACATGCAGAAACAGCAAAGGTGACCCAACATCAGAAAACCGGCGAAACTGAAGGCGAGACCCAGGTGGAACGCACAAAAAGGTATTCATCCTTTAAAAAAAAAAAAAAGCCCCTGAAATGAATAAAAAATGGAATCTGTACAGCAAAAGAGCAGGCCACGTTCCACAAAAAATTGATACAGAACAACTGACCCAGAGATGGTTCCTGATTTAGGTATCAAACTTGGACGATTGAGACAGAAATCATCAAGCATCCAGGCAGAACAAACAAGACATCTTCTCACCTACAATAGGAAGAATGTTTGCTGACTTCAGACTTCCCCAGAGCAACATTCATCCACAGATGACAGTGAAGGGATAGCCACAAAGGCTAACTCCAGGTATGACCCGAGAGCATCTTAACCTGTTCAAGCGTGGAAGGTGAGAGACTGACATTCCCACTGTCAAAGACCTTGGGGATCACAGCACCTCTGAGCCCATTCTGAAGAATCTACTAAATGATAACATCCAGCCAATGAAGAGATGGTTCAAAATGAAAAGCCCAGGAACGGAGTATAAGAACAAGGAGTACGGGCTTCCCTGGTGGTGCAGTGGTTGAGAGTCTGCCTGCCGATGCAGGGGACATGGGTTCGTGCCCCAGTCTGGGAAGATCCCACATGTCACGGAGCGGCTGGGCCCGTGAGCCATGGCCACTGAGCCTGTGCGTCCGGAGCCTGTGCTCCGCAGCGGGAGAGGCCACAGCAGTGAGAGACCCGCGTACCGAAAAAAAAAAAAAAAAAAAAAACAAGGAGTACAATGAATCTATTTAATTATTAAATTAAAACGTAATAGCTATGGCAATGGTCATATAATGCTGTGAAAATGTTACAGACTCTGACAATCTGAAAATGATAATAATGCGGATAATGGCTTTAGGCTTTTATCTCTGTAAGCTATCATAAAAGTTGCTGATAAGGAACAAAAATAGACCTAAGTTTTCTCAAGACCTGGGCTCTGATGCCAGCTCTACCGCTCACTATTTGTGTGATTTGGAGGAAGCTACTTAACCTGTTTGAGCCTCAGTTCCTTCACCTGTCAAATGGGGAGACTCATGCCTATCTCATAGGGTTTAAGGATTAAATGAAAAAATATATATAAAGCAGTGACTTGCACATAGTAACTGTTCACTAAGAGGTGAAGGAGACCAAAGGTGAGGGTGAAAATGGAAATGAAAGTGAGCACCTCCACCTCAACGCTCCCCGCAAAGAGGCAAGAGGATGAACCACTGCTCTGGGTCTGGATACTCATGGGAGATGCTGGGCTTTCACAAAGGTCCCTGTCCCAGTGCTCCAAAACAGGGAGAAGCATCTCCACAGAGAGGCGTGGGGCCCCCAGTTTCCAACCAGGCAGAGAACAGCCCCCTTTCTCAGGACTGAGGAAGAGAAGCCAGAACGGGAAGCCAGACTTCCCTCAGGTGAGGAGCAGGCTGAGGGGCAGTGTGGTTCCAGCTTGCCAGCCAGCCGGCACCTCCTCCTGGCAGCCCCTCCTGGCGACCTCTGCAGGACCAGCCCTGAGGGATGGGGCACCCTGGGGAACAGAGCGCACGGAGGTCAGGAAGCCGAGTTCTAGACCCGGCACTGGCACCCACGTATTCCTCTCAACCTGTCTGTGTCTTTCCTCATCTGTGAAGGAAGAGGGTGGGAGTCGACGATCTGGAAGTTCTCTGGTTGACTGTAAGTGCAGAGTGCAGAGTTCCAGGCAGGCTGCATGCCCCATATGATGCCTCTGTGGCCTCAACTGACTCAACAAGCAAATCAAAGGAAGGGGGCCTCCCTGGTGGCGCAGTGGTTGAGAGTCCGCCTGCCAATGCAGGGGATACGGGTTCGTGCCCCGGTCTGGGAGGATCCCATATGCCGCGGAGCGGCTGGGCCCGTGAGCCATGGCCGCTGAGCCTGCGCATCCGGAGCCTGTGCTCCGCAACGGGAGAGGCCACAACAGTGAGAGGCCCGCGTACGGCAAAAAAAAAAAAAAAAAAATCAAAGGAAGGAGGGAGCAAGGCCAGGAAACACGACACTTGAGTGTAAATGAGGGGACATTTACAGGGGAGGGGACAAGGAGAAGGAGAGGAAGCAGGAAAGGACTGAAGCACCGATCCGATAGCCATAAAGGAGCGTCAGACCGCTGCCTGCAGAGAGAGCTGGAGATAGCTGCCTTCAACCTGCTCGGAGCCCCAGGATCACACTCCTGCTAAGCGAACTGCTGAAAGAAGCCAACTCCACCTTATTAAAGGAGTCCAGAAAACAGCACTAAAAACTGCATCCATCGATCCTAAAACCAGAGTCAAATCAGGATACTTGCAGAGTCTCAAAGTATATCCCTCTAAGATTTGTTATTAATTACAAAGAGGAAAAATGGCATTTTACAATGGAGAAGCTGGGCAGGCACCACCTTAGCCAAGGGATCAAGGTTAACACCACGCTCATAAGACACATCGACAGCATGTATCCCCTGAAATGATGTGCCGAGAAGGGCTCAATACGGCCTCTGCAGCATCCTCACCCAAAGCACAGAACTTCCATCTATCTGGTCGGGAGAAAACATCAGACAAACCCAATCGAGAGACATTCTACAAAATTACTCACTGGTACTCTTCAAAGTGTCAAGGGCACTGGAGACACGGAAAGAGAGAAACTGTCACAGATTAAAGGAGACTAAGGAGACAGAACAATCAAAGGCAATGTGGGATCTGGAATTGGATGCCAGAAGAGACAAAGGACATCAGTGGAAAAACTGGGGAAGTTTTAAACTGTAGTTTAGTTCATGGTAGGTCTTTAGTTTAGTTAAGGATATCATTCCAGTGTTAACTTCCTGGTTTTGATAATTATATAATACTGTGGTTATATAAGATGTTAATATTAGGAGAAGCTGGGTGAAGGATATAGGATTCTCCATACTATTTTTGCAACTTTTCTACAAGTCTAAAATCATTTTAAAATAAAAAGTTGTTTAAAAACAAAGGATGCATCTGTCCAAATCCATGGACCACTGAGGTACTAACTATGCTCCTAACTCCTTACTTAAGTCCATTCCACCACCGCCAGCCAGTCCTGCTCCTGCTGTGCCCAGACTAGGGCAGCTGTGTGTGTGTGTGTGTGTGTGCGCGCGCGCGTGTGTGTGTGAGTGATGCAGGCCTTGGTCTGGTAGCCTGGAAAGCAATGAAGCACGACCATGATGTATAGAGGTCCCGAAGTCAGAGAATGTGGGTTCAAAGCCCAGCTTGGATTCTTACTTGCTAGGTGACCCCTGAAATATTACCTAACCACTTTGTGCCTCAGTTTCCTTATTGGTAAAACGAGATTAGAACAGCAGGTCCGTAGAGAGGATCCAAGGTGCCATAGATGCTATTACTGTCCCACCCTGAGCCTTTTCCTGGGCTCAGGACACTCTTCCCTCCACTGACTCTTGGCTGCTGATGAGCTAATGACTCAGAGCTGTCTCCTTCTCCAGAGAATTCACCCCAGTGAGTAGGAGTCTGGCAGGGTCCCCTCCTGGGAGTAACCCAGAAGCCAGTGACTAACTGGCACAGGGGACCCCAGGCCAGCCCTCCTGCATGAAAGTCAGACCAACTCTGAAGCAGTTCCTAATCTAGAGCTCCCAGCAGGACCAGGCTAAAGCAAGTCTCCAGTGCAGACTACATCCCTGCCCTATCCTGCTTCCCTGAGGTCCCTCCTCTTGGAGGCATGTCCCAAGTAAATCACTTCCACAGGGATTCCTGCCTCAGGCTCTGCTTCCAGGATCAGCAGCTAAGGAAGTGGATAACATGCTGGCTGGATGGCCATAGGACCCCAACACTGGCTGTGGATGGAAGAAGCTGTGGCGGTGGCTATTTCTAACAGCCTGGTGATGGACCAGCCAGGATACAGGTAAAAGGGTGTGCCCTGGCTGGTGCAATGCAACTGGTGTTTAAGGAGTTTGAGGGAAATTGCACCTATAAAAACTGGAATCAGGTGGCTGCTGTGGAATTTGGTGGAGAAAAAAGTCGGTCTTCTTTCAAAAGGGTAACCATAGCCAGTCTCTTGAGGACTATCAATTACGGGGTCTAATTTGTTACTAACACCTTGTGACCCAATGTGCCATCAAAGTCCCCCTGCTGGAATGGGGGCAAAGAGAGGTCAGCTAAGAAATGGAGGCCTGGCCAAAATTAGTCTCACAGTGGGTTGACTGGATCCACAGATCTACCTGGTGGTCATTTCCCTTGTTCTTCAATATAAAACTGGACAGGACAAATTTAGCTAGCAGAAATACCATGTTGATTCTCTGATCTGTTGTATAGGAGCCACTGTGATAGGAAAGGACAAGTGGAAGACCCCGAAATCCCAGTCCCCCTGGGGAATCAGTGCCACCCACAAAGCTTTAAAAATGCCAAGGTAGTGATGCCTATCAATGCTCATTTAAATCACCATCTTGGCCAAGGCAAAGACCGGATGGATTTTGGCAGATGATAATAAACTACTACCAACCTAACCAGGTGGTGGGCACGAGTAAAGCTGCTGGGCCAGTTGTGGTATATTTGCTAGAACAGAGTGACACAGCCTTGGGTCACAGCTACTGACCTGGTGAATGCTTTTCTTTCAATACCCATCAGGAAGGAAGATCAGAAATTCACCGATATTCATATGGAATGGACAACAATATACATTCATAGGCTAGCTCCAGGGCTATGTGAACTCTCTGTCACAGCATCATCCAAAGGGCCCCAGACTATCTGGACATACCTTAGAACATCACATTCATCCATTATATGGATGGCATCATGTTAATCAAGCTAGATGAGTGGAACTAGCAAGGATCTTTGAAGTCTAGGTAAGACACACGTGCTGCAGAAGATGGGAGATGCACCCTATGAAGATGCAAGGGCTTGACCTATGGCTGGAGTTTTAGGGATCCCAGGATCTGGGGAATGTTGGGACATCCCCTCCAAAGCAAAAGGCATGGGATTGCACCTTGCACCTTCTCCACTGAAAGAGAAGCATAGCACTCGCTAGGTCTCTTCAGGTTTTGCAGTCAGCATATTCCACACTTGGGAATACTGTTCCTACCCATTTATGAGATAACTTCAAAGTCTGCTAGTTTTAAGAGACTCAGAACAAAAATGGGCTCCACTGAAGGTCAAGGCTACAGGTCAAGCAGCTCTGACACTTAGGGCATACAACTTGGCAGAGGCCATGGTACCAGAGGTATCTGTGGTAGAGAAAAACGCTGTATGTAGCTTCTGGAAAGACCCAAAAGAGGAGCTGCAGCATAGAACCACAGGGCTATGTAGCAAGGTTATAGATGCCATTGAGGCATGGAAGTATATGCCAGGACATGCTTCTGGGCCCTGGTAGAAACAGAATATTAAAACACACACACACACACACACACACGCACCCCAACCCTGGGATATCAAGTAAAAGAAGAGCATAAAAAAAATCTACCCATGGAACATGAAGCAACCACAGAGCCAAAACTACTCAAAATGAACTGGATAGTGTGGGACCTACCAAGTCATAAGGTTGAATAGGCCTTGGAGAAGCCATCATAAAATGGAAAGGAACGTCCAGAATTGGGCTTAAGCACGTCCAGAAAGAAGGCTTCAAAAACAGGTAGCCCAGGGCTTCCCTGGTGGCGCAGTGGTTGAGAGTCCGCCTGCCGATGCAGGGGACACGGGTTCGTGCCCCGGTCCAGAAAGATCCCACATGCCGCGGAGCAGCTGGGCCCGTGAGCCATGGCCGCTGAGCCTGTGCGTCTGGAGCCTGTGCTCCGCAACGGGAGAGGCCCGCGTACTGCAAAAAAAACCCAAACAAAACAGGTGGCCCAGACCCCTCCTCCTCCTCGTCATTTAGAATGATCGCACCCACATTGCTCACTCAGCTCACCAATTCGGCCTCATGGGGAAGGGGTCGGGGTTTCCCATGACAGATAAAGGGGAAAGCCTGAGCTCTGTTCATGGGTTAGTTGGATCTACAGATGGGTGCAAACCACAAATAGACCGTGGTTGCATTAGCTACACCCCATTGTGGCCTTGGAATGGTGCTGAGGGAAAATCCTCCCAGTGGGTAAAGCTTCAGACAAGGCTGTCAGTCATGCGCCTTGTGTGGAGTGGCCCAAGGAAAGGACACCCATGGTCTAATGAGCAGTGGTGAATGGCTGAGCTGGCTGGTCAAGGGCCTGGAAGGAGCAAGGTTAAGGCTGGAGACAAGGAGATCTGGGTTGATGCATGTGATGGCCTTATGGATGCTGGCACGTGTGAGGAACTACG
This sequence comes from Mesoplodon mirus, assembly GCF_964341445.2. NCBI lineage: Eukaryota > Metazoa > Chordata > Mammalia > Artiodactyla > Ziphiidae > Mesoplodon > Mesoplodon mirus. The sequence continues at coordinate 49,366,390 of NC_138990.1, forward strand.
TGTCATGTGTTCATGCCCACCAAGAACATCCATGGCAAAACCTCCACAGCAGAACAGGCAGCCAGCCTCTGTCCTCAGCCACCCTAGTGCTTTCACAACTGGCTCAGGAATGAAGTAGTAGTCATGGAGGCAAAGGTAGAGGGTATGTGTGGGCTTAGCGGCTCGGGCTCCCTCTCATTAAGTCTGATCCAGCCACTGCCACAGCTATGGGGCCAACCTGCCGACCACAGAGGCCAATGCTGAGTCCAATACAGCACCATCCACTGGTTGCTGGAGACCAACCAGCCACTGGGTGCAGGTTAATTACAGTTGGCCCTTGAACAATGTGCGTTTGAACGGCACAGGTCCACTCATATACAGATGTTTTTCAATAGTAAATAAAACACTACCACCTGGTCTGTTGGTTGAATCTTTGGATGCAGAGGAACTGTGGATACAAAGGGCCAACTGTAAGTTATACTCAGATCACCCCCAGTGTTGTTCAAGGGTGAACACTGGACCCTTCCATAATGGAAAAGGCAGCGAGAGATTCATCATTCCCAGATGAGCATTCCAGGTGTGCGTTTGAATTTCCTGTCTGCAGAGCCTTGACTAGTACCACTGTTGGGGGCTCACACAAAGTCTGACCTATCAGCAGAGGATTCCCCATAATGGCATCATCCTGTACCAAGGGACTTACTTGTTTCTTACTTTCCCCTTTTCCCCTTACTTACTTTCCCCTTTGACTTACTTGTCAAAGGGGAAAAGCAATACGTACAAGATGACAGATCCACTGATCCTCAAACATACTATGCCATCTACAAGACACGAGCCTATTAGAGCGGAGCTGAGGCACCAGCTTGGAGATGATGCCCTGAGAGGACAGGACATCAGCCCTCGGGGTGCTGCCGTACATCCATGACCAGGACATGGCTCTATAGTCAACACGCGGAATTCACAGCTGGATCTGGGAACCAAAGAGTAGAAGTAGGAGTGGGCCCATTCACCACTCCCACACTTAGGGAATTTGTGCTTTTCTCCACAGTTAAAGGTCTCTGTGAAACAGAAAGGGGAGTATCACCTCTCCCTTCCACCCCCCCAGTCCCACCTAAGTGGACAGAGCCCCCTTAAACTTAAAGCTATGGCTGCCACCTCTTCAGAGTTGGTTCCTCTTATCAGTAGACAGCAGGCACAGAACACAGCTACCTAACCTAACAAGCAGAGTGACTGAGGTGAGGTGAGGGGGTGGAGTTGCCGCGTGACAGGGAAAGGAAGGGCTCGGCGCTCAGCTGGCTTCCTGGAGCACCTGTCAGCACACCGGTGCTCAGCCACAACTGTACACAGTGCGACCACCGACTGACAGGCTCCTCGCAATACGAGTTCTCTTCAATTACAACTTTAATGACGTTTGAATTTACTGCAAGTAATACGTATATAGAGCACACTGTCTATTTTTACGAATACTTAAATTTCCTCCTAAGAAAACAGACGATTTTTATTTTAATCTACAGGGAACCCAGGTTCTTGGACAGACTGATGAAGCAAAAGGTTTGAAGACTGGAATCTTCGGCCCCAGGTACTGACTCAGAGATGAGTGAGAGGAGAGTAAAACCCATAACCCTTTCACAGCGCCCGGAGCGGGGCCCGGTCTTCAGGGAGAGCGTTCCGGTTAGCCTGTGCCCCATGACCTTGCAGTCCACGGAGACCACCCGGGGAAGATCCAGAAAGCCCAGCAGCAGCCCCTCTCACCTAGCACTATGCCGGGGCTGCTGCACCGGGTGATGCAACCGTTGAGAAAGAGGGCACTTGATGAAATTAAAAGGCAACCAATTTAAAAGAGATTAAGCAGGGAAAAGGGGATTTAAATGATCAGCTTTTGCCACTGTGAACTAACTGAACCCACGGGCACGGAGACTAATGGTTTAATGTGTTGTTAAACAAGGGTGAGACGTCTGTGTGAGTAATAAGGGCGTCTGTAGTTATAGCGACAGGGGTGAAATTACCCTCCCTCAGGCCCTGGGCCCTGGGGACAGCTCTCCGCTCACATCCTGACTCAGGTCAGGGCCAACAATTCAGCAGCCTCCCAGCTCCCGGAGAGGCAATTTTCCTGAGAAGAAAGGGGTCTGGAGATGTGTGAAAGGGACAAAGGCTTGGAGGACAAGAAGGCGAGGCCAGCCCTCTAGGATTTCACTCCAGCAGGGCAGCAAGGCCTCCAGGCCAGGCAGCCTCAGCTTCGAAGCACTTGAGAGGAATAATCGCCACTTATTGTTCATTTTTGCTAAAGAGTCTAGAGGGGTGATCTGTTTTCTTCCTTCCTTCCTTCCTTTCTTTCTTTCTTTCTTTCTTTCTTTCTTTCTTTCTTTTCTTTCCTTCCTTCCTTCTCTCTCTCTTTCCTTTCTTTTTCTTTCTTTCTTTCTCTCTCTCTCTCTCTTTCCTTCCTTCCTTCCTTCCTTTCTTTCTTTCTTTCTTTTTTAAAGGCATTTGAAGCAAGTGATATCTGGAACAGTGAGGGCTTCTAGGGATGGATAGAGTGAGGAGTAAGAAAAGTTGTGCAGGTTCTTAGGGATGTGAGAGCATGAGGTCAGGGGTGGCGACAATAAAACGCACAATTTTACTCAGCACGTAGCCCTCAGGACTCCTGGCCTTTCACTGCAGCCTGCAGGCTCGCGGGTGCGTGGTGGACCCCCGCGGCCAGCTGCCTGGCCCAGGCCCAGGAAGGACAGACAGATTCTAAGTGAGTGGTCATTAAATGGGTGAACGAACAGTGACCCTGGGCCCCACAAATGCCAGTGGCACAGGGGCTGGTGATGGGCGAGTTAGGTGTCTGTGAGCACTACACTTAATGCTTGATTGGATATCATCTCACACAATCCTCAGAACAACGCCATGAGGTAGGAAAGACTGTCATGTCCCCAAGGCCACAGGCTGGTAGAGGGCAGTCAGGCCGCAAATGCAGGCTGTCCTCAATCACCACCCCATGTGCCTCCAGGGTGGGAGGGATGGAAGCCCTGAGGGCTGGGACCTTCTCAGAAAGGATGGAGGCTGCTATGACTCCACTGGGTCCTCCAACTCTAGGTCAACATGAATCAGTGCAGTCTTATTTGAGAATCGGACTTGGGCTGAGAATTTGTTGACATCAGAGCTTACTTTGAGTGGGTGTTGCTCTAATTTTCATTTGTAAAGAACTCTTCCTTCTGGAATTGCAGAGCCCAGTGTCTGACACCTGACTTGTCATTTGGGAGGAGCCCAGGGTCCCTCATTCATTCACCCATTTAATGACCACTCATTGAAAATCTGTCTGCATCCTGCAGGGCCTGGGCTAGGCAGCAGGCCACAGGGGTGCACCACACGACCACACGACCACATGACCACACAACGTGCATCAGGAGCCTGCAGGCCACAACAAAAGGTCATGAAGGTTATGACAGGGCTGACCTGGGGGTGCAAGGGTTTCTCCTCGACATTAAGCACCTTTGCCTCCTTTCCAGAGGCCAGCACTTAGGCCCTGTGTGACCTTAGAAGTCCAAGCTCGGAGCCTCCATTAGCCCTTCTGTCAAATGGGAATCATTTGAATCAACCTGAGCTGCCTAGGTCACAGGGTCACTGTGAGAATGAAGTAAAAAGATGCATGTAAAAGCACCTTGACAACATAACAGCTCTCTACAAATATAAGAGATTATTATTGTGTCCGAATCTAAGTATAGAATTGTACTAGAATAGGAGTGAGAGGTTCTCAAACAGTCTACCCTATGAACAGCGTCTCGGCTGGATGGACCAGCGCTAACTGATCAGGGACTGGGGAACAAACATGTTAGACACGTTTCGTTGCTATAACATGCAAAGCAGTGCTGGATCACTATCCGGGACATGAACACAGACTCGCTCTATAGACTGTACATTTTAATTGTGTTCGTTAAAGGGGGATTGAACTAAAGTCAACCTACAGTGAAAGCTGATTTTTGTAAAACAAGTCCATCAAATCCATGGCTGCAGCTGTTAGTACCTTCATGTGGGTCAGTGACACCCCAGAGAACAGAGAGGCTTAGAGAGAAGCGGGGGACCTCCAGAAGCCCCTGCCCTCCCCACCATCAAATGTTGTCAGAGCACCCTCTCTGGGCAGCACAGAGCTGGGGGATGGGCAGTTCCCACCTGCGCCTGGAGTTCAAGGTGGCCTCGGGGTCATGAAAGGATGGCCTAATTTACAGACCCCAAGGGACCTAGCACCCCGGGGAAGCTATTTAATTCTCTTCCCCTCAACAGTCATGCTGGGTCTAGGAATGGTCCTCCCACTTCTCCTGCACCCCCTGGAGAGGGGGGTTGCTAGTGGGAACAGCTTACCTTCTGTCTTGTCCTAACCTGCCTCTCAGCTCCCAAGCCTCATACAGCTCACAGTGATCACTGGGGACAAGGTGGCCCCCACCTGCTCATGCGGAATTCATCCAGCTCATCCCCGCTCTGGGTGAACCAGCCTTGGCGGCTCAGAAGAGAGCATGGTGTGTAGGAGAGACAGGCTTTCCAGCAGCCTCTGCATGATTCTGAAAAGCCAATTACATGCTTATTACTCCTCTCCAGGAATGAAACCCTCATCCCACGTGGGCAGCCCCCTTCCCCAGCACACGCTGGCTTATCTCAGCCACGCGGTCCCTTCTGCCAGCCGCTGATGTCAGAAATGTAGAGCTGGGCTCTTAATCACCTGCCAATGGGCCTGGAGGGAAGGCAGGAGTGGAAATGCCCATCCAGGAGCCAAGAGAGATGCACGGGAGAGCTGGAAAAGCCAGCAGGCGTTTTACGGATGGGCCCGTTTGCCGGCGAGGAGGGGACCCTCCAAGGGCTTTGTGAAGCTGTGGTCACAAAAGGGTGTGAAGCGAAGAGGCAGCTTTGGAGGAGGTCTGGGGTCCTCCCTCTCAGACCTGTGCACCAAATCCAGCCCACCACCTGCTCTGATAATAATGTTTTACGGAAACACGGCCACACCCACTCCTTTACACACTGCTGCTTTCTCACTAAGCAGCAGAGCTGAGACCATATGGCCCGCAAAGCTTAAAATATACACTATCTGGCCCTTTAGAGAAAAAGTTTGCCAACCCCTGGTGTGGTAGAAAGAGAACTCTGCTGGATCCTGGGAGCCAGGAGCCAGGAGATGAACGTGTGCTCTGTCCTGTCCTGGCTGTGTGCCCCGCAAAGGTTTCCTCACTTCTCTGCGCATCACTTTCTCTCATCTATAAAATGGGGATGTAACATCTACTTTACAGGGTGTTGTCTTAATGAGTAAAAATGAGATAAGCTGTGTGTGCAGTGAAGGCATGGAAGGCAGATGCATCGGTAAGGAATTAGATGGAAGAGAGATTCTTTCTTCCTCTGTGGCTCTGAAATATACCTTTCCAGCCTATTCTTCATGGGCTAGAATATGTTCAGAGACCCTGCTTGTGTTTTGCAAATACGTGTATGGATGGATGGGAGGTGTGGGTCAGAAAGGAGATGAAGGGAGGGGAGAAGGGAGAGCTGTTCTTTGACAACCACTTGATTTTCTCAGGAGAAACAAGGATGAGCAGGCAAATCAATGCCTGCTTTCTCTTTTAATATGAACACTGGCACACTCAAAATATGGCCACGAAACCCCCCAGGAGGCGCCTTGTTGGCAGATGCTGGGATGCGGGGCCCATCATGACATCTGGCTTGGGTCAGCCCCCCCTTGGGCTGAGTCTATGGATTGTGACCCTAGCCTCAGCCCCATGGTCCTGCTCTCTCCTGGTTCTGGAATAAGACCACCACGACTCTACCCTCCTCAAAGTCAGAAAATCATCCCACACGGGGCCTCCAGTTTCCATGTAACACTTCTGCAAAACCGTGTCTTCATACATAGGAAATGTATATTTAGGAGCTTAGGAGATGCTGCAGAGGCCCCAAGACAGGTGGGATGCAATGCATCCTCCAGGCACGCACAGCCTCCTGGGAGAGAAAGCAGGGGGTGGGGGTGAGGGCAGCCCAATTAGGATCTTTAGGGGGTCCTAAGACCAGAAGAAATCATGATGCCTCCCAATATATAATTCTAAATAAAAACAATATGCCACAGTAAAGCTTACAAGTATATTTACAAGTAGACTGAAATGGACAGAGGTTCTTTGTAGCTCTTCCAATACTGAAATTCTGGGCAAGTTGGTGGGAGTTGAATTCCCTCCCTCACTCCCCACCCACAGGTGGCCCTGCTATGCTGCTTCCCTCAGCACGCACTCCGTCTGCTTAGTGAAGAAGTCTGCACTGATGATAAAAGCACTCGGACAGCCCAGGCAGAGAGCACACATGGCCTAGAGGGACCACTTCCAGGACAGGTCTGGTGGGAATGCTACTTGCCTCCCCTCTTGCCTACTCAAGGAATTCCTTCCCATAATTGCACTGTCTTGGTCTTACATCATCACAGTTGCCCTCTCTGCTGGATCAGTCTCACTAGCACACAGATCTAGTACCATATTTCCCATCTTTAAAAAACCTCCCTTGACCCCCAGATCCCTCTCCAGCTATCAGCCCCTTTATCAGCTTCTCTTTATGGAAAAAGAATCCCATCTTCACCGTCTCCTCCTCTTCTCTCTTGAACCCCACCCCATCAGACTCTTAGCCCTACTGTCCTCTGAAATGGCCCTCATGGAGGTCATCCATGATTTATGAACGGCCCATAGGAAGGTCATCCTTCCACAGGGTTAAATCCAATAGACAAGTCTTAATTCTCAGCATGCTTCATCCAGCAGCATCGCTGCACAGTAACTCCAGCCCTCCTACTGGGGTGCCTTCCTCCTTCCCCTCTGGGACCCCACACTCTCCTGGTTTTCCTCCCACCTCTCTGGCCACCCCTTCTCAGCCTCTTTCTCCCCTGGCTAAGCACCGAAGTGCCCGAGATTCTGTACTCTGTCATCCTCTCTTCTGCATCCACACACACTCCCTACATGATCTCGTCAAGTCCCAGGATTTCAGCACAGAGATGACTCCTAAACCTATATCTTTACCTCCAACCTCTTCCCTCTTCATTTCCAACTGCTTACCCCAAATCTCCACTTTGAGGTCCAAAATATATCCTGAACATACGTCCCCAACCCAAAACCTGATTTCCTCTTTGAACCTGCTCTTCTAAGCCTTCCCCATCTCAGTACGAGGTAAATGCCTCCTTCCAGCCTTCAGTGTACATGTCACTCTTGATTCCTCTCACTGTCGGCAAAGATGAAATACATCCCACATGACCTCTCAGCACGCCCACCACTATCACCAGAACCCGAGCCAATGTCACCTCTCATCTGTACTCTTAACTGGCCTCCCTGTTTCTCCCCTTTCCCCCTAGAGGTTATTCTCCACACAGAAACCGACAATAGTTATCCTTTAAACATGTAAGTCAAATCATGGCACACCTCTTCCCCAAACTATCTGCTGGCGGCACAAGTCCCTCAGGAACAAAGGCCTTACCGTGGCCCAAAGACCCCACACGTTCTCATCTCCAGCTGCTCCCCCCCCCCACTCACCCCACCCATCCTAGTCATACTGGGCTACGGGTTGTTCCTCCACCATGCCTGCCAAGCTCCCACCTCAGGGCCTTTGCACGTGCTACTTCTTCAACCTGGAATGCCCTTCCCCAGAATATCTGCATGACTCACTCCCTCCTGCTTAAATCTCACCTCAGCTCTTCAGAGGATTTATCTGGACCACCCTTTCCCTTACTCTGTTCTATTTTTCTTCTTAGCATTCATTAGCACCATAGAGATTACACATCTATTTGCCTTCTCTCTCCTCTCACCAGAATGTAAGCCCCGTGAAGGCAGGAACTCCATTGGGTATCCCTAACACCCAATCCAGAGCCTGGCACATGGTCCTACTCAAGAAATATTTGCTGAATGAATGCCAGGTCCAAAAGTACGCATTTTATTTGGAGAAGCAATGGGGAGGCACTGAAAACTTCTGAGGAGAGAGATCCCACACAGTCTTCCTGGCAGTGATGGTGGGCTGTTGGAACAGGAGAGAAAGAGCCCTAGACTGGAAGTCAAAATACTTGACAGGTGGCTCAGCTACCCCACAGACACTCTTCATCAGGCCAGTCACTTCATCCATTTGGGCCAACGTTTTTTTCCTGTGGTAATAATGAAACTAGCTAACATTGATTTGCACATTTATATTGGGTTAAATACTTTATGTGGATCATCTCACATAATTCTTCTCATAACTCTTAAGATGTACATGTTACTGTTATACCTACTTCAGAGCTGGGAAAACTGAGGCAGAAAGATTTATAGTAGTGCCAGGAAATTGACAAGCCTAGATGCCAATGCAGGGGGTCTGATTCCAGAACCAATGAGCAGGGGTTGGATTTCATGATCTGCAAGGCACCCTCCCACCACTGACACTCTCTAATATGGACAAATGGAGGGGGAGGGGAGATAGACGATAGATACAGGGAGATATGGATGGAGAGAGAGAGAGGAAGAGTGCGAGCCAGCTAAACAGGCAACTGCAATTGTCCAGGTGTGAGGCTAAATGGGACCGACTAGAGAATGATAAGACAGGGCTGGATGTGAGACGGGTAGTAGAAAATGACAGTCCTACGGTAGTGACAAAACACTCACAGCCTTGTTGGCCCACTGGATGTGGGTGGAGGGAAGAGGAGACCAGAGATGAGGTCACTCTGAAAGCTCTAACCTGGGTGGGGATGAGGACGCAGGGACCTGTAACAGGAGGAGACCTGGAGATGAGCTGGTGAGTGTATTCGTCAGGGTTCTCCAGAGAAACCTAACCAGTAGGAGAGAGAGGGAGAGATTCTAAGGAATTGGCTCCAGCAAGAGTTTGATGCTGCGGTCTGGAGTCCAAAGCCTGGAAACTCCGGCAGGGTTTCTATGCTAGAGTCTCGAGGAGAATTCCTTCTTCTTCAGGAAACCTCACTGTTAGCTCTTGCTTGAAGTTTTCAAGTGACTGGATGAGGCCCACCCATGCTGTGAGGGGTCAATGGCTTGACTCCAAGTCTACTGAGTTAACTGTTTATCACATGCTTAAAATACCTTCACAGCAACATCTAGACTGGTGTTGACCAAACAACTGGAGCCCCTGGCCTCGCCCAGTGGATACCTGGCATTAACCATCACAGTGGGCTTGGCCTCAGACGTGTCGAGTGTGCAAAGCTGGCCAGAGACCCAAGGGCACTTCCAGGAGGACAGTTCTCTCCAGTGAGGGGCTGGGCCACTGGCTTTTCTGCAGGTTTGCAAAGGTCAGAGTGTCCATCTTGATTCCCCTTCTGCTCTCCTTACTTAGTCAGGTCCCTGAGACCTTGTAGAAGCTTCTTCCTTCCCACAATTATGGCTGTTGTTATTATCCTTCTTAATCTTGGCACGAGGATGCCCTGGCTGGCTTCCAAGAAGGAGAATTACTTTCTGTCTCCCTTACACCCTCCTGTTGCTTTTAATTGGATGCAGAATATTCTGTCTTCTCTCCCCACACAGACACTGGACTGTGGACTGCGATGGTTTAAGTGGCCACCCTGCCCTGGTTCAGAGATGAATGAGGCCTAGAATGGGGTGACGCCAGGTCATCCTGGTCACTCCGTGGAGATGTTTGCTTCTAAGCAGATTCCTGAGGCCCTCATGCCTGTGGCTCCCCAGGAGGAAGGCTGCAGCAAGAATCACAGTGGGTTCCAGTCCTGCCGTGGCCACTGATGTGCCATGTGACCGTGCACAGCCTATCCCGATCTCTGGCCTTGAGTTGCCACGCAGACCTGGCTTATCTCCAAGGTGCCTTCAGGCTGGACTATTCCACCATGCTACTGTGACTGGTCATTTCTGTCATGTACAAAGAAAGGGGACTGGCCTGAGTCAGGGTGTGTGAATATGTGCAGAAGAACTCAAGGGCATGGCTGGGAACTGAACCCAGGACCTTCAACTTCAAGTCCAGAGCCCTTTCCTCTCCAGCCTTCCCCATGCTGCCCACCTTTCTGAGTTCAACCCCGGGTAAGAAATACATTTCACACTGTGGCCAGTACATCTACACATCACACACACCTGCAAGCACAATGAAAGCTAACACTTTACGAATGAAACTCACCCTTTCTGCTTGCAGTGTTTTCTCATTCCAGCCCATGCCTTTAAAAAACTACAATTCACTGATGTGTCATACTCCACATTAAACAAACACTCTGGTCTAACTCACACTACCATGGGACAACCACATGCTCTCACTGAGGGTAAAAGATGGCCTCTGCTCTCAGCATTTTCCTCTCTGAGGTGTCACAGGGCCCAGTCAGAGAGCAAACCTACAAATTCAGGGGTCCTAGGCCAGTTCACACAGATTCCAGACAAAAGGGGTCCTGGGTGAGATCAGCCGACCTTGGCCACTTTAGGAAGAAGCCTGGATACCAGTGGGTCAATAGTGTATCCCAAGCCTTCCTTTTGGGACTGGTATAGAGTATCTATCGCCCATTATCTCTGCTTCTGTTTCTCGTCACAATTTCATGTGCCCAGCCTTTGTGGTGGAAGCTAAATGAAATTTACATCGACCATTGTGCACCCGTGTGCACCGTACACCTCTATAAATAATAGTTTTTACCTCTGGAAGGCTTTAGGCAACAAATGCTGCCTGGGGGAGATGACATGTTAAGGGGGCCATGGTGTGCATGTGTGCACGTGTGTGTGTGTGTGTGTGTACACATGCCGGGGGCAGGGTGCTGCATGGTGACATCCTCCTCAGGTAACAGAGCTTTGCTGAGGCCATTGCTCAGGAGTGTGTATAGCGAGGCACGTAACTCACATGAAGGTGCCTGTGAACTCTATCCCCCTTCTTCAGTGTTCATTATTCTCCTTGTTCTCACTGTTACCGGCATGAACTCTCTCTCATCTTCCTCCCTGCTCCCCACTGCGGAAGTCTGAGCCCCTCACCCATGAGGCTGCCCAGGGAAACAGAAGTGAGGGTGCTTGGCCTCTGTGAGGGGCCTTCATGACCAGCACTCAGCCGGCCAAGGGCTCTACCACACTACAGCCACTTCCCTCCTCCAAGATGATGGTCCTCTACCCCCAGGACAGAATGGGCTGAAGCTGCCACTCGGCCCAGCTCTCCCTCCTCCCCCCAACCTCGACTGGGGCCAGATCAGGGCCGGCTCTGGGCCCAACACGGCACAGCCCCTCATTCAGCCCAGCTGGGCGATGATGTCGACACTCAGGGCTGAGGGGCCCCTGCCCGCAGCCAGGCGCAGTGACTGGGCCCTTCTCCATCCAGGTTAGAGCCTCCGCTGTCTGTCCTCCCCCACGTCTCCCACACGTAATAGGCTATGTCGGAAATACCGCTCCTGTATTATAAACATGCAAAGCTTGGGAGGCAGCAGGCGACGGGGATAAAACACCAGGGATTATTTACGAGCCTCTGGCCCAAACTCTGGGGCTTTATTTGCTTAATGAATGGCCGGGGCCAGCCCTCAGCCCGGGGATTTATTTGTCACTGGGAGCAGAAGACACTAGGATGTGGAGAAGTAAAAATGACAAGTTCTCCGACTCTGCCAAGGTGGTATTTCATTGCCACGGTATCTAGCGGGGACGGGAAGCTGAGGGGAGGGAGAGGACGGCTCACGTGCTAAGCAGCAACGGCTGAGAGGAGCTTACGGTTGAGGGACTGGCCATGTTAACAAAACACAAAACGAAAGCACTGCTTTCCAGCATGCAGGTGGAGGGCCAAGAACGAGGGCACCTGTAGCAGGTCTCATATGCTCTTACCGCCCTCAGGCCTCCTGGGCGCTCCGTGTGCTCCCATGTCTCAAACTGCCCCACCCAAGAAAATTCTAGAGCGCGTAGAGGGTAGAGCAGAGACTCGGCTCTGACTTTCTTTTCAGCAACTCCCGAGTGGTGGGACCTTGAGCAAGTCACTTCAGCTCTCTGGATCTGTTTTGTCATTTGCAAAACGAAGGGTCAGACAAGCTCTGTGACTCTTATACAAAGAGCCAAAGTCAGGAAGAGCCAGCCCGTCTATGCACGCATATTCTGCCCCTTGCGCCCCACATTCATGGTCACAGATGCCTCCACCACCATGACCCCCAAATGCCTCATCATCGCCACCAGCATCCGACCACCTGGCCCTCCACAGAGCCGGTCAGTCTCACACGGGGCAGCAGCAGCGCCTGCGTCCCCTCGCGGTGAAGCCATCTGGGCAAAGACTAATCTCTGTCTCCTTGAATCTCTCTCCACTCCATCCATTTGGTAACAGAACCCCTGAGTTCCAACTGGGCACGCCCACCCAGCTAGCATCTGTACTTCCCAGCCTGCCTTGCGGCAGACGGAACCACATAACGAATGGAAGGTGAGTAGATGTCACGGGTACAACGTCCAGGTCACAACCTTTATAAAGGAAATGGGCTGTCCCCGCTCCTCTCCTTCCCCCTTCCCCTGTGCTGAGACTTGCACGTGATGGTGGCGGCCAGTCTCAGGAATGGGTACAAGGACAGCACGTTAAGGCGTGGAGAAGCAACAAGACAGCTGGGCTGTCTACGTGAGTTCATGCTGCAGAGCACGGCCCACCCTGGACCACCTCTGGTCTGTTCAGAGAGGAAAGAAGCGGCGTCTATCGTGGAAGCACGATAATATATGGTGGCTTTGTTACAGCAGCTTAGCCCATATCCTGATGGATACATGCCCCGCTGTCCTGAGAAGAGCGAGTCCTTGGCCCCCCGGGTCAGCCACAGTGCGCCCGCTCTCCGACAGCACTCTATGAGAGCACGTCCTACAAACGGACGTGGCTGTGACACGTGTGCCTTCCAGACAGGGAACAGCTGGAGCGCACACCTGTGTCTTCTTTGGTCCCGAACAGTCCCAGCTTGTTGGCACACCTCTCAATATCCGCATGCATCCAAATAAGATTGTAAGGATGAAAAGGAAGTCTTCAAATGTCCTGCCTGAGGCTTGAAAATAGCTGCCATGCTTTGAACCCCACGCGGAAATGTGGCTTTGGGGTGCAGGATCTTGGCTACACATCCCGACCTCCAAGGAGGGACAGAGGTTCCCCTTTCCCTCCCCGCCCCCGAGGAGGGGCAGCGCAGGGGTTGGACACACCCTGGGTAACACGTTCTCTCTCCAGTAAGTGTCTTCCTGTTTGGAGCCGCTGGCTCTGGCATTGCCGAGCTGTGCCCTGCTCCCTGTGCCTCCTTGGATGAACTCCTTGGAGCTGCCATACTATCTGCCGGGGACCTTCCTTCCTTCGGAAGGACGTGTCTTCATCCTTCAGGAAAGCCATGCTGAAGCCATGGTGGGATTTGGGGAGGAATACCCAGGGGCCAGACTCATGAATACAAAGGAATCCTTCAGGTCCCGTGGTGATGAGACCAGCTCCCCAAGGTGGGAGACCAATCAGGGGCTCAGACCCAAAGCCCTAACTTATGACAAGAGTGATTTTTCTCAGAAAGTCTTCAGTGCCCATGGTCCCTGGGGAACTGGTGGGGATGGCTGGTTGACGACTCACCCACTCAAGATACCTCCAGCCACTGACACCCCAGAACTTTCATCCCTACCTGAGCCTGGATTGGGGAAGAGAAAGTCGGGGTGTGGGGATTGGGCAGGGAGACCACAGTGCAGGGCTCCAGGATGTCTTGAACAGCAACCAAAGGCAAAGCAATTTTCATTTCCAGGCTGCAAGAAACAGATAAAGTCGGCAGTTCGGGGTAGCTGGGCTCAACTTTTGCTGCTTTTACTTTTCTGGTGCCTTCCGAGGTCCAGCATATTAAGAAGCATCCTGGGGCTGTGAAATTACAGAAGCAGCCCAGAGGTCAGTGCAAGCGAGTGCACAACTTGCTTCTGTTATCTTCCTGCCAGGGGGAGCTGTTGAGAATATTCCTCGCTGTATCCTCCACCTCTACCCTTCAATTCTCTCCCTTTCTGGCCCAGGAAGCCGGGGCTCAGCACAGCCCAGCAGCACCGCTGAGCCATTAAGGTCATAGCAACCTCCCACTGATCTGCTGTGAAGAGCAGAAGGTGCATCCTGCACTCTGGAGCCAGGAAGCCCTGCCTCGGGCTGCACTTTGCTCCACGCTGGAAAAACAGCTGGGCTCTGCTGGGCTCTGGGAGAGAAGGAGCCAGAAAAGGCTGCGTCCCTCGCCCTAAGGGCACCTCTGGATTGGTCAGCTCCCAAAGCAGCCCTGAGCTGGGAGGGACCCTGAGTCACACCAAGCCCAAGTTTACTGCTATACTGTGATGGTGAGCATCCTTGGGTTAGGGAACAGATTGGCCGCAGGGGAGGGGATAGATGGAAGTTAAAGAATTAGGTATCCAAAATGAGCCCTGCTGCCTTGGTCGGGGGATGCTTCTCCAGATGCTCAGGCGACTGAGCCCTCGAGGCTTTGGGGTATCTCTGATTTGCCAAGCGTTTCCTTCCTGCTCCTGTGGACTGGGGTCCCCACCTCTCTGTGACGTGTGGCAGGGCTCCCACTTGCAAAACCCCATGCAGCTGTCCTCCCTGGTGGCCTCCCTCGTGACCCTGACACTTCACACAGCAGAAACACAACAGAGTTTCTATTTCAAAAGAAAGAACCACGACGTCTCAATGCAAGACTCTGAGATTGTCCCAATTCTCTCTTCCAAAGCCAGTCATTTAAATGAACACTCCATCCTGTGACCTACCTTGCCTTATTCTTGATTCTCCAGCTAAATTCTGATAATGCTGCCTTTGATTCTATCACTTTCTACGGAAACTCCCGTGTGTAGTTCAGATACCCCGTCATTCCCAGACCTGTTAGCTTCTCCCTCTCACATCTCAGAGCTACAGCTCTGGGAAACCCTGTCCCTGAGTGAGTTCCCGCTTCCTTCCCACCCTGGCCTGCCTCTGCCCCTAATGGGTTCCATTTCTCTGCTGGCTGAGTCCCTGCCCGTCCCACCCCACTCCTCCCTCTGGGATAGGCAGGTGAGGACAAATGTTGGTTCTGGCACTAACTTCTCTCCAGAATTCCCTCCCACATTTCCAACCATCCACTCAACATTTCCACTTGGATGGTCTCACTACTGAACACACGTGACAAAAACGAAACTCATGATAATAGCAAACAAACCCTCTTACTTGTCAAGAGTTTGAACGTTCACAAGTGGCTTTTATACCGCTTTTACGTCCATTATTCCATTTCAATCATACTGAAAATCCAGGAATATAGGCCAGGCAAGTATTGCTAGCCTCATTTCATAGATGAGGGACCTGGGGGCTCAGAAGAATTGCCTAAAATCAAATAGCAAGTAAATGATGGAGCCAAGACTAAACTCAGTTTTCTCCTTTCTTACTTCTCAGATCAAAGGTCCAGACAGCCATCAAACCCTGTGAAGTTTTCCTTCCTTCCTGACCCCTTTTATACTGAATCTGTCCTTCCACTGCCATGACTCAACGCTGGACTTCTGCCCCTAGCTGCCTGGATGACTGCAGTGGCCTCTAGCTTCACCTTACTGATTTCATTCCTTAGCCTTTATGATGCACTGAACACTGCTCTCCGATAATGAACACTGCCTCCAGATAATCCTTTAGAATACTTATTTCATTTTGCTACTCTTCCAGGAGAAAGTTTCAAGGACTCCTCTCAGCCCACACTTCAAAACAGGGTGCTTAATCCAGCACCAGGACCCCTCACAAAACGGCACCCATTCTTGTTAGCCTTGCCTGGAACGTTCCCTTGAGCTCTTTGTGGCTTACTCCAGCCACTGACTTTTGATCTTTTTCTAGTCCTCTCATTGTTTTCCTATTCTCTATTTGACTTATTTCTGCTCTAATATTTATTAATTTCCTTCCATCTCTTTGATCTGCTTTTTCTAATTTCTCAAGGTGGAAGTGAGGGTTATTGATTTGAGATCTTTCTTCTTTATAAATATAGGCATTTACAGCCATCAATTTCCCTCTAAGCACTGATTTATCAACATCCCATAGGTTTTGGTATGTTGTGTTTTCATTTTCATGCTTCTTAAAGTATTTTCTAGTTTCCCTATGATTTCTTCTTTAATCCTTGGTTATTTAGAAGTATATTGTTTAATTTCCACATATTTGTTCATTTCCTAAATTTCCTCTGTAATTGCCTTCCAATTTCACTCCACTGTGGTTGGAGAACTATTTTGTATGATTTCAATCCTTTTAAATTTATTGAGTTGTTGCATGGCCTGATACATGGTTTATCCTGGAGAATGTCCCATGTGCACTTGAGAAGAATGTCTATTCTGTTGCTGTTGGATGGAGTATTCTACAGATATCTGATAAGTCTACTTGATTTCTAGCGCCCAAGCCATTTTTCCCTTGTTGGTCATCTGCTGAGTTTTCTATCCCTTGTTGAAAGTGGGATATTGAAATCTCTAGCTATTATTGTCAAATTGTCTGTTTTTTCCTTCAATTCTGTTCATTTTTGTTTCATGTATTTTGGGGTCCTGCTGTTAGGTGATTATGCTTATATTTGTTATGTCTCCCTGATCAACTGACCCTTTTATCATTATAAAATGTTCTTGGTCTCTGGTAAAAATTTGGTTTTAAAGTCGATTATGTCTGATATTAGTATAGCTCCTCTTGGTTACTGTTTGCATGTTATATCTTTACCCTGTTACTTCCAACCAATTTGTGTTTGAATCGAAAACATATCTCTTGTAGACAGCATATAGTTGGATTACGTTTTTTTTCAATCCATCTTGCCAAACTCTGCCTTTTGATTAAAGTGTTGAGTCTATTTGAATATAATGTAATTAGTGATAAGGTAGGATTTATGTCTGCCATTTTGCTATTTGTTTTCTATATGCCTTGTGTCTTTTTTCCTTTATCTCTCCATTATTGCTTTCTTTTATGTTATATGGATGTTTTCTGGTGTACCATTTTTATTCCCCACTGTTTCTTCTTTGTCGCCTTTTTTAAAAAATTATTTTCTTAGTGAGTTCCCTGGAAATTACAATTAACATCTTAATTTACAGCAATCTAGTTCAGATTAATATCAACTTATTTTCAACAGTATATAAAAACTTTGCTCCAATATAGCTCCATTCTTTCCCCCTACTTCATGATATTACTGCCAAACAAATTACGTCTTTATGCATTATAAGCTTATCAACAAAGTTTTATAATTGTTGCTTTGTATATTTGTCTTTTAAATCAGATAGGAAAAGAAAAGAGTAATAAATAAAAAATACATTTACGCTGTAGTAACTTTTACTACTGCTCTTTATTTCTTTGTGTGGATTTGAGTTACATCTAGTGCTTTTTCATTTTAGCCTGAAAGACTCTCTTTAGTATTTCTTGTAGAGCAGGTCTTCTAACGACATATTCTCTTAGTTTTGTTTATCTAAGAATGTCTTAATTCCTCCTTTACTTCTGAAGGATAGATTTTACTGAATATAAAATGTTTGGTTGACAGTCTTTCTGTCAGCATTTTGAATATTCCAGACCACTGACATCTGGCCTCCAAGCTCTCTGATGAGAAGTCAGCTGTTAATCTTATTGACATCCCTTGTACGTGGCAAATCTCTCCTGCTGCTTTAAAGATTCTGTCTTTGACTTCTGACAGTTTGTGATGTATCTAGGTGTGGATTTCTTTGAGTTATTCTACTTATAATTCATTGAGTTTCTTGGATGTGTAGATTAACGCATTTCATAAATTTGGGAAGTTTTTGGACATCATTTCTTCAAATATTCTTTATGCCACTTTCTCTTCTCTCCTTCTGGGATCCTATTACCCGTATGCTGGTATGCTTTATGGTGTGCCACAGGTCTCATATTTTGTCTATTCTTCTTTGTTCTTCTTTCATCCTGTTCCTCAGACTGGATACTCTCAATTGACCCATTTTTAAGTTCACTGATTCTTTCTTCTGCCACCTCAAATATACTGTTGAGTCTCTCTAGTGAACTTTTCACTTCAGTTATTATACTTTTCAACTCCAGAATGTCTATTTGGTTCTCACATATATATATATATTTTTTCTATCTCTTTACTAATATTCTCTATTTAATGAAGCAATATTCTCATACTTTCCTTAAATTCTCATGTGTCCCTTAAATCGCCGATAGATCCTCAGATGAATTTCCTTAGTCCTATCCTGTATGAGGTAGAGAAAAGTCCACCTTGGAGGAACTATTTTCTTAGTTACCTCCACATTATTCCTGAAACCCAGGAAGATAACTTAAAAGATGATGTTACAGATATGAAATAGAGGGAAAAAACAAGCATATTAACTGAAGAATGATTTAGTCAGTACCTGTTAAACACCAGGCACCATGCGAAGCATTAGTGATTCAATGAAGAAGACAGAGTCCCAGCTCCAATGCTCAAAAAGATTTCAGCAGGAAAAAAAATGGCCAAGGACCATCAACAGGCAAAGGCAATATCAGGAGCAGAACCTACCTGCCCAGACTGGCCATACTTTTTTGCCACTTAGATTATGATCTTTAGTAGATGATTATTTCAGTCTTTGTTCTGTTTAGACTATGGTGCAGTGGTGATATCAAAAATATCTGGCCATCTTTAGAAATCTGAGGAGATATAGGTAGCAAAAGAAGAAACCAATATCTGTGCTCAATGCTCCCATGTGCAGGGCCCCAGGCACTCTTATCCTCACACATAGTTAACAAGAGGCACAAGCTACAGGAACATAGACCTGCATGCAATATCTCAGAAGGCTTAACTTGATATGCCCTCTATAAAGCTTCACAAGAGAAATTTATTTTAGAACCAAGTGATAGAAAAATCTTTGTCTCTCGAGAAACTGATTGTTTCTTCCTTTCTGATAGTAGAGTTATGAAACCTCATCTCCCTTTTCATTTTGACAACCAAATACGAAGCTTAACTATAGCAATTATAGCTACTGGGACTTTGGGTTCTTTCCCTGGTCCAAATTCTTTATTTCTATTTCTATACCATCACAAATTTATAACGTGTACTGAGCATAAATCAGATTATTAACATGTATGACAGAAAAGTCATTCGGATATTGATTTCTTTTGGCAATATTGAAATAGGCTAAAAAGAACAAGAGGTATTTTCCCTTTCTCATCTGGTGGAAGTTTTGAGAATGTCCCCTGAAGTGATGGAGCATGGTCTCCGGAGGCACCTTGAGTAGTAGAGGCTAGCACCCTTCTCCTTGCAGTGCCCGGGGACCATGCGAGAATCTCAGAAAGGACCTGATGCTCCTAGCCTGGGCCTTCCAGCTCTCTTAACACAGACGCAGAGGAGCCACTGGCCTGCAGATCACATGAGTTATGATGTGACCAGTATGGAGCCCAAACAAAGGGTCCTTCCTCAGCTCTTCAGAACTAGTGAGAACCCTGAGGCTTTTGTACAATCCTCAAGGAGTAGTTGTGGGTGGGAGGCTGTCAAAAGACAGACTGAGTTTCTGGCTAGCTCAGCAGGTGGAAGCTTGGCACTGATTAAATTTGATTTAGAGAAACAAAGAAATGTGACATTTCTGGCACCTTACAGTTGTAGCCTGAAATTCATACCCGCCACATGGGATATAAATAAGTGAATGAATGAATAAACAAACCAGAGGCCAGAGTGCCTAGGATGAATTCCCAGTTTGCTGTGTTTCTACCATTAGGGTCGTAAAACCTTGAAACACAAGGGCTAATGAAGAACTCAGTGCTTAGCACAATAAACACCGTCTGCGGCGACAGTACGGTAAGGATGGAGGTAAAAAAACAAAGGCAGTTCGTGACTTCACAAAGCTTACAATTATATGTGGGCAGCACATGTCAACAATAAAACATGAATAAGAAAAAGGACAGCTGTACAGCCATACAGCACATTTTTCTTAAGCGCTCACTTCACATAAGACATGAAAGGAAAGGTGAGGATGAAGACGGCACCCAGCAGGCATACAGACTGGTGAGGAAGATAGGAGAAGCAGAATAAGGACACACTAGAAGGATATGGCCTATGAAAATAATTTGCATAAAGTGCTGTGGAAGGAGAGGTCATTTCTGTTTGAAGAACAGACATCTTCCAATAGGAAGGGGTGCTTGGGAGGTCTTTGAAAATGGAAAGGATTTGAGCAGAATAAGGCGGCTTGAGGGGCACTGCAGGCCAGGGGTGATGAAGGTGTGGGCCCACACCTGCTCATGCTAAGGACCGCAGGCATGTCTCATCACAGACGCCCCTCACGACGCATGAGGATGAAGGGATTACAGGTGCTGAGAAGGCCAGAGAGGTGCATGGAGGCTGGTACAGACAGGGGCTTGGGTACCATGCTCAGGGGTTTAGCTGCAAGCTAGAGGCAAGGTGATGGGGAGATTACAGATCTTTGAGCAAAGAAGTGTCACAATAAGAACGATGCTTTTGGCAGTTTGCTCGCATAGCTGAATGGAGAATGATGCATTAGAGAACAGGGCTAGAGTCATTACAGGGAGAAGAGTTAAGAAGTCCATGCACCTGAACTATAATAGAGGCAGAGTGTCAGGGAAAGAATGCGGGAGATGCAAGGAAGTTCACAGGTGTGAGGTGACGAGCTGGGTGTGGGAGGGACAGAGAGATGGATGAGGACAAACATCAAGAGATGATTCTGAGGTTTCAGGCCTGGGTGGAACAGGGAGTTCAGGAGGATGAGGGTTGAGGAGGAAAATGATGCGCTCAGGTGAGAACGCACTAAGCCTGAGGTCCCAGTGGCCCTGTGATGAGACGCCCAGCAGGTGCCTCATGTACGGAGACATATAAGTGTGCACTCAGTTTTACACATCTATAATCTGATCTTTCAAAACTGATAAATTACTGGAGCTCCATAGTCATCTAACAAAAGGACTCTTAGCCTTACAAAAGCATTAATAATAAGGTACTTTGAATAGTTCGCTCCCCTGGAGAATATAAAATAGGCTTTAATATTTTTTTAAAAGGTGACTTACACCTCTCTTTTCAGAAACTCATCAATTGTGTTAAGTAAAGTATATCTCTGTATGAATATGGAATGAACTGGGAGACTTCAGCCAGGTAAAATTAATCAAGGTAGATGTCGTGAAGGAGGAGATGAATCTTAAAGGGGATACTGAAAGGGTAGCATTTGAATTAGTGAAGAAAAAGATTGTGAGCTCAAAACAGAAGCGGGGACTCTCATCTCACCCCACATTCTCCCCACTCCTCTTCCTTCCCAGGAATGGAACCAGTGGGGCGGGTGGGGAGATGGGGCATCCAGCTCCGCCCAGAGCTTTTCTCCATGACTGTGGATGGCAATTCCATCCCTCCGTCTGCTGAGGTGAAAACCCTGGGTTACCCTGTATGCAATCCATCAGGAAACCCCCTTGGCTCTCCCTCTGAAACAAATCCAGTATCTGCCTCTTCTCTCCACCTCTACTGCTGCTACCATCTTGATCCAAGCCACAAGCATCTTTGGCCTGGATTATGTCAATAGCCTCCTAATAGGTCTCACCGCTTGTACCCTTGCTCTCCTAATGTCTGTTTTCAACACGACAGCTAGTTCTTTTTAAAAACAAGTCAGATCATGTCATTCCTTTCCTCAAAACCCTCCAATGTCTCTCCATATCCTTCCAAATCTAAGCCAAAGTCCTATTTATGGCTTACAAGACTCTACTTGATATGGGTCTGGTTACCTGCCTTGCCTCACCTCCTACTTCTCCCCCTCTGCTCACCCAGCCCACTCCACTCGGCTGGCCCCTGGCTTCAGACACTCCAAGTGCACTCTTACCTTGGAGCCTTTGCTTTAGTTCTTTTCTCTGCCAGAAACACACTCCCCCAGATATCTGTAGACAAAATCCCTCACCTCCTACAAGTCTTTGCTCAAACCTCACTTTCTCACTCTCATCCCATGAAATGCTGTAACCTACTGCCAGCCCCACCTCAATATTTCCAATTCCCCTCCTTGCTCACTTGCTTCTTTTTTACATAGCACTTATTTCCTTCTGACTTATGATATACCTTCCTTATTAATTATGCCTATTATTTATTGGCTATCTTCCCCTGATAAAACAAAAGCTCCATGAGCCTTCTTTTCTTTTTAATTGGAGTATAATTGTTTTACAATGGTGTGTTAGTTTCTGCCGTACAATGAAGTGAATCAGCTGTATGTATACATATATCCTCTCCTTCTTGGACCTCCCTCCTATCCACCCCCCATCCTGCCCATCTGGGTCATAACAGAGCACCATAAGCATTCTTCATCTGTTTTGGTTTCTACCTAGCCCACTGTAGCTGTTCAATAAAAAGAGTAAGAATGGGTCAATGAATGAATGTGTAAGAAGAAAAAAACAAGGTAATCAAACAAGAGGGGGGGGAAAAACCCCACAACTTGATAACTCCAGCCAAAAACACTTGTACTTGGAGATAGAAAGCAGAAGATCCAGTCCCCGTACAGGCCACACTCTAGCTCTGGGGCTCTGGACAAGCTATTAAAATTCTCTGGCGGGTGCTTCCCTGGTGGCGCAGTGGTTGAGAATCTGCCTGCCGATGCAGGGGACACGGGTTCGAGCCCTGGTCTGGGAGGATCCCACATGGCGCGGAGCAACTGGGCCCGTGAGCCACAACTATTGAGCCTGTGCATCTGGAGCTTGTGCTCCGCAACAAGAGAGGCCGCCATAGTGAGAGGCCCGCGCACCGCGATGAAGAGTGGCCCCCGCTCGCCACAACTAGAGAAAGCCCTTGCACAGAAACAAAGACGCAACACAGCAAAAATAAATAAATTAATTAATAAACTCCTACCCCCAACATCTTCTTTAAAAAAAAAAAAATTCTCTGGGGTCCTCCACCTTATCAGAAAGGGACGGACCGGGTTTTTTTTGTGTGTGTTTGTGTTTTTCCAAAATTATTTAATTTATTCAGCAAATACATATTGAGGACCTACTACATGCTAGGTCTTGTGCATATGAAGATTAATAAGACATCACACCACACTGGTCCCTCCCCACAATCCAGAGAGATCAACATGTAAACAAAGAATTATAACGCAATACAATATCAACATCTATAAGAAGTCCCTTGGAATTGCAGGTACAACAGTGGTGAAATCAGTAGCAGGGCCGGCAAGGGTAAACGATGATCAGGGAAAGGGCCTGCCAGGCTACTGGATGCCTCCCTGTACCTCAGAAAGCAGTATCAGAAGGACCCCCGCCCTCTGGGAATGCTGTCAAGTTTCCTGACTGCCCACTTCACATACTGGACCCTGTAACGGCACAGCAAAGGACCAGCAACTTATCACAAGACACTTTAATCATTCAAAGATCAATTTTTTCACACAATTGTTTCTTCATGTCCCCTAGTAAGTCTTCTAAAGCCACACATTGTTGTAAATAGAAGGCCTTTTGTCCTGACACATCAGAGTTCCTAAAAATATTTAGAAGGACTCAGCAGTAAAATAACGCACTGCTCATTGTGTCCAGCAATGGCTTGCAAAGTCAACACGTTCCCTCTTAAAATAAATGCATTGCGTACAGCTTGCTTTCCTCCGAAAACTCAAGGTTTGTGTTCAAATCAGGTAATGTTTTCCTCTTTTGCTGTCCCAGTTATTATCATTTACTGACACTACCACCATCTTCATCAGGACATTGATTTAAGTATCCTTCTGTGCACAGAACATAAATCAGAGCAAGATAAACAGATGTGTGGTATGTGCACTCTAGAAACTTGTACTTCAGTGCTCCATATTAACAGTGCACAAACCAGAAAGGATTCTTCTAGAAATTACATACTGGCTACACTCTATCCCAGGAGCATTTGGGTAATCAGAAGTATGAGGTGTCAGATCTATCGAAGGTATTGGAAATTCAAGCCAATATGCTCATAGGAAATCACCACCCAGAAAACCTTCAGAAAGGACTTCAAGATGGGAGGGAAGGCAGATGTCAGAGCCACTGAGAAGAATGACCAGTTTGCTGAAAGAGAGGGTTAGATACAAGGTACAGGCAGAGATGGATCTACTGAAATAGCTGAGCAGCACCCATGTTCTGGCACATTCAGGAAGATGAGAAAACTGGCCCAAATCTTGAGCTTTGAGGCACTAGCCATGAGGGGGCCATTTCCATGTCCCAGTATCCGGGGACCACCAAGGTTTAAAAACAACCAAGGTGTCACTCTGGGCTCAGACCTGCCAGTGAGGAAACAGTTATCCAGGTATATTCACAGTCATTTCAACTGAGGATGAAAGCTTTTTCCACTTCTTTTCTTGAACAAAAGATAAGCATGGACCCAGGAGGAGCTTCCAAGATCCCTCCTGCCTTTTGATAAGAAGCTTGAAACTGGCCATTTCTCCCTGGTCCCTGTGGTTAACAGGAAACTCAAAGTAAAATACAAACTTTCCAAAGGAACAACATGAGACCTTTGTGGTCATCTTTGCTCTTAAGTTCTGACTGTTTTTTACTGCCATCCCTTATTCTGTATTATCACTGTGTTCCTGCAGCATACGCCCCTCCAATCCTTTGTGCAACAAAGCAGAGAAAAATAATAATAACACAACAATAAACATCATGTCAAACTTTTACTGAGCAAGTTATGAGCAGTCATTGGGCTAAGCTTTTCATGGATTACCTCATTTAATCTGCACAGGATTCCAATGAAATAGGTGCTATTATTACCCACATTTTACACATGAAGAAAATAATCGAGAGTACAGGAAATTAAAATAACGTGTCCAAGCACCAGAGACCAGGTTTGAATCTAAGCAGGCTGACTCCAGAGCCCATCTCTTAGAGGCCCCCCACACACACATATATATGTCCAGGCATAAAACACTTTGTAGGGCATTGTTTTCAATGCTACTATTTCATAGTTGATGGCTGTGGTACGGAAATCTATGAGAGCTACCTGGCTTTTGAATGACACTTTACAGTAGAGGTTAACTGTTGGCCTGCAAGCCAAATTTGGGCCTTACCTATGAGTTATTCAGAGCCCATGGTATTGACTTTTTCTGACTGAATCTAATTCTGTTGTCTGGTTCCCCGCAGCTCCCGCCATCCCTCACTGCCCAGCTCACTCATTTAGTCCCACATATCAAGTTCATGGACTTTGTTTCAGAAATTTCAAGATATTCTCCCACCTCTCAACTCATGTGGTCTTTGGAATGTTTCTATAGGGGAGGCAAGACAGAAATCAATATCCCCTTTCACCAATGGAGAAACTAAGGCTCAGGGAGGTTGGACCCCTTGCCTGGGCACAGATGCTGGGAAGTGGTGTGGCTGGAAACAGGCTCCATCCAGGCCTTCTGCTTCCTCATCCGGTGCTAAATCTCATAGCAGAGATCACCCTCCCCAGCGGAACCCCAAGGAACAGAGGGAGCACAGTGCCAGCCACCATCGGGGGCAGAGTATTCCTCCGGGAGAAAACAGAGCAGGGCCTGCCCGGCAGGAGGCTGAGCATGGGCCTCGGGCAGCTGAGAGGAGCAGGGAGGAGGGCCCCACCTTGCAGCCCTGCCTCCCCCGCTGCTGGGAAGAGTCCCTCATCCTCCTTACGCTGCTCTTTACCTCACCCCTTCTCTACAAGACAAGGTGTCCTGGTGGCCCAGGCTCCCATTTGTAGCCACTCCCTTGGCTCTGAATAGCTTCAGAATCAGGTCTTCCCAAGGATTCTGTCTTCTGAGGTCTGATGGGCACTACAGGTAACATTTCTTCCCTTTTGTGTAAGTAAAGTGAAAGGGGAGGGAGGCCCCAGGCTGTTCCCCAGTCTCCCTTCCACATCCAGATCTACGAGGGCCTAGGCTAGTGACCTTGAAGGGATTCTTTCTAGGAGGGTGGCCTCGAGCAAGGGTTCCCACATCTGGCTACACGTCAGGACTACCCAAGAGATCTTTGTCAAAATGCAGATCCCAGGACCATACCCCAGACATACTGAATCATGAACTTGGCAATAAGGCCCTGGAATCTGCATGTCAACCATCTCGGCAGATGAGACTCCTGCCCTTGTTTGCAATGGACAAAGCTGGGATGGAATCTTCTTAGCAGGTAGGACCAGAAAGAGGACCCACCCACCTTCATCTCCAGGCTCATTTTCAGTGCCAGCGTCCAACCTATTCGGGGGAGCGCTGGCTTATGGCCAAGCACCAGCCCCTTGGGGCTCCAGCTTATGGTCCATAATAGGTGGATTTAGAACATTTTAATCCAAAGCTGTTGAGCATGCGGGATGCCTCCAAACGCCAGAGAGCCAGCTCCCAGCTCTCCCTCTGGGAGAAATGGCTCAGACGTGAGGGCCATGAATCCACATGCAAGGGCCCAGAGGGGGATGTTCAGAGTCAGGGATAACCTCATCACCCCCAAAAGGGACCCCTGGGTGTATGTGCTGCCCACCCCAAGCAGGAGGGGGGTTGTAGGAAACATGAACTGGTCTTTTTTTTTTCCTGCTTTCTATTAAGAACTTCAGGCTTGGGGCCCTGCTGGCTCTATGGCTTTTGGCTAAGGGATATAGGAATGCCCAAATGTGCCTCGAAGCAGCGACGTTCTCCTCCCCCACGAGGACCCCGATAAGGCAGAACGGCAGAGACAAGAGAGGGCTCTACTTTGTTAGCTTATAGCCCTCATGGTAGCTGGATTGCGAGGCCCGGCCTGGAAGCTCCAGCTGGGGAGGACCTCACCCTGACTTCATCCATTTCCAAAACTCACCACCCGCCAGCCTCTGGAGGCTAAAGCAATGAATGGCCAGGTTCTTAGGAACAAATATGGAAGAGAGGGAGACAGAGTGCCAGAGACGACCAGGCCCTGGGACGGCCTCCCCACCCTGATGCCTGCCTCCCCTGCCTCCCCGTACCCGGGGCTGCGTCCTTCCACGGAGCTCTGTCATCGTTCCCCCATGCTGAGCCCTCGCTGTGAGACACAGTCTCCTCCTCTGCCCCTCGATGTACCGAGAGCTCTGCGCTGACTCCTTCACTTCATGCCGCTGCTATCACTCTCCTGACCTTGGGCCAGGTCAGCTCTCCCCCCCACACCCCAGAGAAGCCCCTCTGCCCTTGTGATGAGGACTGAACTTGCCTCCCGACCACTCACCAGGGTTTGGGGCCCTTCCCCTGACCCCCTCATTCCCACCAGGATCTCTGCATTGGATAGATGCTCCCTCCAGCCCACAGACGTCTCTTCCTTCCTTTCCCTCCCTCCCCCCGACCCCGCCCGGCCAGCTTTCCCTTACAAATGAGGAGGGAGGACCCCAGGCCGTGACAACCATCCTGTGCCATCCTTGGAGATCCCGCAGCTTCCCACGATGTGTACTTTATGCAACTAGCTCTCTGCACCGTAACACAGTCATCAACTGGCTCGCTTCTTTGTACTCCGGGTGCAGCCGTCCGTCTGTCCACTTCAGCGCCCTCTGTCTTGGGGCCCCCTTCTCAGGGTTAGGGTCTGTGTCTTCCGCTTGTTCTCAGGTATCACATGCAAACTTGCACTTGTTAAACACTCAAAGCAGGAACGATTATCACTCAAGACGACTGAGAAAGATGACCCAGGCTCCTGGTAAATCTCCAAAGTCCAATCAGAGGCTCCTGAGTGCTCCTAGCCAGAGCCGGGGGGGCTCCGCTGCACAGCTCCCAGGGCCCCCCGGGGAAAGCAGGCCGGGGCCGGGCTGAGGCGCCTTGGAACCAGGCGGCAGCTCACTACTTCTGGTCACGGAGAACTGGGTGTACATGGGGCAGGGGGACGAATGATGGGATGAGGGGGCGAGGGGTAGGGGTGGGGTGCAGGCTAAGAAGAGGGCAAGGAAGCCACAGGACAAAGCAGGGAGGCCAGAGCTCTCCTTAGAGTGACGAGCCGGCAGGGCACAAAATTGCAAACCTAAGGGTCTGTAAGATCTGTTTCCCCTTCATTCAAGATTCTGCTCAGACCTCCTTCACTGATTCCCCAGTGACTTCACGCTTGTAAACAGCATCAGAACAATTTACTACAGCCTTCCTTTATATGCCCCGGTTTAAATAATAAATATGTTTGTTTCACTCTTCTGTGAAATGAAGCTCTTGGGGGGCAAAGTCCAGAAAAGCAGAGGTGGGACATGAGGAGGGGGAGGTGGGGCAGGAGCGGGAAATAACATAGCACCGGGTGACGTGGGAGTTCCCAGCCCAGCCAGGGGGAGCAGGCCTTTCCACTCTGTCTCTGGGCTGCGTGTTAAGCACCGGCCTTCTCATGCCAGACAAGAAAGCCAGGTCCCACGGGCAAGGGGCCGTGTTGATGGGCACAGCTCATCGGGGTCCCAGTAGGGCACAGACATGACAGGCTCAGGATGTGGTCCACAGCCCCGCAGGACACCCCCAAAGGGTACGGGCTGGGAGAATCAAGCTGAGGAGGAAGAGGCCAAGGGGAGAATTTGGGGGGAGTGAGGTTTGGGGGGCAGGGGAGACATTATGGGGACAGAATTGAGTAGGAGCCCAGCAAGGTCCCTCGTGAGTCTGAGGCTGCGGGGATCCTGGCCCTGGGAGCCCTGCCCCAAGCAGCAGCAGAAGCCAATAACTTCTGGGGTGTTCTAGTTGCAGGCCAGCACTAAAGCTTCTGAAGTAGAAATCATTCGAGCTCCCAGGTCTCTCGCTAAACAGGAAGGGTCAGCAACCAGCCAGCTTGTTACCGTCTTTAATGAATGCCTTTCTATTTCCTGAGGAGTAAACAACTTGATTCCATTAGATGTTGTAAAATATTTACCAAGCGGCCAGGGTGGCTTCCTTCCTCCCAGCGTGAAAGAGGGAAGAAAGCTCCAGGTTAGGCCTCTGTGCAAGGATTAACAGACATCGCCACGAGCTTTGGTCAGTGAACTTTCAAGCCCAGACACCCTCTCGGGAGAGGGGGGAGGGGAGAACTGGGAAGGGTGTAGTGAGAAAGCGCAAGGGGCCGACAGATCCTGGAGGGAGGAGCAGCACTAAGCACAACGTGACGTCCTGGACTGGCTCCTGGAACAGGACAACTAGTGAAACCCAAGGTCCGGAGTTAATCGTAATGCACCTATGTTGGTTTCTTCATGGTGACAAACGTTCCATGGGATGTAAGAGGGTAACACTGGGGGGACCTGGGTGAGGGGCTGCACGAACGCTCTACTGTCTCTGCAACTTTTCTATGAATTAAAAATTATTCTAAAAGTTTAGTTTATTGAAAAAGTGAATATGCTGCCTTCTTGGAGGTGAGTGTTCTCCATCATGGGGGTGGAGTTTGGGGGCAGCCCCACACTGACAGGGACCTTCCCTGTGTGTGACCTCACCCCAGAGAGAGCCTGCAGGTCACAGGCAGGTTATAACTAAAGAGAAGAAGGGCGAAGGGGGAAGCAGAGGGGGAAGCCTTCCTACCGAGAAGGAAGAAAACGGATGAGGCAGGAAGACGCTACCAAAAACCCATCTTTATTGTCAGAAAAGTCTACTGGACAGAGGCAGCGAAATGAACTGGGCAGAAAGCCTCATGCCATGCAGAATACTCTGGGCTCGCATGGGGCAGCCATTGTGGGAATCCTTTTGAACTTGCCTCCGGTGGGGTGTGTGAGACCCTCTAGACAGCTGGGCATGGTTGGAAATCTCACAGGCCCACGGAGGGAGTGTAACATCCCTGACCAGGGAGGGGACAGCTGGCAGCGATCTCCCGTCTTCTGCCAGTCTCTCCTGGCCTCTGCCTGGAGGCCCACCGAACCTCCTCCAGGGCAGGGGCATGGATCAGGTTGATATGCCCACTGTGACGTGCACCCTCCCTCTTCCTGCTCTCCTGAGCTCCTGGCTCGCTCCCGCTGTGCCAAGTTTCTGCTCTGCACACAGGTGACCACACCTTTCCTTGGCTCTCTTCTTATCCAAGGCAAGGGCAGAGTCTTCCGACTCTCAGGATAGGCCAGAGGGAAAGCATAACAATTTATGTGTCAACTGGGTTAGGCTATGGTGCCCGGTTGGTCGAATACTGGTCTAGATATTGCTGTGCAGGTATTTTTTTTAGATGTGTTTAATATTTACAGTCAACAGACTTTGAGTCAAGTAGATGGCCCTCCATAAGTGGTGGGCCTCATCCAATCAGTTAAGGCCTTAAGAGAACAAAGACTCATCTCCCCTAAGCAATAAGAGATCTGGTATAGTAAGAGGGGCAGGGGAATCAAGATGGACACTCTGGCCTTTGTGAACCTTGTGTAGAAAAGCCAAGGGAACACCCCCTTACTGGAGAGAAATATCCGCATGAAAGTGGCTGACACTCCACCTGGGTCTCCAGCCAGCTCTGCACACTCAGCAGGTCTGAGGACGAGCACACTGTGATGGTTAGTGCCATGTGTCAGCTGGGCGAGGCTATGGGGCCCAGTTGTTTGGTCAACACCAGCCTAGATGTTGCTGTGAAGGTATTTTTTTTAGATATGACTAACCTTTAAATCAGTAGACTTTGAGTGCAGATTACCATTTAATTCAGTAGACTCAAAGTCAAGCAAATGACCATCTGTAGTGTGGGTGGGCCTCGCTTAATCAGTTAAAGGCCTTAAGAGCAAAGAGTGAGGTTTCCTGGAAAAGAAGGAATTCTCAAGACTGCAACATAGAAACCTAGCCGGAGTTTCCATCCTGCCTGGCTTGCCTATGGATTTCGAGCTCAAGACTACACCGTAAGCTCTGACCTGATTATCCAAGACCTACAGATTTCAGACTTGCCAGCCCCCCACCATGTGAGCCAATGCCTTAAAATGAAACTCTCTAGATATATAGATAAATAGATGGATGGATAGATGTAGATGTAGATGTACAAGACAAATATGCGTATGTAGAAACAGACACACAGACTGGCTCTGCTTCTCTGGAGAACCCTCACTAATTCAAGGGAAACAGAGGATCCAGAAGACCCTGGGCTGGATCAGAGGCACCTGCTCTCTTCACTGTCCCGTTGATGTCCCTCTGTGGGTTTAGAGACAGTGATGCCCCATCGCTGGTGCTCCCCAGCTTCATCGTTCAGTCACTGAAATAAAGAGTTTGTATTGATCGTCTTAAGAGGATGCCTTTCCCTGGACTCAAAAGTGACAAGAAGTGACAAACATTTCAGAAACAGCTTAGTGGACATCCCCCTCCCCCCACGTCTCATTTTCAACTCGAAAATAACAGCACATCGCTGAACTCTCCGCAGTCACGTGTGCCTGGGCTGACAGAACTTCCTTGGGGAGGAGAACAAACGTGCCACCTGCCAAGGAGATGCCCACAGCACCCAGCGGAACCAACCCACTGAGACAGGCTGCTTGCCCTCCCAGGCTGTCCTGCCCGTGGTTCTCAGCAGCAAGAAAACCAGTAGGATCCACGGAGCTGCTGGGAGTCTGCAGACCTGGGTGACAGCCCCAGAACCCCACACAGCACTAGAGGACACACTCAAGGTCAAATGGCAGAGCAGGACGTTGGGCATTTTCACTTCAGACATTTTTTCAAGGAGGAGAGCAAAGAGCAGCAGCCTGGGAGATGGCAGGACATCCTCCTCCACTCTGCCAAGAGACCCCTTCCCTCTGCGTCAGCCCGGGCCACTCTCGCTGCTTCCCTCAGCCCAGCTGCTGACCCAGAGGCCCACGTGCTCAGGGAGGTGGAGGAGGAACCACCAGCTCCACCAGCCTCGACTGCAGAGGACACGCCAGGCAGCAGACGCATCAGAGACCAGTGGTTTCTTTGGGAGCTTCTGCCTTTTGCCTTCAAATCAGGGTTGCCAGATTTAGCAAATAAAAATACAAGCTGCCCATTTAAATTTGAATTTCTGATCAACTACAGATACACATCATGTGATATTGGGGATATACTTATAATGAAAAAATTATTTGTTGTTTCTCTGAAATTCAATATAACTGGGCATCTTGTATCTTATCTGGCACCCTACTTCCAGCGGGGGAGAGCCAGGAGGGCTACAGCATCAGGCCCTGTTGGTCCCCAGCCTCCAGGCCTCTCGCCCCCTTTCCTCTCAGCTGGGCCCCCTCATTCAGCCCAGGCCCAACCCTCAGCTGAGACAGGAGGGGTTTAAGCAGCTGCAGACACAGCAAAGCAGAGCCCCGTTGCTCCCAACAGACCCTTCCTGGGCCCCAAGCCCTAGTCTTGCGATCCACTTCTTGGGCCTGTGCTGAGGTTCTTCCTGGCACCTCTTTGAGGCCTGGGGACCTGCCTGATAACACAGGCCCTTTGCCCAACCTTGGGTCCAGTGCCTAAACCCTAGTATAATGGGCAGGGAGCCCTGACTGCCAGGACAGTTGGCCACTTCCTCTTGGGCACCCCCCATCCTCCCTGACTGAAGAGAGCTATAGCCCCTGAACACTCGGGGAGCTCACCTAGACGCAGGTGTACACTTGCCCACTGGCACCTGTGGCTAGGTGAGCTCCCCATGCAGGTAAGTGGGACTCTTCTCAGCCTGATTTCCCCACCTATCCTGCCATACCCTCCTACCCATCTCCAGCTCTGATGACCATGGATCGGATCTTAACCAAGTGTGGTGCCTCCTTTGACAATAAGACCCACAGAGACAAAAGACCTGTATGCAGAAAACTATAAGACACTGATGAAAGAACTTAAAGATGATACCAATAGATGGAGAGATATACCATGTTCTTGGATTGGAAGAATCAATATTGTGAAAATGACTATACTACCCAAAGCAATCTACAGATTCAATACAATCCCTATCAAATTACCAGTGGCATATTTTACAGAACCAGAACAAAAAATCTTAAATTTTGTATGGAGACACAAAAGATCCCAAATAGCCAAAGCAGTCTTGAGGGAAAAAAATGGAGCTGGACGAATCAGACTCCCTGACTTCAGACTATACTACAAAGCTACTGTAATCAAGACAATATGGTACTGGCACAAAAACAGAAACATATATCAATGGAACAAGATAGAAAGCCCAGAGATAAACCCACACGCCTATGGTCAACTAATCTATGACAAAGGAGGCAAGGATATACAATGGAGAAAAGACAGTCTCTTCGATACGTAGTGCTGGGAAAACTGAACAGCTACATGTAAAGGAATGAAATTTTTAGAACACTCTCTAACACCATACACAAAAATAAACTCAAAATGGATTAGAGACCTAAATGTAAGACAGGACAGTATAAACCTCTTAGAGGAAAACATAGGAAGAACACTCTTTGACATAAAACACAGCAAGATCTTTTTTGATCCACCTCCTACAGTAATGGAAATAAAAACAAAAATTAAAAAATGGGACCTAATGAAACTTCAAAGCTTTTGCACAGCAAAGGAAACCATAAACATGACGAAAAGACAACCCTCAGAATGGGAGAAAATATTTGCAAACGAATCAACGGACAAAGGATTAATCTCCAAAATATAAAAACAGCTCATGGAGCTCAATATTAAAAAAACAAACAACCCAATCCAAAAACGGGCAAAAGACCTAAATAGACATTTCTCCTAAGAAGACATACAGATGGCCAAGAGGCACATGAAAAGCTGCTCAACATCACTAATTATTAGAGAAATGCAAATCAAAACTACAATGAGGTATCACCTCACACCGGTTAGAATGGGCATCATCAGAAAATCTACAAACAACAAATGCTGGAGAGAGTGTGGAGAAAAGGGAACCCTCTTGCACTGTTGGTGGGAATGTAAACTGATACAGCCACTATGGAGAACAGTATGGAGGTTCCTTAAAAAACTAAAAATAGAATTACCATATGATCCAGCAATCCCACTACTGGGCATATACCCAGAGAAAACCATAATTCAAAAAGACACATGCACCCAATGTTCATTGCAGCGCTATTTACAATAGCCAGGTCATGGAGGCAACCTAAATGCCCATCAACAGATGAATAGATAAAGAAGATGTAGTACGTATATACAATGGAATATTACTCAGCCATAAAAATAAGTGAAATTGGGTCATTTGTAGAGACGTGGATGAATCTAGAGACTGTCATACAGAGTGAAGTAAGTCAGAAAGAGAAAAACAAATATCGTATATTAATGCATATATGTGGAACCTAGAAAATGGTACAGATGAACCTGTTTGCAGGGAAGAAATTGAGACACAGACGTAGAGAACAAACGTATGGACACCAAGGGGGGAAAGTGGTGGTGGGGTGGTATGATGAATTGGGTGATTGGGATTGTCATGTATACACTGATGTGTATAAAGTTGATGACTAATAAGGACCTGCTGTATAAAAAAAATAAATAAAATAAAATTCAAAAAGTAAAAAAAAAAAAAAAAAAAAATAAGACCCACACAAATGCACTAGGAACCATGCCACCCAGACATCCCATGGCTTCCCCCGAGGTCCCTACTCCACTTGCAGCCTGAAGCCCAGGTCTGTCCCCTGCTGCTAAGAAGCGGTCCTCTGCTCCCATTTCTAGCCTTCCCTATAGACACGGCCGCTTCCAGGCAGCTCAAAGTCCAAACAATTATACTTCTGAATAGCCTGGCTTCTTAGCTCTCCTGGCACCCATGCCTTCTTAACAAGAGGCATAGCAGGGCATTCATATTTTACTAAACCTTTCCTTTGTGTGCAGTCTTCAGACCACACTGTTCAAGGGACCAGCAAATCAGATCAAGGCTGGGAAGACCCTTGCTGACTTCACTTACCAGTTCTCGCCCACCTTTGAGCCTCTGTCACTGCCTGGCAAGAACCGCACACCACAAAGCCCGAGGAGAGTGAAAATCAACACTGTGCCTTCCTTCCTCCTCCCCGCCTCCTTCCTCCTTCCTTTCCTTCCTTCCTTCTTCTACTCACTGAATTTACTGCAGGCCTCCCCTGAGTCAGGCACAGCATCAGACTCTGTGGATACAGGGAAGAGCAAGTCAGGGTCCCTGCCTCCAAGGAGATGACACATTATTTAGGGAGGGAGAAAAGGAATCAGACCATTTCACAGAAACGTGACAAATACTTTGAGCCCCTGGGGTGAGCTGTCTACTTAATGGCTGTTCTGATTTTTTTTGAAAGACGGTTGGCAATAAGACTGCAGTCACATTTACAGACGTGTAGACTGACTTGGGCCACTCTGTCAATGTGGCCAAAGATAACCTTGGCGTGGCTGGCTCCTTCTTGTCTCACCTTAGATGTCCCCTCCCCTGAGAGACTTTCCCCAACTGCCTGATCTAAAGCGGTCCCCATCACTCTCCCTCCTAGCCTCTTATTTTGTCATTATTATGGCATTTCTCACAGCCTGGCCTCTCCTTCTTTGTTCATCTGTCCTCCTGCATCCTTGCCTGTGTCCTTTGACACTACACCTCCAGCACCCAGCAAGTGCTCCCTGCACTGAAGTTTACTGCACAAATGGAGGAACAAATAGAAGAACAGGAAGAACAACCACCCAGTGGTTCCCAACCTCCCGGGCTCCTGTGAGCTATTTCCATATATTCCAAGGTCTAACAGGCTTTATCTGTTTCCTTATCCTCGATAAAGCCCCACAGGAGAAATAGGATGTCACATTTCTTTGCCTTTGACTACAAGGATATCAACTCAGTATTCCTGGCTCCCTTGCTAATCAGAAACTCTAATTAGTAAATATATTTTGACTCTTAAAAGTGGGAAAACAAAAGCATCATAACATCCAAGCTGTTTATTTAGTGGATAACAACTTTCAAGACAGGAAACCACGGAGCCAGATTAAAAAGTACTAAAGGGTTCTCCCGGTAGAGGAGAGACTGGGAATAGCTGCCCATTTTCTGGATGGCAAGACTGAGGCCCAAGCCATATTGAGAGCCACATGCAAGAAACCTGGGCCAGAGGTCTGCCCACTAAACTATCAGAGCGAAGGAGGATGAGACTTGGCCATGGAAATACTGCACATAAAAGAAATCATGTTCTGGAAAAAAAAGTAATTTAAATGAAAGTTGAAATTATCTGCAGCACAGATACTGTGAATCTTCAGGCTTGCTGCTGTCAAATGGATCATCCATATAACACTGGCAATCTTCTGAAGGGCTACTGAAAATCTGGAAAGTGTGCATGCATTAGCAAGGTGCCAGCAAACTGTTTTCATTTACCCTACTCTATTAAAAAGCATAAATGACATGGGCACTTACTCCTTGGAAGCTGACCTTTGAACAGCTCTTTAAATGCTGGGATTAAAGGTGCTGGATAAACCACTGCCTTGTCATTGCACTTGATCAACTGACTGGCCATTGCAATGCAAACCTTCAGGGTCAAAAGAGAACAGCCCAGGTCAGCTGAGACTCCAGCTGCTGGCAGCCAAAGGGGCCATTAGGCCATCACCTGCTTTCTGAGCCCTGGCATGCCGCGGCCACCCGAGTGTCTGTGCCACCCACCCATAGAGAACTGGGTCCCCTATTGTAATGAGAAGCTTTGAGCAGCTCACTGCAAAAGGCACAGGCTCCCCACTGGCCAGCGCTTGGCTATGGGGACTTGAAGGACTTGAAGGACTGTCCAGTGGATATGTTACTTCTCCGGGCTTCCAGAGCAGAGGGGATGAGACCCTGCTAGTACAGCCCCTGACTGCCTTATTTCTCTCATGAAAAGTGGCTGAGCCAGAGAGGACAGCACAGAGCCTGACAAGAAGACCTCTAGTTACACTGGACAAGAGCCAGATAGATCGGCAGAGTGCAAGAAGCCATGACTCTCCTCCATGTACGATTTTCTCCAACTGGAGTGGAACTTGGTTTAGAAATTAGATGTGTTCTTGAACACCCATTGCAAATCTTAAACCTCAGGTCCAATTAGCAGCTCCAGGGCACAGGCAATTGAAAGCAGTGGTTCTGGGTCCAAATATCAGCATGCCCCCAAGTCACCCAAGAAACCCATAAAATGCATATTCCCAGGTCCTGCTCCCCAAATTCTGATTCAGTGGGTCTGGAGTGGGAATCTACATTTTAATAAGCTCCCCAAGTGATCCTGAGGTAGAAAGGGGATGAACAGATCACACATTGAGGAAACTCCGAGGTGAAGGTGACCAGCTGGTTTACCCTTGTCCACTCGGTAGGGGACTTATCTGTCCCCAGTCTCCCTTCTCGGGACACTTATCTCAGAAGTGTGATCCCGAGAAAGGATCAGTGTTTAGGTCAGTGAATCCAGAGGCAGAAGGAGCCAGAACCATCCCAGGGACACTCCTGAAGCTCGGTCCAAGGGTCTCAACCTTGGGACCTGGGGAGCCACTGGCCGGGCCCTACGACCCAGACCTTCGAGGCATCACCTGCCACAATCCAGCTGCAATAGCTCTGGATGCAACAACATACGCAGGGTCAAGACCACCCAGTCCAGGGGTCCTGAATCTTTTGTAGGGTACATGCTGTGGGGAAGCCCTTCTCAGAATAATGCTTATAAATGCATAAAATTAAATGCATAGTGTTAAAAAGGAAACAAATTATATCCAAATACGGTTTTTCAAAAAATATTTTTTTTTCTTTTTAATTAATTTATTTATTTTTGGCTGTGTTGGGGCTTCGTTTCTGTGCGAGGGCTTTCTCCAGTTGCGGCAAGCGGGGACCACTCTTCATTGCGGTGCGCGGGCCTCTCACTGCGGCAGCCTCTCTTGTTGCAGAGCACAGGCTCCAGACGCGCAGGCTCAGTAGCTGTGGTGCACGGGCTTAGTTGCTCCGCAGCATGTGGGATCTTCCCAGACCAGGGCTCGAACCCGTGTCCCCTGCATCGGCAGGCAGATTCTCAACCACTGCGCCACCAGGGAAGCCCCTCAAAAAAATATTTTTAACTTGATGTAGCGTATATGTGTTTCTTTATTAATGCATTCAACGGGATCTAGCAGTGGTCTAAGAACTGCCGTAATTTCAAGGTAGTAACAAGATGGAAAAAAATTTCAAAACACCTGTAGCAGCTGCATTGCGTAAGTATAAAGCTAGGGCCAAGCTAAGAAGCCCAGTTTAGGCGCTGAGGCACTGGGCCTGGCTCCAGTAGCAGAGGACAGGCAACGGCCCTCTTTACAATCACCAGGAAGAACAATCACCAGGAGCTTCACTTTTTTTGTCATCACATGACAACTACACACCACCTGAGAGCATGTGTGCAACACCAGCTCAGCTTAGTGATATGGTAACGAGTCCTGATTCTGATGCCAGAGAATCAGGTTTGCACCCTGTTATTCTCCATTTGCCCCCAGATATGTTATCTCTGAACTTGCTCCTGCTGTGCACCCCGGGAGCTGACCACTGCAGAGCCGTCCTCTACCTGGGCACCAAGGTGGCCCCCTGCTCATGTAACACCATCCCTCTCCTGCCCCTCCAGCCCTAGCGAGTAACTGCTCCCTGCTGGTGCTGGTCCCTGGGGCGTTCTCTGTCTCCTGCTGGCTCCCTTACCCCTGCCCATAGATTTTGTTTGTTTGTTTGTTTGTTTGGGGTTTTTTTGTTTGTTTGCTTTATTTTGCAATATTTTCATGGTTTAATTTTTTAGAAACTTTCTTTTATGAACAATTTCAAATATACAGAAAAGTACAGATCATAGGATAATGAACACCCACATACCCATTACTCAGATTTAATAAATCTTAACATTTTGGCATGTTTTGTCTTTTTTTATTCTGAAGTATTATAAAGTAAATTACAGATCTTCATATTTTACCTGTAAATATTTTAATGCAGATCTCTTAACTACAAGGACATTTCCACTAATAACCACAATGTCATTAAGCACACCTAACAAAATGTAAAATAATTCCTAATACTACTCAATACCCAGCTTATATTCAAATTTCCCATATTGTTCCCAACAAAATATTTTCCTTTTGGAATTTATAAATGAATATTAGGAAAAATCAAACCCACGTTATCAAGAGGATATAAAAAATATATATATACACATATACGATTGGTTTAGATATAGGCCATGTTACATTTTCTGGCCAATGAGATGTGAGGGGACGTTTGCTATGGGCTTCTGGGAAAGATATTCTCACCGGCCCGCAGATCTTTAACCAACCTCTTTACTAAGGTCTCCTGAGCCACACTGTGTGTGCCAGCTGTTTCTTGCCTGAGCCCTCCTGATACAACCCTGCCCTGCTACGTGACCTTGAACAAAGCACCCAACCAATCTGAGCTTCTTAATCTATGGAAGGGGAACCGCAGCACCCACCGCCATAGGCAGGCTGTGGGGATTAAGCGGAACGGGGTGAGTAGCAGGTCTAGTAGGGTGCCTGGCCAGGGAAGCTCTTGATGAGTCACCTTCATTTTAGAGCTGGCAAAGAGCTCCGAAGACCGGTTGCCCTGCAGCTTGTTCTGGGTAGACAGACCTAGTATATCTCCTGTCCAGAATGGCCAGAATCACTCTAGGGGAGGTCTTTTGGGGGCACACGGGGCTCAGACGCCTCTTGCCCCTCAGAAGCACACAGCAGCCAGGGGGCCATTCCCCGTAGGAGAAGGAGGAGGTCAGGCTGGGCCCAGGGGAGCCGTCTGGTTTAGGGGGTGATTCCCTCTAGATTTCATTTTCCCTCTTCCCACTTCGGCAATAAATCCCCGCACCTGACAGGTGCACAGAGCTTTCACAGATGATGCTCATTTGATCTTCACAATATCATGAAGTGGACCTTACTACCCTACTTATTTTGGGGGTGAGACAGAGTTCAGAGATAGGGGGAGACTTGTCCAAAGTCACACATCTCCTGAGGACCAAAACCAGACCGAGTTCTTAAATTTTCTAACCAATGTCTCAATTTCTTTCCCAGCAGGAAGAGCTAAGACAGCAAATATAAATGACTCAACAAAACCCTCATCCTTCAGTAAATCTTTGGACCGGAAAGACAGGCTCTTCCACTGAGAAACAGAAATGGCATCGAAGAGATACAGTCGTCCATCTACAAGTCATTGAGCGTTTACGGTTTAATTGTGTAATTTAGTGAAAATGATGTCAGGAAAAAGCAGAGAGATAAAAGAAGCATCTTATATTTAAGTAAAAGTTCCAGAGTTGAAAGTCTTACCCTCTTTATTTCCCAAGGGACAAAATTATCTTAACCTTTATTTTAAGGGCAAGTGAGCCTGCCTGGCAGCTCTGCCCTCTTCCTCACCTGTCCAGCACTAAGGAAACAACAGGGGTAGTTTTCTTTGGCTTAAAAGCAGACATCACAGCCCACTTCTCATCTGAATAGACACAATCCAGTGCTTTCTGTACCTCTCCTAAAATGTGACTTGGCCTGAATAAACACTATCAGAAATTCAATTTAATGATGTATTGGTGATGCCAAATTATATTTCCCCTCGCTTTCAACAAGAATTCCCAACACTCCTTGAACACTCAGCATGGACACCACCACCAGCCCTCTCCCCTCCCCAATCCTTGAGATGCGTCACGGTCATTAATCCCTACAACATACCCGAGAGGACAAGAGGTGTTATGAGCTGTACCTCACAGATGAAGAGAGCAGAGGCAGAAAGGCTAAATGGCTCGACCAAGAGTGACAAGGAAACCAGCGTTGCAGCCGGGGCCGGAAGCAGGGAAGGCCCAGGTCAGGGATTTTTTCTGTCAGCCTGGGAAGATGCTATTATGATCACGCAGCTGCTCCAGACGGCCTCTCTCCGCCCACCGTAGACCAGTCTCTCGAGGCTCTGCTTTGCCAACAATCCACACGAGACCCCCAGACACACACGCCTACCACCCAGGGCCTCCTACTGAACTTGAATACGGCCAGTGCTAAACAGGCTCCACTCCTGCCAGGAAGAAAGCCCTTCAGTGGAGAAAAGGAGCTGATTATACACTCCTGAGCTTAATAGGAAAGCAAATCCATTGCGAATAAATTGAATCCGCCTTCACAGAGCACGAGGAATCTGTTCATAAAACATTTGCTAACCATGAACTACAGTCCGGCTATTAAACGCTGTTCACAGCAGCTCCTCAGAGCTGTGCCTCTCCTAGTCTCGCTGCATCTTTAACGGGCCAGCGGCTGTAGGAATGGCCCCGGGGCCCATCTGCGCGCACCCCAACGCCGGCTATACATTTGAGTTAAAGAGCTCCCCCAATGAGTCTCGGTGTTTGGGCCCAACAAGGCACCTCTCTCCAAGGGAAGCCAGTGCAACCCAGAAGACAGCCAGTACTGCAGAACCATCTGGCTCTGCCCCATGTCTGGAATGCACTCCCCTGAGCCAGGACTTTTGTAGGGAAGCCACAGGACACAGCGGGACAATGGGCTTCTGTGGCCACAGGACGGATCTCCGAGGAACAGGCTGCAGGAATCACAGGCTTTCTTCCCAGCAGGCTTTTAGGAGAAGGCACGCCTTCCCCTGACTCTTCCTCCTTCATTTCTTCTCATCTTCCTTTCCATTTCCCTCTTAAGCGTCGGTGTTTCTCTTCCCAGTCCTCAAGTGACCCCCTATGGCCATCCACACCCAGGCGGTCCACCATCACCCAAATGCCAAGGGCCCCAAACTCCACCATGTCTCTCTCCTGAGCTGCAGACTCCCTACCAGGCATCCCGCTTGGACATCCCACAGACCCTGCACACCCAACGCGACTCCAGCCTTATCTCCACCTCCCATGCCCAGCGTGCTCTTCCTCCACCCAGCTCCCAACTCAGCTGCAAGTTCCTTTCTCCATTCAGTTTCTCAAACCAAACATTTGGCCTCTTCCTTAATTTCTCTTTCTCAACCCTCACATCCATGGAGGGGTTTATTAATTCTACTTCCAAATATGTCCGGCATCCTCCCTCCCTAGGACAACCGAGTCCCCCCTTCTCCTTACTCCAATACACATCCTCTAAAATGTCATCAGGGTAGTTTTCCCCGAACTGAGTAATGACCATAAATTTCCCTTCCTGGAAACAAACTCTTCAAACTTTCCCACTGGGCACCCAATACCTCTGGACAGTCTCACCTCCAATGACTATCCCCACTTACCCAGACTACTGTGCAGACTTGAGAGCACTAGCATCGGAATACATGATGGGTTCACTCATGCTATACCTGGAATGTTCTTTCCTTTATCCCTCATCCTTCCAGCCCAGTTCCCTGGCCCTTTCAGAATAAAGTCTTGCAACTGACTCTAAACCTGTCTCTTTTCTGACTACTCATCACTACATCTTATAATCCTGTCGTCTGTCCCCAGGCGCCTACTGTCCCCACCCACACCGAACAGTCCTCAAAGACAAGATCAGAGTTTTAATTTATTCCTACCCTAGAATTTCATGCAGTGCCTGAACCAAACTGTTTCCATAAAATCTTGAAAATGAACTGAATTCCTCCCTGGTAGTACTTGAGAGTACTCTTCCTGGATGGAAAAGATTTGAAAAGACAATTCTATAGGAGGGGACTTCCAAGATGAGGATTTCATTCTCATTTCATCCCTATTGGGCAGAGTCCTCTTTTACAGATGGCAAGAGAGGAGAAATGGCAAGGTTCACGGCCAGGTGCACCAGAACACAGAATGGATGTCACATCTAGACTGGTGGAGAGTGGCCTTCTCCTCCAGAGAACCTGCTGCAAAGCCTTGATTCTAAGTGGGAACAGAGATTGGAACTCAAGTGGGTACAAATCTGTTTTTAGGCTCCTACTGTGCACGACGGCAGCACCAATCAGCAGGGTGCTGGGTGGGGTTAGCCAGAACCTATAAGGGGCCAGGAGGAAGGCCTGGGATGGACCAATGCTGCTATGCACTTTCCAGACCTGTCAACTTGGTAATGGCCCCTCGTGAGTCTCAGATTTACAGGTCCTGCTCACCAGGTTGGATTTTAAAAATGATGTGTGAATTGAAACATTGTGAAAGGACTCACATTCAAATTGCGCTGGGGACCTCCTGCTTTGAGAAAGACCACAATCAACCATCCTACATGTCCTCCCCTGGTGCCCAACAAATCCTAGGTGTCCAGCAAATCTGGCCTAGGTGCCCAGGGGAAGTAGAACGGCAGGGCGGAGGGCATGAGGTGGACCTGGGTTTGAGTTGCAGCTCTGACGCATTCGTGCCATATAGCCCCACAAACTGCCCTAAAACGCAGCAGAGCACGATGACCAGAGCACAGGCCTTCAGCTCAGGATTCAAATCTCTGCCCCAGCCTCTCCCTAGCTGTGTGACCTCGGGCAAGTGGCTCAGCTTCTCTGAGGCTCCCTTTCCTTAGCTTGCTCGCAGGGTTGCTACATGAGAGAGATGACATCATAGCTTCAAGGTGCCTCGCCCAGAGCAGCACATCACGTGGCAGATGCCCCCTTCCCAGGACCCCATTCCCTGCTTCCCATCAATCTGGAGGTTTCACTCTGTGCCCACTGTAAGATGCTTCTCATCAACTAACTCCTCAGCTGAGCCGTTTTTAGGCCACCCCAGGGGCCAGAGCAGCACCGTCAGAAGGAGATGGAAGAATGCATAACACCCTCCCCTGCTATAAAGTACGCAGGAGCCTGTCAGAAGCTAGAAGAGCAGGGCTGTGGCTTGGACAGCGGCCGTTATTCACCGGCTCTGCCCAGGACTCCTGGGGGCCGCCAGGGAATGGGGATGGGGGATGTGGCGCCCAGCCACCCTTCAGGGTTTGCTGGTGCAAGAGAAACAAGGGCCTTATTTACGTCACTCGGGCTGAGCGAGCAGGGAGGGGGCCCTGCAGGGAAGCCTTTAATTAGAGCTCTTCCCCTCAGAAATGCTGACACGGGCTGGACAGGAACTACATCTCAGCCAAAACGCCGTCATCCCTACCGTCCCGGAGGAAAGATAAAATCGGCTGCAATACTGGTTTCTGCAAAGAGTCGGAGTGCGGGGCGACCTGCGGGGCTGCTCGGCAGGTGGGCAGGGTGCCGCCCCGCCGCTGCACCAACGGCACCTCTCCAGGCCGGCCCCCCAGGCCGGGCCCCTTTCCACACACAGAAAAGAGAAATCAAGTCAGTGGGAAGCCGCTCCGGCGGTGGAAAACCCAATTCCATGCCCACTCGGGCCGAGAAGGGGGGACTGGGTGGGGCACTGGCCCCAGGCCTACCTCACCCACGTGTGACGATGCTCGACACCAGCCCGAGCCCCTCGAGCAGGGGATGCCCACCCCCCAGCAACACCAGTGATGCAGCTGGATGGTGCCCCCCGGCCGCTCAGCCAGGGATCCTCCTCCTGCCCCCTGCAGTCGAGGCATCATCCTTTGCTCGGGGACTACTTTAGCTGCTCGGACTCTTCCTTCTTCCGGTCTAGGGCGAGCAGACGCGCCCTGACCCTCTCACCCAGTCACCAGGCCTCCCTGGCCATGGTCCCCGCATTGGTCACATGGCCGAGAGCGGGGGAAGGTAGCGGGAAGATCCCCTCCAGCCCTGATGATCCGACCTGAGAAGAGGAAGAGTGCTGGGGACGCAGCCACACCGGGAGTCCAGAGACAGAAGCAGCATCCCCCCTGGGGCCGAGGAGCAGGCGCAGAGGCCCACATCCCAATGAGCGCGGACATGAAGAATCATGGAGGCGGGGCTGTCCCCACCGCATCCTAAGGACTTGCAGAATACCGAGCTTCTCCCCGAGGGCCCTCCTCCAGCGGGTTTTGTGACAGGCAGACACATGTACTCAGGAAAGTGGGGCGTCCACAGGTGACTGGATCTATTGTGAAACTGGGCAGGGTTCCCGGCTCTGCCCCTAGCGGTGCTAAGACTGAGGTTGCCTTCCATGCCTCCGTTTACCCAGCTTCAAAGGCAGGGGAGCCGATCCCCTGCCTATCGCAAAGGGAGGACATAGGAGTGGAGCCTACTTGTGCAATAGAAACGACCCTCCATTAAAGACACAGACCTACTTGGACTTGAGGATATGGGGAGGGGCAACGGTAAGCTGTGAAAAAGCGAGAGAGTGGCATGGACATATATACACTACCAAATGTAATATAGATAGCTAGTGGGAAGCAACCACATAGCACAGGGAGATCAGCTCGG
This sequence comes from Mesoplodon mirus, assembly GCF_964341445.2. Lineage (NCBI taxonomy): Eukaryota > Metazoa > Chordata > Mammalia > Artiodactyla > Ziphiidae > Mesoplodon > Mesoplodon mirus. Next base: position 49,410,961 of record NC_138990.1, read on the forward strand.
TGCTTTGTGACCACCTAGAGGGGTGGGATAGGGAGGGTGGGAGGGAGACGCAATAGGGAGGGGATATGGGGATATATATATATATATATATTATATATATATATGTATAGCTGATTCACTTTGTCATACAGCAGAAACTAACACTCCATTGTAAAGCAACTATACTCTAACAAAGATGTTAAAAAATAAAGTAATGAAGTATATTTATGCTACAACATGGATGAAACCTGAAAACATGCTAAGTGAAAGAAGTCAGTCACAAAGAACCACGTATTGTATGAGTTCATTTGTATCAACTGTCCAGAACAGGCAAATCCATAGAGACAGAAAGTAGACTAGTGGTCGTCAGGGGCTGGGTGCAGGCAATGAAGATGTTCTAAAATTATATTGCGGTGATGGTTGTATGCCCTGTGAATACACTGTAACACTGAACTGTATACTCCCTATGGGTGGGTTTTATGGTATGTAAACTATACCTCAGTAAAGGTATTAAAGTGTTGACTTAAAAAAATGCACAATGTGAGAGATGCGAGTTAAGTTTTACTTGGGGCTAAATGAGTACTGCAGCCTGGGAGACAGTGTTTCAGATAACTCTGAGAAACGGCTCCTGGGAGGCGAGGCAGGGGAGCCACGTTATATAGAAGTTTTGTAACAAAGGGCAAGTAATCTGAACATCAAAAGATTATTGTTAATGAAAGAAAGCCAGATATCTCACGTTAAGGAATTTAGCTCTTTTCTATGTATGGGAAGATGCAAGAGTCTGGGGCTCACTGGAGCTCAAAGGAAATCATTCCTTTGATAGGCACCTCCGCTGTCTGGGGCCAGTATCCACAGCAGGGAGTGGCTGCAGTCTGTTGGCTGCTAGACGGCAGGTATTCTTTTCAGCCCTGAGTTTCCTCTGGGCTCACCGGCTCACGCTGGAGGGCTGCAATTGTTGATGGCTGTGACATCCTTTGTTTACTGAGAGGGCAGGAAATATTCCAGTTATAAATATTCCATTCCATCTATAACTATTACATTTATCAAAAGAAAATAAGAAGATTCTGGGTCATCCCCTTTATCTTCCTTTCTGGAGACGGACAGGGAGAAAGTCAGTATCTCAGAAACAGCATTAAACATTCTCATGGTTATTTACCCCCAGGCCACATCAGGAAGGCGAGAGGGTCTGTGTTTTATTAGAGTATATTTGCCTATGGACAGGTTAGACAGCCGGCATCTGACCTATAGTCATCATACTTATCACTGATTGCATCCTAGTTACGTCCTAAGCACTCTGCTGGTATCCTCTCAGTTATCCTTCACGATTGCCCTATAAAGGAAATGCTTTTATTATCCGCACCCTACAAATGAGGAAATGGACTCTCCGAGAGGTTAAATGTGATATCTCGCCCGAGGACGGGCAGACCCTGAGTGTGAACCCAGGTGGTGTGTCTCCAGAGCCTTCCTTCTTCCCCCTGAGCCTGGGAGAGCTCACCACAGGAGAGGGGCGGAGCTTCCTGGAAGCTGACCTCCCGGCAATAAAAACCAAACTCGCCATAGGAAGATGTCATTTTCTTCCCGAGAGGCCTCGGGCAACAACAAGATGGATTTCCTTTTAAATGACTGTCCCCTGTTGTGTGTGACAGCTCCTTGGTTGTATCTAATCCTCCTCAGTTTACGTTACTGCTGTCATTTGTCTCCCCATCCCCGTGGGGTGATGAACAGCCTTGTTCCATGAGAAGCCCGCTCTGTGACAGGGAGGAGAGAGATCCATCAACACTGACCCAGACCCGGGTGAAGGAAAAGACGATGGCTTAATCACCCAACCAAGAGCAAAGCCACACTCCTTCCTCCATCCACCTACGCCTCTCCTCTGAGCTCCGCAAAGCACCCTCCAAGAGCCTCTGGGAGGAAAGAGACGAACCACCTGAGTGATTATCCCAGGATAATCAACGCGTTCCTGCATTCAAGCGTCCTTCCCACGTTAATCAGGGACTGTCCCACACGTCCACGCACTCACCAAGTACCAGTCGGAAATTCAGCCAGCGCTTGTCCACCGTCCCAAAAGGAGCCCAGAAACAAACCTAGGACATCAGTTTGAGGGCAATAACGGGGACCCTTTAGGTCCTAATGTCCCTCTGAAGACAGAAGGAACTTGGAAATGGCAGGCATCACACAGGCCTTGCCCAACAGGTCCTGTCCTCAGACACAGAGGTGCTTCTGTGCTCCTGGTGGGGCCCTGACTCAAAGGCCGTCTTCTTCCACCTGCCATTTCACACTGAACTTACACAATACACAAGCTTGCATTTAGGCTCCGAAAGCCCACTGATGCATCCATTTTCTACCAGCCCGAAAAACGCTCAGCAGCAATTTATCAGTGCGCCCGAGGGTAGGCGGCTGACAGCCACGAGCGGGTGCAGCCGAAACAAGCAATGCTGTGAAACACCCTTCTAATTTTAATTTGAAATCCTACACCCTAGAGTCTGAATTTTTTTCGGGTGCATCCAAATTCCAGTGTGTAGCAAATGCCCAAATCACTGAGTTGGTGGAATAATCCGAGATCATTTGCCCAACTGCAAAAATGCAGATGTGCAAGTGTGGGTTGGACGTCTGCAGGATGGAGAGAGGCGGGCCCTACTCGGGGCTGGGCACAGGCTTGCAGGAGCAGTAAGGGCCATCTTTATTGGCGGAGAGATACCAGGGCCTTCCTCGGACTTGGAGAAAAGTAGAACCAGGGTCAACCAAGGATGCCCATCGTGAGTCTGAGTACTGTCCAGACTGGTGCTTTCGCAGCTGTTTCTTGAACAATGTCCAGAGGACAGCAGAGCGTAATGGAGAGCCAGTGGCTTCAAGGACAGCCACTTGGATCTAACACCAAGGGTGGATGGAGAAGTTTCATTCAGAAACTGGTGTCAAGTGATATCTTCTTCCTCATCACAGCTGTTCCAGCTCCTTTCCCTGCCCACAGGCACAGGGGTCAAGGCCCTGTAGCTTCTGACTCTGCATGTCCCCAGCCGCCTCTCCTGTCCCACAGAATTACCTGGCTCACCTGGTCCCAGGAACTTGCCCCACAGCTTCCAAGTTGCTCCCGGGCCCTCCTTCTCTGCACCTGACCTGGTGTGTCTGGGCCTCCCTGGCTCTCACCTCTACCCTCCTCTGAATTCTGCTGTCTCTCCCTCCCTCAGACCTCTAGGTGGGCTTCTGGGCTCTGAGAGAGGACTGGCTACATAACTGGTAGGTCCCAGTGCAAAGAAAAGTAAAGCTTCCTTGTTCAAAAATCATTAAGAATTTCAAGAGCAGACTTGAAATCAAGCACAGAGCCCATGTGCAGCTTCAGGAGCCTCGGGCCCAGGAAGCCGGCAGTGCTCTGGGGACTACCCTGACCAGACATCCCGACCGGAGGTGCTGAGCAACCCGAGCAGAGGAGATGTCACCTAGGGTCTGCGCGTGGGGTTTCACTATGTGTGGGGGAAGAGGGAATCAGGAGGGGCAGAAAGGGAGGTGACAGAGACATGTGGAAGAACAGGTGAACCGGGGGAGAGAGGAGCACTTCAGGCTGGGAGGACAGGATGGAAGGCATGATCTTCACCTTGCGCTGGGTAGAGGCGTGGGGGAGGGAGGAGAAGCAGGGGTGGCCCAGGCTCCGAGGCGCTCACTCCCCTCCCCAGCTTCCGGTCGCCTTCCTCCACCTACTTTATTTCTCTCTCTCTCTCTCTCTCTCTCTCTCTCTCACACACACACACACACGCCAAATATACATTTTTCCCCTTCCTGATCCCACTCTTTTATTTCGTTGTTCCTTCACTGCTTTCTTCTCTCCCTTTCACTCTCACTCCTCTGGTCCCCCGGCCTCTCCTCTTTTTGTCCTCACTCCGCCTTGCTTCTCTGCTTCTCTTTTCCATTCCATTTCACAGGCCCCTGCTCTGCTTTGCTTGGACAATTCTGCCTTCCTTGGCTTCTCCCTTAGTGGACTCACAGACCCACAGACTCGTACTCCTGCAGCTGAAGGAGACCTGGAGGACATCCAGTCCCACGACAGACGACATCCCTCCAACAGGACCCCTCACTCAGTGCATGGGGGCCAAGGGACTTCTCCTCCACCCTGTTGATGGAGCCAGAGAGTGAGGGAAGCCATGCACACTAGGACCCCAGGCAGAGATGTGCAGGACAGGGTGGCCCAGGTCACCAGACTCTAGCCCGGTGCTCCTGCCATGACCACACGTGGCCTCTGCCCTGCTCTGGCCTTGCTAATTGTCTATGTATCTTATTTGAGCCCTACATTCTTGACATATGATGATAAACTGGGCTTTGCACTTAAACATCTGAGTGTTGGGTACATGGAAGAAGATGTAGGTAAGGAGGACACCCAGGTTCAAAGGTGACACCCAGGTTCAAAGGTAACACCAGGAACCGCAGGGGCCAGGCAATCTCTGCTGGGAAAACCCCTCCTCAACTGCTTAGTGATGGAAGCAAGCGGTCACCTGAGCATAGTGTCTAAGGGCTCTGATCTGGAGTCCAACAGCCCAGGCTCCAACACTAAGCAGCTCTAGGATCTTGGACAAAATATTTAACCACTCTGACAAACAGGAATATTACTAGGACTCACTCCATGGGGTTTTTACAAGGTCTAGCTAACATAAATAACTTTGCCCTGTGCCTGGCATATGACACGCACTCAAAACAGGTTAGTTACAAAGATGGGACTTAATGAATATATTTGTTGCATGCCGCTGTGTGCAGGTGTTTATCTAGTCACAGGGGACACAGTGGTCGAGAAAACCGACAAAGACTTTGCCCTCTTGGAGACTGCATTCTAGTGGAGGAGAGAGGCAAATCATAGATGAAAGTATCTCTGCTGTGAAGAAAACTGAAGCAAATGTGGGACTAGAGAGAAAGGGGCGAGAAACATCTGGGGTGGAACCCTCCCCTTTTTCCACTGCCACACGGAACCCTCTGCTTTACCGCAGGCTGCCTACTTATCTCCCTGTATATTATTTGAGCCCTGAGTTCTCTGCACATCTTAATAATCAATTGGGGTTTCCACTGCAAATAGTTGCCTGTGAGCTGGGGACCTGAAAGAGGCAACTGTGGGTGAGGAATGACACCAAGGTGCAGGGGAAGTAGATAAAGGAGGCCAGAGATCACTGCAGGAGACGACTCAGGTCTAATGGACATTTTCGGCTGATCGTAACTGAGCAGAGAACAGCCTGCAGAGTCAGCTCGGGATCCAACTCTCAGCTGGTGACCTTGGAGCAGTCATTTGACCTCCCCAGTCTTAGCTTCCTCACATGTAAAATGAAGTTAACAAGGGACAGTTGCCGTGAACATGAGTGGAAGCACATTTGCAGAGTGTGGCTCTGAATGGGGTTCCACTGTCCCCACACATCTTTCACACGCAGATCTGGCTCAAACATCCTTGAGCCTCCCCCCTCCCCCCACCCAGAAGCTTCTCCAAAGAGGCCTCCTAATTGATCTGCAAACAATCAGAAACAATCTCTGGGTCACAGAGACACGGGTTGGAACACTGTTTCTTGACTGATACGGAATGTGTGTCACAGCTGGCTCTCGCAGCGCTTCCAAGAAATAGAGACAAACATCAGAGAGAGGTTTGGCTGGACCGTGCCCAACCCCGAGAGTGACAGCATGTTTACAAGAGCTATTAGGGGCTGCTGCTCCTCATGTGCTTACAGGATGATTTACTCCGCCAGAACTGGCAGGCTGCTCCTTTGCCTTTCACTGTTGAATTGATTATTGAATCACAAATATCCCATTTGAATAACATGATTTAACTTCAAGGCAGATAGGAAGTACACATGGTAGGAAGACCTCTCCCCGACACTGGGCTCTGAGCCTCTTGCAGGTTCTACACATGCATTTGTGAGTCAGGGAGAGAACCCTTTCTAAAGCACCCTGCACACAACTCCGACAGCCACGTGAACTGACCTATCCATCCCCCTGGCCAGAAGCTGTCTTCACTCAAGCATACCCAGGTCACCAACGGACCTGAAACCACAGTGTATAAAGAACAGCTGGGAGAACTGAAGAAAAGAGTGGGTAGGGGCGGGCAGGGACGCGATGCTGCCCACGTATATTTAGAGGGCCGTCCTGCTCAAGGCTCCCATTTATTGAGCACCCACTACGGTCAGACACCATGCAGTACAATCCTCCTAACAAGACTTCCAGGTCTATTTTGTTACTCTTCTATATGAGCAAACAGAGACTCAAAGAAATTCACTGACTGGCCCAGGAGATGTTTAGGGTGCAAACTCATTGTCGGCCCACAGCTCCACTTTAGAACCAACGCCGCTCCTATGAACACGATGTCTCCACTTCTCCTCTTAGCCCACTGTCCTCTAAAGACCCCCTTTGAGCAGTGAGGGAGGGGCTCATGGAGCAGCAACAGTGGGAGGGGAGAATCCTGGAGAGATGACCACTTAGGATGAGAGCACCGCATCTCTATGTGATGAGCACTGTTGAAGCGCTGATGCAAATACAAAAGAAGTACTAAATTGTCTGTGTGTGTGTGAGCACGTGTGTGAATACATACACAGATTTACACATATATAGAGTGGCCTCAAGAAACTCATAATCTTTTTGAGAAAATAGGAAACAATGAACAATACTGTCTTACTGATTTAGACAGTAAGAACCACACGTAGGAAAACTATATGATGGGTCATCCACACCAGAATGCTCTTAAGAATGAAAGGAGACACTGCTAATAATTGCACTAGGGCAAAAGGTATAAATGGAACTGGCCAAGGTGAACCAGGACGTAAGGTCACCTAAGGGAGCTAGATGGTCATAAGCCCCGGCCAAACTTACACAGGCTCCGCTTTCAAGTGTCCTGTACAAGTGCTCAGTTCTGCACAGCGCCACCTATCCCTTGTGACATCAGCACTAAATTCTGTTATTTGTATTATTATAGTAACAATCTTTGTAATAATTGCAGCTTCTCTAATTGTTGATTAGAGATGCCGGATACTGTGCTAAGCCATTACAGATATCAGTTTGTTTGATTCTTACAATGATAAGAGATGGGCATTATTAGACCCATTTTACAGCAAGTAAAACAGAGTACAAAGAGTGTCGGCTAAGTGATATGCCCTATGGCCATGAAAGTGAGTACTCCAGCACTGTCTGAATATAAAGGGCCTCGTCTTAATTACAAGCTTACGTTCTGACCTGTATTCCTCAAGGAGGCTATGAAGTCCAGTACACACGTCCATCTTTCACCAACCACAACTCAGCTCCTGCCATCTCAGGCAGTTTTCTTCTCTCCATTGTAATTTCTGTTTCTCTACTTAACAGCTGTCCTCCTTCCCCTTCAATTACCTCGGAAAATACTTTCCCCTTTTCTCTAAATATTGCTTTCCCTGTTTCCATTCCTGTTACAAATCTCCGAAGATGCTCACTAATCTTGTTTGATAAGCCTAAGAGTTCCTTCATGAAGGCAAATGAAAACCTAAGTTGTAAAATTTAAAATAATAAACAGTTATATCATCCAATAATGACACTGAAAGTGCCCAGAAGTCCCCTTGCACAATTCCCAGAAATCTCTATTTACCTCTTCATCTGTCTTTAATTAAATTGACTTTTCCCTGAGTACCAGCAAAATACACACATTTCTCACTCAATTTCATCACCTTTGGGTTTCATCCCCTAATGAGCAGGGAAGCCACAGCACTGCCTATTTGCCATTGCATATGCATTGCATTTCAGTGCCAGTCTATGCTGAAAGGCTATGGTGGATGGGCTGAGGAACCTAACCAACATTCATCATGTTGTGTCCACAGAGAAGTTTGTACCAGGTCACAGATGGAGTTGTCTGGTACCACTCTGGGTACAGGAGAGACCAGGGCAGGCCACGAGGCTCAAGTCAGGAGTTGAGGACATTGCTACATCATGCCAGAGGTGACAACACATGAGCAGAAGTGAAGGGATACAGGTAATCTTGAGAAAAGACTGGCTCCAGCGGAGACTGTGCTGAGTCTGAAAAGAGGAGGCTGGAAAAAAAGGCCAGGACCAATTATGTTAATTAGTCAATAGGGACAACCATCAAAAAGTATCAGGCTCAGCTATGGCAGAGAAAGTTCAGGCTCGTTAGGAAGAGAAAACTTGAATGGTAATGATCCTACTCCAAAACTTCACAGTTTCAGCCAGGCTTTGAAAATGGTAATTAGGTTTGCTATCATTAGATACATAAGTTCACCTGGTTTGCCCCCATTCCTGTCTTCATCAACCCTTCCCTTATTAACAGAACACAGATTGATAAGAAAACCCTATTGTTTTAAAGGTTACCAGAAAATTGCATCCAGAGTTAAAGCCAACTAAATGACTTTAGAAGAAAGGGTCTAAACTGGAATTTCTCATCAAAGCAATCCTGGGAGGATTTGGCCTACTAAAGGTTTCTCCTCCCACTCTCTGGAAGTCTGGCCAATCAGCCCACTTACCCCGCACTGAGCTTGGCTGAGGTGAGCTGTCTTGGGGCCAGCCCTGCAGCAGTGCCGGAACCAGGGAGCTCTCAGGCCCGCCCGGGCTCCTGGGGGCCATGCTGCCCACTCAGGACAGTGCTCACTCATGGCAAAGGTTCAGAAGCTGGACAGCATGATGAGGCCACCAAGATGAGCAACAGGGATGTGCACAGGCACTTGAGATCAAGGCATGGGACAAGACACAGACTTGGGACTCGGGTGCCAGAGAGCAGAGCCAAGCAGGGTTGGTTCATAGATCAGAGCACAGGGCTGCAAACACAGGCACTTCAGGTCTGCTGGAGCAGGAAGCTGTGTAGCCAGGTCTGCTGCTGTGCAAGCCCATCTCAGGGCCTTGGAGGGAGAGCAAAGGAGCTATGCTGGGGGGCTGGGTTCAGAGATGGGTGGGCCCAGACCTCAGCTGCAGACCGCTTTCAATTCACGAAAACATAAAGAAATAAGAAATGGAAATGCATGCCATGATATGTGGCTCAGGTGACCACACCTTTGGGGAACCGGTTTGTCTGAATCAAGAGCCACAGCTTAGGCTCCATGTCCAGAGGGAAGATGATGGCCAATAAGAGCTACTACTGCAATTAGAAAGCCATGCATCTAGGGATAATTGGCTTCTGTGTGAGGCTCCCATCAACCAGCAAATTGGCTGTGTCAGCATGAGCTTTCCACAGGCTTCCTTAATCGGGCAGGGTCTAGATCTCCCATCCTGGGCACAGTGAGGTTCATGTCACTCAGCCCCCATCACAGCTACTCCCTCTGATGGTCACTCTGACGCCAGGCCCTCCTGATGCTTCCCAGAAAGACCAGGCTGGGAACTCAAGGCACCGCCCCAGCCTCCAGCACCTGGATTTGGCCAGTCTCCTGTGACCTGGTGCCACACAGGTTGGCTTAAGCAGGAGTGAGCGCTGCAAGCATCAGGATCCCTTCTTGAAAGGATGCAGTGGTGCACATTAATGAAAATGGTGTATGGGGCAAAATCAGAGCTGATCAAAATGAATTTTTTTTGTCTTCAGTTTCCTTCATCAATGTCTTATAGTTTTCAGAGTTTAGGTCTTTCAGCTCCTTGGTTAAATTTATTTTAAGGTATTTTATTCTTTTTGAAGTGATTGTAAATGGGGTTGTTTTCTTGCTTCCTCTTTCTGTTAGTTCATTATTAGAGCATTTGATGAAATTCAACACCCATTCATGATAAAAACTCTCAACAACGTTGGTATAGAGGGAACAGATCTCAATATGATAAAGGCAATTTATAACAAACCCACAGCTAACATCATACTCAATGGTGAAAAGCTGAAAGCTTTTCCTCTAAAATCAGGAACAAGACAAGGATGCCTACTCTTGCCAGTTCTATTTAATGAGTGACTATTTTAGATTCCACTTATAAATGAGATCATGCAGTATTGCTCTCTCTGTGTCTGGCTTATTTCACTTAGCATAATGACCTCCAGGTTCATCCATGTTGTCACAAATGACAGGATTTCCATCTTTTCTATGGCTGAATAGCATTCCATTGTATACATAAGCCACATTTTCTTTATCCATTCATCCATTGGCAGACACTTGATTTCCCAGCAGGCACAGAATTCACACAGCCGTGTTCTAAGAGATGGTGTCACGAATTGAAGCCAGAAATAGGGTCAGAAAAGATAAACCCAAGTAAGCTACCTGGGTCTCTGCTGCTCTATGGGGGTCCATCCCAAACCCTCCAAGGCTGATAGAAGGAAAGAGAAGCCCTTCCATAAACAGCCCTATTAAGACTGTATCTGATTCCAAAGGTGTGTCTTAAAAGGTTTTGTTGTTGTGAAAATACTTTCTTAAAATAAAATCCACTGATCCCCATGAAGACAATTGGTTTCAGATAGGGTAAAGCTCAATTAATCATGAAAGATGCTGACAAAGCTTCATGAAGGTCACACCAAAGGCTGGCAGAAGTCAAGCACTGGATTCTCAACAACGATTAGGATGAATATCAAGTTCGTGTGATCACAGCTATTGCTTCTCTACACATACAAGAGTGTCTCCCAAAGAAGATTAATTCAGTCTAAATTTTAAAAACCATTTGGGAACTACAAAAGGAGAAAAGCCTACCCTTTCTTTCCTAATATGTATGCAAGCAGAAAGGATAGGTAAAGACTGAGTTAACTCCAAACTATAATAAGCGTTTTGGGTTGGATCTGCCCGAAACAGTCTAATTTCATCTCAGCAAAGACACATTTTTACATTTACAGAAAAAAATAGTTAAACATTCAAAAGTACACATGCTTATTTTGTTGGGAAAATTATACACATTTGTTTGATTAGCTTTGGTAAATAAAATAACCAAGTCATCACTCAAGACAGACGTGGCTGCAAAACTGATTCAACGAAATGTCAAAATAAATCACAGCTTAAAAATGCATGGTATGTAACTTCTAAAAATGAAAACCACATCTATCTCTGTCAGAGATGTGAAGGCTGTGCATTAAAATTGTATCAAAAATGAATGCATTTTTGAAGGGAAAATATTGATTTAATCAACTCTTCCTGACTAGTGATTCAAATCATGATTTGAATCAATTTGATTTTAATCGAGCCCACCCTTTCCAAAAGTCATTTATACGTGCCTTTGGAGTGTATGATGTTATTTCCAGTGGTCTATTTGTCTCTCTAGTTATAGGATGCTCAGACTGATATGAAAAGGGCTGTGCTCCCCACATCGTGCCAACAGGGCAAGAGCACAGCCTCCTGCAAGCCCAGACCAGTTGCAGATAATTCCAGGAAGGCTGACCAAGCACCAGCTATAATTACTAAGCAGTGAGCAGGCAGTCACGCAGCATCCAAGTGCAGGTGTAAAGGCCAAGCCTCAGCGATAGAAGTTCAAGTGCCACACTCCAGGCTCTTGTAGAATTCCAGGATGGAGGTTAGGAATAAGGCTGACCTTGGTCCCAGGGTACTGGAGTGCTCAGCGGATCTCAGCCATATAGGAGAGGCTGAGAGCCAGAGACCAGGACAAGGCAGGAGCTTAGGGGGAACCAGAGGATTAGAGTAGCCCCTGCAGGAAGCTGACCTGCTGCTAAGAACATGAGTTAGGGGTTCGGGGAAACAGAATCGTGCAGAAGCTGATCAGGTAAATTAACTGTAACCTCTATCTCAGCTTCCTGAAGGGGATTACCAACTTCCTAAAGATGTACAATGTGTGACACAGGTCAACTTGGTACATGGGAAGTACTTGATATGAGTTATTACCGATGAGGAGGAGGATGAAACGTTCCCTGCTAGCGTAACCAACTGTCCGGGGCCGGGTTCCCAAGACGTGGTTCATCCAGTGCTAAACCAGGCAAACTGGGATGGCTGATCCTTCTCTCCCTGCGCTGTGCCCAAAATGATCACAGAGCCTGGGCTGGGTTGGAAGCTGCAGGAGGGCTTAAGTGCCTTTAGCTGCGGGCATCCGAGGCCATTACAGTCAGGGAGCCAGGAACCACACCTTCCTGGGGGAAAAGCTGAGTTTTCTTGTTTGAGGATCATGGTCTGGCATTTCCCGTCACAGTGCCTGGTGAAGTGAACGTAGTGAATCGATGATCGTTAACGAGCTGCCCAGTCTAATCATTTCCTCCCGTCGGTTCCAGTTAAAGAAAACAGAACAAGGGGGCGGGAGGGGATGGTAGGAAGCGGGGTCTGGCTGTGCCTGGGCTCACTGAGTTTCAGCTGGTCTCCCCACCCTTCACCAGGTGCCTACCCAGAGCCTCACTCACTGCAGGAGCCTGGCAGGTGGTGGGCACTCAGCCACGTGCAAAGCATCTGAATAAGTGGAGTGATGGGGCCAGGGTTCCCATCTGCTGCCTCCTTGGCTGTGTCTCTGCAGAAAGGCCTAGACTCTCAGCTGGGAATTACTATCAGGGAGCCCGGTTCAGTGGGCAGGCCCTGGTCTCCCGGGTCAGGGGCCGAGGCCCAAAGCCTTCCCCATAACCTGTCACCAGACCCCACGTGTAACCCAACAAGAGGGCAGTGACACAACTTCGAGTCCCTACTTCCTCTCCTGCTGCTGGCGAATCTTAGAACAGTGGAAGCAAGGAGGGCCCAGGGGATGCCTGGTGAGAGGCTGTCGGTGGGGGAAGCTACAAGGGACACCTCGGCTCCCTGAGGTTGTAGGGATGGACTTAGGAACACGATTTCTAGAGACAGCTGATATACAGCAAGTGGGGGAGAAAGTGAACCTGCCTATCACCCTCCAAATTCAGCCTCGGCTAACACACGCCGGACAGGCTCTGGGAGCAGCCACCGTGCAAGGCACTTGCTCAGATTTTGTCCGCATTTAATCCTCAGCACAAGACTCTAAAATAAGCATTATTATGCGCCCCCCCGCCTTTTTTTTTTTTTTTTTTTTTTTGATGAGGAAACAATCTCAGGGAGGTAGACTCTGAGGCTAAGAGAAGTGAGCTGTTGATGCAACGAAGCTACTTAGGAGTTTGGTGTGTTGGCTAAAGCAGAAGCAGTTGATTCTGGAACCTTCAAGATGTGGGTTGGGACGGGGATCAGGAACATGCACCAAACCGATGGTGGCTGATGCAAGGAACCAAGAACCTGGTGCCAGAGGAAGAGTCTTCTCTGGACCAGCCGTCCGGTGTGGCCTTTGAAGCCCCGTGGTTGATGTATCCAGCTCCTCCACGTTTATTAAGGGCTCTGACACCCTGACCTGATGCTCAGCCTGCCTGGGTCCTGGGGATGGGACTGGCATGGGGTGTCCTCCTTGGAGACACTGTGGCGGTGGGCCAGTGAAGGAGAAGCAGCATGGGTTCGTACACCCCACACAGTAGGGCTGGAATAATGGCGCTGCTCCTTGGTAACTAGGCAGCCTTAAGCAAGTCACTATCCCTCCCTGAACCTCAGTCTCTTCATCTATAACCTGGCTCACCCATAGCTGGTGTGACTATTAAAAATACCATGTGTGACATGCTTAGCATTGCATGGGGCGCAGTGTAGCCCTCCATACATGGGGAATGTTATTTTGAGCAACATTTGCTAACCCACCAGGGTGCCAGGCCCACAAGCCAAACAGAAGTGATAGGACTCCCCCATTAACGGCATTTAACCACGCCAGACTGACCTGTCTGACTAGGAGCCCGATTCAAAGCCTTCGTTCCTCACTCCTGGTCTTCCAGGCATCCAGAAAGGCAAGCCAGGATCAGGACAACGAGAAGGGCTTCCAGAGAGAGGGCGGAGCCAGTGCTCAAGCATAACCTTCAGAGCCTCAAAAAGATGCTCCCAAGCACAGCCGCAGAGCTCAACTCCGAGCCCAGGGACAACAAGGGAGCCTTAATCACAGGAAGGCGGTGGGGAGATGGGGTGGGAGGCGGGCTGGGCGAGGCAGGGGAGTCAGCCTCTGCAGCCCCTGGCCTGGGAACTGGTGTCCTCACCGGAAAAGCCCAAGTTCCAACCTGACTTCCGCCACCTCCATCCCACTTTCTCCGGCTCCCTGTCATCACTCCCCGGCCACCCTCTAATGGGCTCATTAGAAGCCACTCCATTTCCTCTCTGAGTGTTGCTGTGACCCCTCAGCTCTCCTGGGCCTTTCTGATGCTTCTCTAATTGAAATGCTCAGTTCCTGCCCATGTGGGACACTTGCTCTGTCACCTCCCACCCTGGCCATCAGGCCTTCACTATGTCCCAAGATCTCTGGATTGGGGTCACACTATTCCAGGCTAAACCGTGATTTTCAGGCACACAGAGTTGCCATCTCTTAACCCTTTCACCTGCCACTACCCTCCGAGTCACTGCCTTTTAGCCCCACAAGTCAGCTCAGGCCACAGCCACGGGCCCACCCTGCTGAACTGGATGCCTCCAAAGCTTGTGCCATGCTCTTAATCACCAAGCTATATGCGATGGCTCCCTAGGCCCCTGACCTTTACTTTCCATCTCCCTCCAGGCCTTTCTACTGTTGCAGAATGTGACCTTGAGAAAGTAACTTCATCCCTCTGGAGCTGTGTTTACAACTATAAGGACAGAGGTCTATGAATTATGTTAGAAGATGAGATAAAAAGACCCTATGAATGTAGTAATACTTTCAAATGAATTTGTATCTTACTCATTACAACACCATCATTTGAAAAACAGTAGTACATAGATGAGTGAGATCTATTATTACTGGTACACTATGGCTTCTTGGACCCAGGGTAATGATTCCACAGTCCCCCAGGGGTCCACAGCCTGTAGGTTGGCAAACAGAGGACTAGATAATCTCCAAGGGCCTTTCAAGGTCATTAATTCAACAAACATTTACTGAGTGCCTGCCAGTAAGTTTACATTCTAGTTAGAGAAACAGAAGAAAATCCAAGAGAACAAATGAAAGAATGACTAATTGTGGTAACTGGTAGGAAACATAGGACTGACATAAAAAACGAGGTAGTCTGAGGAGAGTGGCCTCTTTTAGAGAGAATGGTTAAGGAAGGCTTCCCCAGGGTAGTAACATTTGACCATATGACCTGGACGATGGCAAGACACCGGCCATGGGAAGGGGTGGGTTGGGGATAAGGGGTCAGAAGGCATTCCAGGAAGAAGAAACAGCCTTTCCAAAGGCTCTGAGGCAGGTGCCAATGTGGTCTGTTTAGGATCTTTATGGCTGCGGATGGGGACATTGAAGGGGCAAATTACTGAAGAGACATTGAAGAGACAAACAATTCCATTTGGATGTACTGACTTCAAGGGTTATGCATGGCAACCAAACAGCACCGTCAAGGCAGCTGAATAGAGAGGAGGTGAACACTCAGATCCGTGAGCTAGACACACACCTTCAGGAGTCATCAGTGCAGAGAAGGCACCTCAAACTCTGTGAACAGTGATGGAGTTTAGAGAAAGTAGAGAAGAGGGGCGCTAGACCAAGTCCTGAGAAATACCACCACTGAGCTGGGGGAGAGGAGAAGAAAGAGATGAGGGGGGACAGTCATGGAAAGAGAGGAAAACCAGGACCTGGTGAAGGTGGGAAATCCCAAAGAGAATGGAATTCCAGAAGGAGGGAGCACCCACCTGGGTGGAATGCTACTGAGACATGGAGAACGTAAGACGAGAATGGAAACATATCCACTGGCTTTGACAATGTGGATGATGTTGGTGACCTTGATCAGAGGGGCCTAAGTGGAGTGGTTGTGGAAGTAGCCATTGGAGGAGATGGAAACAGAACAGGAGGTGAGGAACTGGGGACACGGTGTGTAGGCAACCTCTTCCGGAGGTCTGGCCATCAAGAGAAACAGAACAAAGGTGTGGAAGATGAAAGAATATGGTGGAATATTGCTCAGCAAGCATGCACTCCCTCTCCCTCCATCCACAGGAGAGGAGTGTGTTTCCCACCCCACTGATGTTGGGCTTGGACCTCTGACATGATCTGGCATATGAGATGTGCAGATATGCCCTGGACAAGGGCTTGAAATGCACTTGCCTGATCGGGCCTGCTCACTGTGGCTCCTGCCTTTCTCCATGAGAAGAACATACCTTGGGTAGCCTCTGGAGGAAGGAGGATGAGTGACATGTGGAACAGATTAGGACACAATCCACAACTTGGAGCCCAGCTTAGATCTGTGGACTCTTAGCCAACCTGAAGGCCTATGAGCAAGAAACAAATGCTTGTTGTATGAATGCCCCTGAGATGCTGTGGTTATTTGTTATGCAGCATTTTTATGGATATGGCTGACTGATACAAGGGAGAACATGTAGTCAGATATCTTTATTTTTAAGATAGGTGATACTAGAGTATGTTTGTATACTAATAGGAAAATGATCTACTGACATGAAAAACGATTTTGATGCCTGGGAAATGTGAGGTAGCTTTGGAAGGGCAACATCTATGAGAAGAGCAAGAAGGAATGAGGTCCCGAGGACAAGTGGAGGGGCTGGTCTTCGGTAAGAGGAGGGTGGTGTACCCATTGTAATAAGAGAGGAAAAGGTGGGTACAGATGACAGAAAGTTTAAAAATCTGGTGGAGGAAAGATGAGGAGCTCAGGTTGGATGGACTCGAACTTCTCAAGGACTAATGATGCAAGGTCATTTGTAGGAAGTGTCCTTGGTTGTGGTGAGTGGATGCTTTGCTGCCTGCTATTTGCCTTTCCTTAAATGTCTAATCTTCTCCACTGATTTAAATTCTAATAAGCCCCACTCTCTCCTTGAAAGCTTTTGTTAACTACTTTAGCTTACCATGACCCCTCACTTCTCCTACCATATCTGCAGTCTCAACCCCAGTCCAATACTGATTAGCCTTCTCATTGTTTGCTTCAAGACTAATGCCTCCTTTTCCCTCTGCTGGACTTCAGCTTGATAAGACACGCGGGCCAGGCGGTCTGCTTCTTTTGAGTCCCCCAAAATACCAATGACGTAATGATGGTCATGCTGAGGAGGCTTAATAATTACTTGTTAACTGGCTTAAGAAGAAAAAGTATTTGTCTGTCACTGTTTCATCTTCTAGAATAGCTGACTTGGACCAAAACAAACCAGGCAAGACCAGCTGTTAAGAGTTAGCCACCAGAACTATTGTTTTTTGGAGACAGACACATTTCCTGGTTTGGGGTTATTTTTTTTCTCACTTCTTATGCCGACTTCCCTGAAGCCTGATCCATTTTTTCTTTTTTTTTTCTTGACTGCTTCCAAAATGCCTTCATCAGTCCTGCCTCAGACGTACTGACATCTTCCCTGGGAAAGCAGAAGGGTTATTTTCCAGATGTTCTTTAATGCCATTGCTTAGAGGGCTTTCTGTTTTATTTTTAATGAAACAAAAGGCAGCAGATCTGACAGGTGATGCTTGGGAGCGTGTATTTCATGCAAGGGGTCCCAGAAATAATAAGCAGCAGGCCTGCTCCCTCCATCCCAACTACGCAGATCTTATTTATACCTGAAAGAGATTAGAGGGAATTCGCTCTCAAGGGCCTTCCAGCCTGAGCCAGGGTAGCAGAGTATACTTGAAGTCTAGGTTTCCGAAGGTCCTCACAGTTTCCGAAGGTCCTGCACTGCCATCTTCAACACCCACCAGTTATGTGTGGGGATAACAGGACTGGTCCAAAGAACACTTGCTTGGCAACAGGGCTGCCACAGGCAAACTCGTGAAGCAGGTGCGGGTGCTCACCTTCCATGCCCTTGAGGGCTCCAATCCACCCTCCCAAGTTCCCATCATTTTCAGACACCAGAATCATCAAGCCAGCCCACCCCTCCTTCTCTGTTGGAGCAAAGTGTCCCTCAAGAAGCCCTCCAGTCCACAGCTGGGCTGGGTGAGGGTCCCCTCTTCTGAGCTTCTGGGAGTACCCTACTCTCACCTTTTAGCCAAGCAACAACAATGACATTAGGTATCTCCCCTACGAGGCTCTGAGCTCTCTGGGTCTGGGGCTGTGTCTTATCTACCTGTCTTTCCTTCTCTAGCAGTGCGCCAGACACAAGTGGGCACTGAAAAAATGTTATATTTTATTATATTCAAACAACAGAGGTAGCAGAGAATTCAACTTGCCTGGGATAAGCCTCAGCTCTGCCTGAACCATGAAGCCCAAGGCAGTCACTTCATCTTTAAGGCACTTTCTCCTCTTCTGTGAAGGTAGATATTTTAATATATATATATCATATATATATGACATATCATATCATATCATATATATCATATATATCATATATATATGACAGAGTTAAATAATGCATGTTTATAAACTGGCAAGTGTTTTACAAGGTAAGTCATTAGTACTAATTCATACTAAAGTTGTAAAGCCTGGATTCCCTCACCCCAAAATATTTTCACTTTTAAGCAGACCCTCTGACATCCCTTCCCTCTTGCAGGGAGGGCAATGTTTCCCTCCTTCATCAGCGGGGGTATTTCAGGCATGGACGAAAGGAGTTTTTGTTTTGTTTTGTTTTGTTTTGTTTTGTTTTTGGTCTGAGGAAGGAGCTCAGGGCTCTTAAATAGAGAATATAGACCAGAGGTCAGCAAGCTATAGCCCACTGCCCAAATCTGACCCACCACCTATTTCTGTATGACAGGTGAGCTGAGAACAGTTTTTACATTTTTAAATAGTTGGAAAAACAAGTCAGAAGAAGAGCATTTTGTGACACATGAAAGTTATATGAAATTCAAATTACAGTGTCCATAAATAAAGATTTATTGAAACACAGCCATGCTCTCTTGTTTACATATTGTCTGTCGCTGCCTTCATGCTACACCAGCAGAGCTGAGTGGCTGCAACAGAGACCATATGGCCTGTAAAGCCAAATTATTTACTAAGTGGTTCTTCAGCGGAAAAGTTTGCCAACTCCTGATATAGACCATCTTTCTACTTGCCCCAAGGCTATTCCCAGAAAAAGATTTAGAATGAGTCAGGACTTGATTCTGGGAATCGTACTTTAATAGAGGTATAGACAAAATGGATCACATTCAGTTAGGCAACCAGGAATGCTCTGGGACCCAGACATGTGTCACAGGAAGAATGGTTAGAGCGATAATTAAGCGGGTACCTTCAATTATCCAAAGAGCTGTTAGGAAGAAGGAAGAGAAGGATCCTTCTCTGTGGCTGCAAGGAGTAAACTTAGGACTGAAGACCCATTTCAGCTCAACACAAAGCAGCATCCTGGCTGCCTGTGCCAACTCAAGCGATGAGTTCCCCACCACTACATGTACTCAGAGTAGTGAGTATACAATATTGTGAGTATAAAATGTAGTGATCGGTGACCAGCATCTGTTCATCTTTTAGAAGACTGTACAACAGAAGAGGCCACGCCACTTCTAGAAGCAGTGCATGGGGCTGCACATCCTGAGCAGGGACCACAGACATGGTATGTTGATTCCCACACACCAGGCTTCATCTCTCCTCTTTAGGAAAAAGATAACGTGAATCTATCACACCACACTGCTGCAAAGAATAATGAATAGCACTGTTAACAAACGACAAGTGCTACGTTTCTTATTATTATCTATCATGTACACATCACTTTATTTCTGTAGTATCCAGCAGGCGTTGAATGCAAATGGGCTGAAATACACTTTTACAGACTTGCAGCCTCCTATAAAGAAAAACATCCAAGAGCAGAACAGCAAGGCTGCCAGGTTATTCCAAGACCTAGACTGAACTACGCTGAGCTGGACTTGAGAAGCCCTTTCCAAGCATGTTGATCGGCTGGAAACCCACTGCATCCAGGTCATTCACAATAGTTTATGGTGCAGTAAAGTGTACCCCAGCTGCAGGCTTTGACCTGGCCCATTTGGAGGACAAAGCTATTTGTGTGAGAGCCACAGAAATTGGCCATGGGCAACATGTAGCCAGATCCCCTTGATCACTCTTTTTGCTCTGGCAATAGTATGTCCTTGGGTCTCCCTTGATCCATTTTTATTGCACATCTCAGACTTTACCACTCCCCAGGTGTCTCTCAGTGTCTTCTCTGCTCTCTTCATTTTGCATATGGAGAATGGAAGTTTATGATTAAGGAATTTTCCCAAAGAACATGAGGCTGGTCTTGAGACTGAAAGGCACAGGCTGTGTCTGGTCCTCCACAGAGACTCACTGTAGGGAGTGTGCTGGGTGAGGGGCAAGGAATGGAGTAAAGGAAACTGGGCTCTGGCCCCATTGTTGCCCCAATGATATGGGGCCCCATGTGGGTCATTTCTCCTCTATGGCCTTAATAGCTCATCTGACCAGTGAGCACATTAGACCAGAAGCCAGGTCAGAGCCACAGGGGAGGAGTATCAAGATTGAAATGAGAAATAGGCCAGGCACTGATACAAAAGAACCACTAGGTAAACATCAAGTCTTGAGTGGAATCAATGAGCAGATTCTGGCTGAGTCACTGAGAGTGCAAATAATGGGCTGAGTTAAAGAGATATGGACAGCAGAATAGTCATGGAAGCATCAGTGGGAGTGGAAAAAGAAAGAAAGATGGCAAAACACAAAGAAGACAACCAGAGATGACTTAATCTTGGTGGAGATTTGTCACTGCAATAGCTTTATGTCATCAACACAAAACGAGGGAGGGTAACCACTGGGATCCCATCCAGCATTCAGTGTCTATGAATTTCACCCTTGTTCCAGATGTGCTGACAAATGTGCATGAACCCCGACAAGAGAACAATTGCAAGCTGAGTATCTGACATAGGACAGGCCCTGCATTAAGCTAACTGGACACAGGGGAAATCATCCTAAAAAAAAGTGCATAGGCCAAAGTCTCCACTTCCATTTATACAAAAAATGGTCTCTGCCTCAACCTCCTACTTTTTACTTTCCACTAAGATGTTCTTCGGTCCTGAGAAGGTCAACCTGCCTACTCAGCAGGACAAGTAATGATTAAACCAGGTCACTGAAAAATTTTACAGCTCTTGACCCTCCATGGAGGGAATGCAGGCTAGCTAGAAAGAGATGAAAACTTATTTCCACGACCAGCTATTTAATATCCTAATCTTTTCCAGCTATCTCCATAGTAGTTATTTAATATTTTCAACAAAAAACTCCTTTCTCTAGAAAAAGTTCCCAAAGTAGCTGACACTTATGACTTAGAAACTAAGACCCTCTACCTTTCTTTGCCTACTTGAATGTGAGGAATGGTACCTGTATTCTTTTTCTATGGCTGCTGTAACAAATTGCCATACACTAGTAGCTTAAAACAATGTAAATTTATTCTCCTTCAGTTCTCTAGGTTAGAAATCCAACACGAGCCTCAGTGAGCTAAAATCAAGGTGTCTGCAAGGGTATGGTCCTTCCGGAGGCGCTAGGGGAGAATGGGTTCCCTTCCCTTTTCCAGCCTCTAGAGACCACCTGTATTTCTCAGCTCTGTCCTCTATCTTCATGGCCAGCAATGGTGGGTGGGGTTCCTCTCACATCCATCCCTCTGACCTCTTTTGCCTCCTTCTTCCCTTTTAAGGACACTCATATTTACATTAGACTCACCTGGGTAATCCAGGCTACTCTCCTTATTTTATTTTATTTATTTTTTTATTTTTTTGCAGTACATGGGCCTCTCACTGTTGTGGCCTCTCCCGTTGCGGAGCACAGGCTCCAGGCGCGCAGGCTCAGTGGCCATGGCTCATGGGCCCAGCCGCTCCGCAGCATGTGGGATCTTCCCAGGCCGGTGCACGAACCTGTGTCCCCTGCATCGGCAGGTGGACTCTCAACCACTGCGCCACCAGGGAAGCCCTACTCTCCTTATTTTAAAGTCAACTGATTAGCCATGTAACTCCCCTTTGCCATGTAAGCTAACATACAGTTTCTAGGAACTAGGACATCTTGGGGGAGTAGGGGGCATTATTTTACCTACCACAGTGGGAAACGGTTTCCTCTACTAGCTAAGGCATATGACCCTGGCCAAACCTCTCGTCACTTTGGTTTTCTCCTCTAAAATCAAGGACTTTAGTCTCAGATCTTTAAGATATGTAACTTTATGGGGATAAAATAAGGTCATTAAAAGATTAGCTTCTGTCGTGTGCATTAGTTTTCCAAGCACTTGCCTAAGCTTTGTCTCATTTAATCCTCGCATCAGTTGGGAGATACATAGGGAATATACTGCCATCATCCCCGCCTTGTAGAAGTATAATCTGAGAGTCAGAAGTTAAATGATTTGCCTAAGATCACACAACTAACAAATGATAACACTTGTGGTTTCAAATTAGAGTTTTCTAATAACACATGCCCTGCCTGAAAACCTGTTCTGAATACCATGGAAATGTACACACAGGGAAGATGGTAACCACCACTACCACCATCACCACCACCACCACCATTCGGCCAAAACACAACTTGACCTAAGTGGAGAGGTGTGGCAAGAGTAGACCCTGGCCTCTGAGTATAACTCAGAACCCTGGGTCTCTCACTTTGCATTTCTGTCCTCTGTCTGGCTGTTTCCCATTGAAAGTATCCTCCTAAAACCATATTCTTCCTTTCTTGCTGTGTGACTACACACCATCAGGTTAGTCCTGGTTCTAAATCAAGGAGAAGTAGCCAGGATCCTCCAGCTGGGGAAGGACTGGGGGGGAGTCTCATGTACTCTGTGCGGTGCCAGGTGGTGTGAGAGGTGCCTCCTGCTTGTGTGAGACACAATAACCAACCACAATTACGGAAGCTTCTCCCCGTCCTCCTGAGTCAAATGAAGCAGAAGGGAAAACATGAACATAAAGACATTTTCTAAGAAACAAGGAAGGAGAAGAGAGGTAAAGAAGATTATTTAAAAACCTTTGGGGTGCAGTGGACATTAGCTGTCTTTTGGCCTCGTGCATCCGTTGTCACCTCTCAATGTCTTTGGGGGACAATTCCTCTCCCCACTCTTAGACCATATGCTTGCTCCATGCTCCATCCTCCATCCTCCACACCAAGGGCAGAAAACTAACTCCTCCCACAAGTATTTATTGAGCACCTAATATGTGTTCTAGGCATCAGAGATACAAGAGTAGACAAGCCAGATGAGACCTCTTTGGTCACAGAACTAAAAAAATAAGCAAATGAGCAAAAAAAAAAAAATCCAACAAGATCTTTTTGAGAGTGTTTGGCGCTATGAGAAAATAAAATAGGGGTTTGTTACAGAGAGATTATTATCTGGACTTTTCAGTTATGTTAGCTTAATTCTCCTGTTTCCTGTTGTCCACATGCAAGCATCCTAACATAGGACATTCACACCCTAATACTAAGCCTCCTTCATACTATCCATAGAGTCACACTGTACTGACCACACTAAGACCTTTGTGATCATGGGAAATGGGAAGATGGGAAAGAAACCAGAGTTGGCAGGTTCCAGCCCGGAACCTCAAGGCTCTTGCTCTAGCTCAGCACCTTCCACCTGGACTGGAGTGTTTGCTCACCAATAAAATGGGGGAATTTCACGAGTGAATCTCAGTGATCCATTCCATGCCCTCTGTTTCATGTCCTAGGCTCTACATGGTCAGAATTGTTCAGACTCACATTAGAGCTGGGGATTGAATAATCTCAAGCTGGTATCAGTCAGCCTCATACACCTCTATTGAAAAGCTGCAAAACAAGCATCTAACACTTGATCCAGATCCATACCAAAGCGTCAGGGGAGATGCAAACTGCACACTCAGCAAATGCACTGCATTCTGCAAACAAACATTCCACTGCCTCATAAAAGTCAGTGATTCGAGATGATGCTGATTTTACCTGAAAAACTCACAGTGGACTCTGAGGAGCTCTGCCTTTATCCTTCACAGCTTATTAAAGGGGGAAAGGTTTGGGTAAATTATGTTTAGTTAGAGTAGAAGCATTTGTGCCCTGTTCTGTAGGTGAAGGATAAGGGGGTGTGCATCATTCTGTGATATAAATATATCAGTAACTATGTCAGAATCCTGCTAGTATAATAATCCCTTTTAAAAATGGATGCATTTACATGGTTGAAAAAAAAAAAGGCACACAATGAAAAGTTGCCCTTCCACCCCTGTCCATCCCGAGTTCACATCAGCACCCCTAAAGGCAAACCATTGTTAGCTTGTTATGTTTCCTTCCAGAATTTCCCATGCCTATAGAAGCAAATGTGAAATATACATTCTAATTCTGACTCACCCCCACTCCACCACCTTTTATACAAAAGTGAGTATTGTATACACTCTGTTCAGAATTTTTTTTTCATTTGGCACTCTGATAGGTGAAATATGGTATTTATATGTAGTTTTAATTTGACTTTTTCCGAGGTAAGGTTGAGCATATCTTTCAACACATTTAGGGCCATTCATATTTCTTTTTCTATGACTTCTCTGGTTATATCTTTGCCTATTTTTTCTATAGGACTGAAATTCTTATTGACTCTTTGGAGCCCTTTATCTATTAAAGTGATTAGTCCTTTGTCATTTGTCTTTTCAGTTTACTTTATACAGATTAGTTTTTACTATTCAGGTGATTTTGTTGGTTTTCTTTTTTTCCTTTCAATTTTTGTCTAGTCAAATATATCAGATTTTTCTTTTACAGCTTCTGGATTTAAATCTTGCTTAGAACTGCCTTCTCTCTGTTTTCTTTTGGTACCGTTATAGTTTTATTTTTACATTTAAATCTTATTTTTGTTTTGAATTTTATCCTGGCATATATATGGTATGAGGTATAAATGCAATTTTATTTTTCTCCCATAGGGATTTTTTAAACTTTTACGCTTTTCCTCCCATGACTTGAGATGCCACCTCTAACAAATACTAAATGATCACATGTATTTGGGTCTATTTCTAAACTATCCATTCTGCTTCTTTTAACTATTTGTGCATGTGCCTCCAACACTCTTTCAATAAATGAGACATTATAGTAAGTTCTAATAACTGGGAGGGCCAGTCTTCCCACATTGTTTTTCTTTTTCAGAATTTTCCTGACTATTCTTATTTATTTTTTTGCTGTTTTCCAGAAAATCTGAATTTTCAGTTTCTAGTTTCCTCTTTGAGCTATGCATTAAAGGGGTCTTTTTATTTTGTTTTGATTTGATTTTACTTTTAGTGAAATGGTCTTTTGATTTTCTGATTTAGTATTACTTTCTAGCTTAATTGTACTGTAATTAGAGAATACTGCTTGTATCTTTTTTTCTAATTTGGGGGATTTACTGAGGTTATCTTTAGCCCCTAATAGACGGTCAATATTTGTGAATGTTTCGTGGGCCCTTGAAAGATGCATTCGCTTCATTTATTTAGTCTATAGGGTTTGCTATTTATCAATCAGATCTGCTTTATTACTTATGTTAATTAGGTCTTCAATATTGATTTTTATTCTTGTCCAGTTATCTGGAGACCAAAACATGTAAATTAAAGTGATCTGTTACTAGTGTGCTTTGCTGTATTTCTCCTTGAACCTACTGAAATTTCTGTTTTCTCAATATTGCTGTTTTTTCATTATGAAATGCATACTTTAGCATAATGAAGTTCCTTTATCTCATTTAATGCATTTTAACCTGAATTCTACTTTTTCTGACGCAAGCCTGTGATTATTACTTTATTTCTATATTTACTTTTTTCTTAACCTTTTAAAGCATTTTCCTGGTGTTCCTATACTCATTCTTCCTGTAGTTTCAACCTTGCCATTTCACTTTCCTTCGGGGTGTCTCTCTAAACAACATAGAACTGGGTTGTGATTTATAATCCTATCTGAAACTCTTTTTAAAAGGTGAGTTAAACTCATTCATATTTAGCAGTATGACAAATGGGCTTGCTCCTCGTTCTCATTTCATATCACGTTTCCTGGATTCTTGGCATTATTTTTAGTCTTTCTGTGATTGTTTATGCTGCGGGATTCTTCTGGGAAGGTTCATGTTTTTATTCTAGTGGTTACATTTCATAACTAAAACATTATATACGAATCTTAATCTATGTCTGTAGACGTGATTTATGAGTCTTATACTACAAGCAAAGATAAAACTGGTCTATCTCCTCCTCTTCCCCCTCACTTCCCTTTCCACAGAGGCACAGCAAAGGCATGGTCAGGGTAGGGAGAGAAAGAGACATACATCCCTGGACACCAGTTACAAAAATGCATAGAAATTTAACACAGTGGCAGCTGCACGCAGGGAGGGAGATGACAAACACATTACAGAGCCCCTTGGCACCATTTACTCTGGCTAGGCTGCATCTCTCTTCCATCACCTGACTTTAAGCAATAATATTATCTTTCATAATGTTTACTATTTATTGTTAAATATAATTATGCTTATGTTACTTCATTTGTCTGCTCTAAATTACATCTTTTGACTCCCTGCTATTATCGAATGAGGCATTCAGACAACTTACTTTTTCCCCCTTCCCCTTCCAATATTTGTTGGTTGTGTTATTTCTACACCATCAGGGCACAGAACATTTACATTCTCCTCTGTTGCTCTAATCCTTAATATTTGTCTTAGCTTTAGTGTAGATTGACAGCTGGAGCTACTCGGCGCTCATCCTCACTGTTCCCTTTGTTGACTGAAGTTCATCCTCTACTAGTTTGCTCAGGAAGTGCTCATGGGAACAATATTCCCTGAGTTATAGCATGCTCAAAACTGTCTTTATACTTAAAAGATGACTAGGATGGATGGGAATTTTGGCTCACGTTTTTTCCCCTTGCTTATCTTGTAGACGTTTCACTGACTTCCAGGCGTTTAATGTTTCTGCAGAGGAAACTGGGGCCAACCTGATATTTTTCTCCTCATAAGGGACTTGATTTCTTTGCCCAGATTCCCAATGAATTCCTTTCCTGTCTTTCTTAACTTTTTTCTTGTCTTTCTTTCCTGTCTGTCTTTCTTTTCTTTCTTCCCTTCATCCCTCCTTCCTTCCTTCCTTTAAACTGTCTTTTTCATGATCCCTTTGTTAAATTTGAAATAATTTCAAACCTTAAAAAAAAAAGGTTGCAAGAACAATACAAACTCTTACAATCCCCTCCACACAAATTCCCTAGATGAGAGCATTTTACTGTATTTTTCCCATTTGTGGAGAGAAAGCAAGAAAGAGATTTTTCTTGTGACATGATGTCTATCATCTCTAAATACTCCAGTGTATGCCTCCCAAAGATAAGGACCCTTCTAAGCAGAACCACCATACAAACCCTCTAGTCAAAAAATCAACACTGATACAGCACAGCCTGATCCACAGGCCCAATCAAATATCTCCAACTGTCCTGACAATGTCTCCTTTCCCTTCCTGGTCTAGGATCCTATCCACCAACACATGTTCCATTTAGTTGTCATGTCTCATCAGTTTCCTCCAATCTGGAACAGTCCCTCAGCCTTTCTCTGTTTCTCAAGTCCTTATAAGTCTCAGTTACAGGCCTTTCATTCTGTAGGGCCTGGGTACATCCAATGCTTCCCCATGACCAAAGGCCATGCATTCTTGGTAGGAATACAAAAGAAATGATGCTGTATTCTCAGTGCATCACATCTAGGGTACCCTAGGTCAACACACTCCACCACTATTCATGTTAACTTTGATTATCTGGCCAAGGTGGTGTCTTCCAGGTTTCACCACCATGTTTCCATTGTATTTGATTACAGTTTTGTGGGAAGCTATTCCATATTGTGCCAATAACACTAGATCCTTATGAAACCTCCACCCACAAGACTTAGCATCCATTGACAACTCCTGCCTGTATCAACTACCATCATGATGGTTGCCAAGTGATGAATATCTATTTCCATTATTCCTTCTACATGTCTCAGTTGGCATTCTACCATAAGGAAACGTTTCCCCTTTTCCCCCACTTATCTGTTTATCTATATATTTATTGATTGATTCATTCATTCATTCATCTATAACATGGATTCCTATTTTATGCAATGGTTGTAATCTGATACATATTTACTTTGATGCTTATACTGTCCTTTGGCCCATGGATACTCCAAGCTGGCTTCTGTGTCCTTCTGATAGGTTCCAATCTTTTCCTGACTTTCTGCAAAATAAAATATTTCAGGTTCCTTTTACACTTTCTCTGCCCCATCCCTTAAATCAGCCATTTCTCTGAGGAGCCCCAGTAACTCCTAGTGGAAGGACAGTATTTAGAAAACAGGCTCTGAGTATTCAGTGTACACTCACGGCTGCTACAGTCCCACTGCCTCCAGACCATCTCAGCAGAATGAGTTAGGAAATACATGTATATACATATACACATGGATACTTCTAATTCCAATCCAGCACCCCACGTTCTTTCTAGCCCTTCCTCTTTACATGTTTATAAATCTCTTCTCAAACAGTGAAAACCATGGGTCCTATTATCCTCTCTCTATATCTTTACTTGCTCAATAAATTAACTTCTGTGCCTGCCACCTCCACATCTACTCTATACTCTGCTGGGGAGGGGAGGAGAGGAAAGGGAAGGAGGGAGGGAGGAGAGAAAGGAGGAAAGAAGGGAATTATTCCCTTCCCTTAGTGCCTAAAACTTCCCAAGGCTATATCCTGGTGTTAACTGTTCTGGGTAATTTTCTCCAAAGCCCAAATTTGTGTTCTTTCAACATTTAGATATTAACTCCTCTTTTATATCATGAAAGCTTTCTTAATTTATATTTTAAATGTTTGTTCCATTCAATTGTTTTGTGTTTTCCTTCAGGGCCTAAAAGGATGCTTTCTTTGGATTTCCATTGCATGTCTTCTATATCTATCATTTTCTCTCCAATCTTTATGAACACTTCTCTTATTTCAATTGCATTTATTCACTGTACTCATTTCTACTGTCTATGTTCCACACTGAATTTTCCAGTGTCTATTTTCCCTTGAGAGCCTTCCAACTTTATTTTCATTTCTGACATAGATTTGCCTTTTTCCTCCTTATTTTCTCCTTGGGTTCTGACAGCTTGCGTTTCACCACCTCTTGCCATCCTGTCATCCTTTCCAGCATTCTTGTTTCTGCTTTGTAGTTTTTCTTCATAGAAATGATTGGTTCACTGGGTTCTTTAAATACGCTGTGAACTACTTGATTGAAATTTTCATCTCCTCCCTACATTTACATGGAAATGTTCCCTATTTGGGGTACTTTTTGTGGCTACTATTGACATTTTTTCACTGTAATATCTTTGCTTCTATTCTACCAATACCCTCAATTTTGCATTTCTCTTTCATTACTTATCATGGTATGAGTGGATTTTCTTGGACCAGCTTTTTGCAGGAAGTCCCTGTGGGATAGAAGGAAAGACCAGGGTAGCATTTCACTATTAAAAAAAAAAAAAGCTCTTTGTGGGAGGGGTTATGACTGGGAGGAGGCACAAGGAGACTTCTCGGGTGCTGAAATGCCCTAGATCTTGAACTGGGTGGTGGTTACACAAGTGTGAACATATATAAAAGCTTGTCAAGCTAAAAAATAGTTATATACTTTACTGCATGTATGTTAGACCTCAAGAAAAATGTAGGCAGGAAGGAAGGAAGGAAGGGATGAAGGGAGGGATGACTTTTTTTCTGCTGCAACAGAAATTACTTCCTGCAAATAGGTCTCTCTGGGGGATACTTTGTATCAGCCCACCTCTTCTGCTTCTCTAAAGCAAAACAGGCCCAGGAGGCACCTTCCTTCTGTTTGGCTCATGCCAGTCCCTGCCCAGTGTTTGAAAATAAGGGATACATCTTCAGGATGCCCTTGCACCTCCAGGACACATATCTTACTGACACTCTCTGCCATCTGCTGCCCCGAGGCCCTCCTGCTGCTCTTCTAAACCTCTTCACATCTGCCAGTGGCCTCTCCCAAACCCAGCTGCTTAGGTAGTCCTTGCACATACTTCAGATTCCACAGATTGTATCTATTCTCTAATTCCACTGAAAATGACATTTTGCGTTTTTAAATTATTATTATTCCCCTTGCTGCTTTTGTATAATACCCAAGGACAGAAAGCAAGAGGTTGTCTTGCACAAACAACCGTATCATGCTGGAAGTTCTGTTTGCCTGTTCTAGTGGGTTACCACAACATCTCAAACCAGTCACCCGGTGAGCCTCTGTCTCCCCAAGAGCAGAATGGGCAGCTCCTTCTGAAGATGCTCAAAGCAGAGTATGGGAAGCGCAGACGGTGAGAAGGCAAGTCTCACCGCTGTTAGGGAGGGTGCTTTCCATGGTGCTGATCGTTTTACCTCCCATTCTACTTCTCCTTTAGCACCGACTCTTCTGTAGACCACCAGCCAGGAAACAGCTGGTTCTTTAAGACTAGACTGCAGACTCTCACCCCCTCCCCAACACCACCCACACTCACACCCACAGACGTAGCGGATTCTTCAAAACACCCGTTTGCTGGCTGCCCTGTCTCATTTCTCTTGCTGGCTGCAAAAGGAGCAGTAGGAATGTGCCACTACTTGGCACCATCCGCCTGGCTGTGAGCAAACACAGGCTCCCTCAGACAGGTGGTGTGATCTGGGAAATACCAAACCCATGACCCCATGTGAACCCCAAGGTTTCAGGCTGCAGACGGGCAATGTCAAATCACCGAGGCCCCAGGACTCTGCCGTCACCGTATCAGTCACAAATGTCACCCTTAGTAACTGAAGTGGCAGATGGGAACATAAATTCTTCAAAAGCAATTCACTTGCCAAGGACTAGGGAAGATTATGAATGAAGTGTGAACAGTAAATTTTTCCAAGCCGGGAGGCCAGACACACCCCCTCAGCTGTACAAACAGGCTCTAGAAGACCTGACCTAGTTTTCCATCCGGCTGAGAACCTTCCTGGGTGATTTCCAGGCATACACAAGGTTTGTCCTCTCTTCCTTCTGCTACCTCTTCAAGGAAGGCTCAGAACTATAAGACTGAAACTCAATCAAGACAACATGGGTAGGAGCACTGGTCATCCCCTTTTTCCAAAAGAAGGAAGATGAAAACAATCCTTTGATAAAATAATCCTTTCAAATCATATGCCCTCTTTCAGAAGGCTCTGTGGAATGGGAAGAGTCTCCTTGAGGAATGAGAAGCATACGAGTGTTCATCGTCTGCATGCTCTGGGATGCTTTTCATGGCTGGAGGTTCTGGCAGGCCTGCAGCATCCTGCCAGCAGCCCCCATCTCCCCCCTGAGCCCTGCATTTGATGGAGGCCAACACAGTCAGCTTGGAATAGGCAGAATGCAAAGAGCTTGGGTTAGGCGCCAAGAGGCCAGGTTCCAGAGAAGTTCCACCACCAACCAGCTGAGTACTCTTGAGAGGGTACCTTCTCCCTAGTCTCAGCATCCTCAGATGTAAGGAGAGCAAGTGGGTCTGATAAACTCAAAGGCTCCCTGCTTCAGCAAGTGAGGATTCTGGTTTATCCCCCAGAGCCTGGCTGTTACCTCACTCTCAGCTCTGATATCCCTAATCCCACACCGTAAGAGAAGGCCTTATGCTTTGTGAATCAGCCACCACTTCTCCCAGGCCTGGAATGCTTGCTGTTACTGTGGCAAAACGCAGTCATTACTTCAAAACCAACAGCAATGGCAAACGGCGGAGAAAATAAAATTCAGCAAACTCTTACCGCAAAACCAAACCTGCAAATGAAAGAGCGGAGGAAGTGACTGCCTAAGTAACATTTCTCTAAAATGCCCACCTTTTGCCTCTCCACAAGAGACAGATAACAGAAGAAAACCACCCATGGAGTCAGAAAATGCATCATCCCTTGTTCTCAGATGAATCCAGGCTGCTAACAGCGCTGATACTTTTAGAAAACCCAAGACAAGGAATCTCAGGCTTAAAAAGAGCCTGTCAGAATGTGAAATGATGCCCTTTCTCCCTCCTTGAAAGTGTAAACTGGTTTGGCTCAAATTATGTCCAGTTAGGACACAGTGAAAATGAAATACACAGAAGCACAAATACACAGAGACGCCTGCACCCAGGCATGGCCCTCCGTCCTCAGGCAGTGCGGACAGATTGGAATGGATGCGATGCGATACAATCATTAAACATCTCTCCAGCTTATTTGCTTGCAGTGTGTCTCAATAATGTGTTATGAGGTGTGTTTGTAATTGGCTACTGCTGATAGTGGTCCTTGAAAGCGAAATGGAGTGTGTCTAAATGCAGACAAAGCTACTTAGCGCGCCAGGACAAGATGGGACGCTCCTCACAAGGTCCAAATGGGATACTCAGGGCTTCTTCCACCCATAGCTTGGGAGAGAGAAAAAGGAATAATCTGTCTCAATTTTCTCAGCTCCAGAAACAATATTTATAAAATAGAAGGTGATTTCAGAGCTCATTTATTTTCCTGGTTCACAGTACCCACTCTCTGCTGACATCATTTTCTAACCAATTTTATTTCCAACAATCACAGGAACAGCCTCAATTCTACTTGAAATCGTTAAAAACAAATCCATCCCTTCCTTGTCTTTGAGTCCCATCTCTTTTTTAAAAAAAATGGTTTAATTTCTGCACTGCCTTTCTTTGAAACAATATTTCAGGTGTCTGAATAGCCAGACTCAATCCTCCTTTCTCCCTGTCTTACCTCATCAATCTCTTTATTCCCTGTAAATGCAAGAAGCGCACAGATTCCTCCTCCTGGCCCCCATTTCTAGACACTCCATTCGTTGGCTAATCAAGTCAAAGGTGGCCTACCTGTAGTGACTCCAAAGGACACATCTTCCACACAATAGGCATCTTGGAAATGGAACAGGCCAAGGATTTAAAAAGTCACAAAAAAGAAAGAACCCTGTCTCTTACCCAGAAGGCAATCTTTAATGAGCAAACTAAAGGCAAAACAGGAGCTACCAAGCCTGGTTCCGGCTTCCATGAAAACTGTGGCCATATGCTGGCAGAGGGGACAGTTAGCGCTGTCTCCCTTGGCCTGAGTGCTGGGGAAGGAGTGACAGCACGTGGGCTAGATGTTAGCCACCGCTTGCTGTGTCCTTCACCTGACCTCCCAGTAGAGGACCATGGGAAAGAAGACGTGCTTTGTCCTGAGGGGAAGCCATGTTAGCCCTGGCAACCACCACATTTTTTTCTTAAGTGCTCAGAAAACCATCTGTTCAAAAACTGGGAGGGATTGATGTCAAGCTGACTGGTCTTTTTCTCTGAATGGGAAAAACTGACTCTGCAAGACTTATATCAACCCTCACATAGGCACTAGATTCATGAGGGAAAAAAAAATCTGCAAGTCAGATTTTCAAAGATATGACTCAACCTGACTCATGGATTAAGGGAACTTGGACTGTAACTCCAAAGCCCTGAATGACTTGGGGTCAAGGACTTTAGTCCTCCCTCATGTGTGTAGCCCATTTGTAAGACAGAGCTAGACAAGCCGACCCTCTCCCTAGAGCCTCCCAGCAGAGCCAGAGAACTGAAACCAGTGAGCACCCCAGAGCCTCAAAGGTGCAAGCTGGGCTGAGGCAGAAAGTATATGCTGTCCCCCTGCTTCCGCTCTGAAGCCCCAGGGAACCGTCCAGGCTGCAGACGGGGAAATGCCATCGCTGAGCTGCCCGGGATTCTGCAGTCGCAAGCCCCAAGGACACCAGGATGGCGGCCTCCCAGGGCAGCTACCCTGAAAGACTTCACAAGTCTCCAGGGCAAAAGGACCTGGGCTTACACTTTTACTCCCACAAGGCTGAGTTCAATCCCTGGACGCACAACAGATATTCATTCTAAACATTTGTAGAATTGAATCTGTTCACTAAGTCGATGGCAGGAAAGCCCCTCTTTGCTGGTTCCCAGGCTGGTTTCACTGGGGCAGCTTTCCTGTCCTCCCCGTGTGGCTTTCACCCAGGACTTCAAACCACAACCCATCAAACCAAAAATAAACTATAACAAACTATCACCGGCTACCCAAATCCCACCCCTCTGGAGACTCCTGAACTGCACCTTAAGAGTTTTTGTTTCCTTTTAAAATGAGGTGAGATGATGCAGGTAAACAGATTTTTGCTTAAGACTTTTTTTTCAGACAAAGGGCCTTATCTGGCTTTCGTCACTTGTCTATGCAAGATGAGTTTCAAGTGGACCCTCTCCTCCTTTGTATCTATTTTGCTTCTCTCTCACGCCTTATTTACTGTGTATTTTTTAAACAGGTCGCCAGAAGCACCGGTACCAATGGCACAGCCTCTCACACGGCTGTTGCCTTCACCGACAGGGCTGGGCAGCTTCTCTCTCTGCAGCTCTGTGTATTTGCTTCTTCTCTTTTCTTCTTTGTATCCCTCCTTATTCCTCAGAGGACCTGAGCTCCTATTTCAGTCCAGTTCTGTAAAAGGCTGTCCTTGGAGACGGCCAGTGGTCACATCCTGCCCATTCAGCAGAAGGTCCTTGAAACATTCCTCCCGGTGAACTGGCTCCAGGGTGCAGGGGAGCAAATGTACCGAGGTTGCTCTCTTATTCTGATCGCTGTTTGAGCAAATTCTGGGCAAAAACCTATGCATTTCAGCCACACTATCACATGGGAGTCAGGCCTCCTGCTCAGCTAATAAATCACGGTGTGCGTTTATTGACCTGTGACCTTGAACGAGTCACTTAGCTTCTCATTCCTGCTCTTTATGTAAACTGGGGAAGAGGCTGCCTAACACAGAACGTTGGGTGGAGAGTAAACGAGATGTGTGGGACGGCACCAGGCACAATTTTTTGTAAGGAACCGGTGTTTAATAAATTCTGAAAAACATGAGGATCTCTTGAATTCTTCATGAGCTAGTCTTTGGGACAGGTCATAGTCTTCAAGGCAAAATGGCCAACATTCACAACCTAGGTCATATTCCAGTTCTCTGTACTTGAAAGGACATCTGATAACATCTTGGCAATGAATTTCCCAGCAACCCAGGGTCCACCTGGCTTTCTGTCCACTCTATGGAACAAGATCCCGTGTCATTCTCATGGTCCACAACACCATTGAATCTGTCCCTAATTCTACTTCAAACCTTCTCCTTCCTGCCACCCCCAAATTCTCCCCTTTGATCCTCAGGCTACACCAAGTACTCCGTCCTCTGGTTAGAGAACTCCATCTCCATATGCTTCTGGAACTCTTACTTTGTGATGGATTAAACCTACCAGCCCCTAAATGACCCCATAAGGAAGTAATTTTGGTCTAGATAAATTAGGCTTACACAGCGGTATTATTACATGCAGCTACTATAAAATCACAGTAACACTTCTCAATGCATAGAAATTCTTTCAACACTAAAGCAAAACCCCCTCTCCTAGAAGGTGACAAGATACAAAAGCCGATGCAAAGACTCTATCTCCTCATCTTCCTCCTAGAACTGAATTGTTTTACAAAGAAACCTAAATTTCAAACAGAATTTGCTGAGAAGTTTCTGAAAATTCACTGTTGAAAATTCAGGACTTGATGAAGCAATTTTGGACAATGGTCTTGAATGTGTCCCTGCTGACAGTCGGAGTTGTCTCACTCAATGTCAATCTAACTAACTGCAGGTCGCTGTTGTGAGCCTGGCAGCCACTGAGGCCAGCACACAGGTGTGGTCTGGAGTCTGTGATGAGAGAGACCTCAGGTCCTGCAGAGCTGGATGGAGAAAGCTGATGCAGGGCTGAAAGAGAGCCTGGAGAGGAGCAGCAGAGAGGCAAGCTCAGAGCTCCCAAATCCCGTGGGCAGCCTGGCCCACAGTGGGATGGACCCCAGGAGG
The DNA here is from genome assembly GCF_964341445.2 of Mesoplodon mirus. Classification (NCBI taxonomy): domain Eukaryota; kingdom Metazoa; phylum Chordata; class Mammalia; order Artiodactyla; family Ziphiidae; genus Mesoplodon; species Mesoplodon mirus. Next base: position 49,446,320 of record NC_138990.1, read on the forward strand.
AATGCAGCTCAGCTGGCGAGAGTATTCAGAGAGGACTTCCTGCTCTGTAGCCCACAGGAAGGACTGGAAGCTGAACAGGCCTGCCAAGTCCCCTCTAGCCTGAAGCCAGGGTAGCTCAGGGGTTCCTTCTTGTGTCTCAGGGAACTGACTACCTGCCAGGTGGAACCACACCAAACTACAGGAGCAAAAACTGTAATACGTCACCACTCTCTGCTGCTCTTAGCTGAAGGCAGCTGGTCCCGAGGCTCATCCAGTAGACAAACGTTCCCCATAGAGGGGACCAGAAGGCAGAGAGATGAAGGAGCAAATCACTTAGAAGTGGGGGCTGCTGGAGGAGGCAAAGGACAACACAAGCAACACAATAACAGCACTTAATGATGCTCAATTACAACACCAAACAAAGAAGACTTTCTGGAACTAAAAATCATGATTTTCAAACTAAAAAGCTCATCAGATGAGCTGAGTAAATGAACAGTCACTGTACCAACCTGAATCAGTGGCTCAGGAGAGCAAATGGAAAAAAAATATCACAAGAAGAGCAAAAATACAAAGAAATAGCAATTGGGGCAAAAAAGATATTTGGATAACAGATCTATTCGGAAGACCTAATCTGTGCATAAGAGTAATCCCAGGAGGACAAAAACGAACAAATAAAGAACAGACAAGAATTAAACAAATGAAAGTAGAGGGCTTCCCTTGAAGTCTGCAGATGGAACTGAGCTTCTTGCAGGAGTCATGGGAAAGGACATACCCCAAAGTATGTTCCTAAGTTCCAAAGATAAGGAGGAAATCTCACAGGCTGCCAGACAGAAAGAACAAGTGACTTACAAATGAAAAGTAGTTAGCTATCAAGTTTACCTGCCATCTGCAAAACGGGAGTCTAGAAGACAGCAGGAAACCAGCCACAGACTGCCAGTCATCCAAGCCAGTGGTTATCCACCTGTCTGATTTGTAGAATATTTGTGGATATGCAAGGGTTCATAGAAAATATAACCCACATACCCCCTCTAAGGAAAATACTCAGGTCAAGAAAATGAATGAATTCAAACAGAAATCTCAGGATGAATGAGACAAAGAGAAAACAGTGGTGAGTGATGAACCATGCAATTTGCACGGTTGAATCTAAATAGATAGTATGAAGTGCTGGAAACATGTAACAAAAGGGACAAATAAGAATACTTGGAAAAGAAGTGGCACTCTGCAAAGAAAAACTTGCCATTTAGCTCTAGAAGTGTTAAATTATCTTAGCAAAACCTAAAAATTAGTGGGGGTGGAGGTTGGGAGTAAAAGCCTTCTAAAGGTCTGCCAGATTTCAGTGTAAGAAAGAGTAAGGAAGTAAAAGTATTCCTAAAAGCCTCAATGTATTAGACCGAAAATAAGTGAATAAAACATCTTTGTGGGGAAAACTCATCCATATCTTGTTTTTATAGAAATATCTATTTGAATGTCCTGAAAAGAAAGGTAACTGTCAGTGTTGATGGTATAGTAAGATGTCTGCATTTAAAAAGGAAACAGAAGTTGAAATAATGACTGGCCAAAATAGTGACAATATAAAAAGGAGAAAGAAAAATAAATAGTAAATATTCAATATATCAATTATTTCACTAATTATGATAGGCTGAATATTCCTTTCAAAAACTACCATTTTCAGACTGGACTGAAAAATAAAAATAGGTGTTCAAGGGAGTCAAGGGCTATCATTGAAGAAATCAGTAGTTTTCAGAGCTGAGTTTTTATGTGTCCATTAAAGGACAGATATGTCAAAGTTATTTAAACTATTATTTTAACTATTTTACATTAAAAAGAAACACAAATCTCCCTAATTCATTTTATGGAAGCAATATATTCTTAAATCTAAACCTTGATAGAGTACCAAAAAAAAAATTATAAATTAAGCTAATTTGTGAATATAGCTGTTAAAATTCCAAATAAATGCCAATAAATAAAATCCAGTAGTATAAATAAAAATAAACTATAACTCTAGAGGGTTTATCCTAGGAAAGCAAGGATGGTTCAAAATAAGGAAGTCAAAATATTTCACTGCATCAATCAAACAAAAAAATTATGATTCAATCAAAATATAATTAAACATACAAAATTATTTCTAATAAAAGCTTGAAGTAAAACAGAAAAGGAAACCACTACAATATGGTAAAGAATATTTCATAAATGTGAAATAGTAAATAGTGAAATACTACAGCCATTTGCATCAAAATCAAGAAAAGAGTCTTGTATTGCCATCTTATTTCATTTTGAATGTTCTCATGAATGTGACAAAACAAGATAATGAAATAATCAATCAATAATCTTCAGAAAGAGATAAATTTAACTCATTTTGATAATGATATGATTTTATACCTGGAAAATCTAATGGACTAATTAACAAGTAACCCCTAGGTTTAATAAGAAAATTCTGGTAAAAAGTATGATATTGATATAGTAAGAGATAAACAGATCAATAGAGCAGAGTGGAGTTCCCAGAACTAAAACCCATTGTTTAGGGGAAATAAATATATGACAAAGGTGATATTTCAGTTAGTGGAGGGAATGATGGCTTATTTAGTTAATGATATTGACACAAATAACTATCCATTTGGAAGAAAATGGAGTAAATCTCTACCTCAAACTAGAAATAAAAATAAAATCCAGATGGACCTAAGTTTTTAAAGTTTTTTGAAATTCATATAGAAGAGGAAATTTAGGATGTTCTATATACAACCTAGTAGTTAGGAAGATCTTTTTAATAAGACAGAACATTCATTAACTAATTTTTTTTTTTTTTTTTTTTGCAGTACGCAGGCCTCTCACTGTTGTGGCCTCTCCCGTTGCGGAGCACAGGCGCCGGACGCGCAGGCTCAGCGGCCATGGCTCACGGGCCCAGCCGCTCCGTGGCATGTGGAATCTTCCCGGACCGGGGCACGAACCCGTGTCCCCTGCATCGGCAGGCGGACTCTCAACCACTGCGCCACCAGGGAAGCCCGTAACTAATTTTTTTTTTTAAGTTCAGTAATTTTTTTTTTAATTTATTTCTTATTTTTTTTTATTGTTGGCTGCTTTGGGTCTTCATTGCTGCACTTGGGCTTTCTCTAGTTGTGGCGAGCAGGGGCTACTCCTCTTTGTGGTGCACAGGCTTCTCATTGCGGTGGCTTCTCTTGCTGTGGAGCATGGGCTCTAGGCGTGCAGGCTCAGTAGTTGTGGCTCACGGGCTCTAGAGTGCAGTCTCAGTAGTTGTGGTGCACAGGCTTAGTTGCTCTGCGGCATGTGGGATCTTCCCTGACCAGGGCTCGAACCTGTGTCCCCTGCATTGGCAGGCGGATTCTTAACCACTGAGCCACCAGGGGAGCCCTCATTAACTATTTTTTAAAAGACATATTTAACTATATAAAAATAGGCAAAAAATTATATGGTAATATAATAATAAATATATAATAATATAATAATATAATAAATATAATATAATAATATAATAAACAAAGTCAACAGTGTAACAACTGACTAGAAAAAAAATCTGCCATGTATATGACCAATAAAGAGCTATCTGTAACTTACAAAGAACTCTTATTATTGACAACAAAAGACACATAGACCAGGGGAAAAATGGGCAGAGGATCTGAATAGACACTTCACAGAAGAACAGATCCTTAAGGGCAATAAACATATGAGAACACACTCAACCTCTCTGGTAGTCAGAGGAATGTAAAATTACAATAGGATTCCATTTTACACCCAAAATGGGCAAAATGAAAAGGACAAAATTACGCTAAAGGGGCTGCTGGGGAAAGAACACTCACTTTGCCAGTGGAAATGTGGGTTATTACACTGTTTTCAAAAGCACTCTTAATATATCCATTAATATAAAAATTAGACTCCCTTTGACTCAGAATCCCCCCTCTTCAAAATCTATCCCATAGAAGAAGCACCAACATGTAAGAATATGTGTACATAGATATTTACTGCAGCACTGTGTGTAGCGACAAGAGATAAGAGGCAAGGCAGATACCCGTCACATGGAAGGGTTGAATAAAATAAGCCACAGCCATGTCATAGCATATTATGCAGTCATTAAAAATAATGAACTTACACGGGTTCGAGCTCTGGTCTGGGAAGATCCCACATGCCACGGAGCAGCTGGCCCCGTGAGCCACAATTACTGAGCCTGCACGTCTGGAGCCTGTGCTCCGCAACGAGAGAGGCCACGATAGTGAGAGGCCCGTGCACCACGATGAAGAGTGGCCCCCGCTTTCCACAACTAGAGAAAGCCCTCGCACAGAAACGAAGACCCAACACAGCCATAAATAAATAAATAAATAAAATTTAAAAAAGAACTCAAGGTCTTAGTGTTCACACATCTTTTAAAAAAATAAATAAATAATGAACTTGCTGATCTGAGGATTTCTAGGATATACGGTTAATGAAGAGTAAGATACAAAGAAGTATATATAATATGATAAATCTCTCTCTCCTTCTTAATAATGACCAAAACAGATCAGTAAATATTTATACATGTTTACGTACTGACTAGAGGGTACACAGAGAAAGACATGGAAGTTTACACATCCAGGTTGTTATGTTGCTTACTTAACATTGGGGAGAGGGGTGAGTGGAGGGCATGAGGGAGAAGACAAGGCTAAAATCAATAAATTAATTAATAAGCAGCAATGAGAAATACAACATAGACAATACCCGTTTATGTATATTACCCATTTTGATGTTCTAAGATTTCTTTTCTATAGATATATGGTTTTAAACAAAATAGGATCCTACTATAGACACAAGTTATTTTTAACTTGGTACATCATGAGTATATTTCCATGCCCACTGGGTCAGGTACTTTCCTAGTCTAGCTTCCCAAGAAGATAATTTGGAGAGAGGCATGGTGGATCAGTCACACATCTCAGGGAACGCCAGGCGGCCATCAGCCTTTGGGCTACCTGGCATATATAAGAAGAAAGAAATCTCCCAGGCCCTGATCCCCATCCATCCTCCTGGTAACACCAGGCAGGATATCTTCACCTCTTCATTCCTTGAACGAATGCATACAGACTCAGGTCTTCTGGACTCAGAAGACGTGACTATCCTACATGACTTCTGGTCATAGCCCTGCCAAGACCTCATTGAAGAGAATGTAGGTAGAAAAGATGACTTCACCACAGGGCATTTCTCTAAGAGCAGCTACATGAACTAAAGATGAAAATAGTGGTCAAGAAAAGCCAGAATCAGCCTTGGTGAGAAATAGAGAACATAAACAGCAACTCTCATTTAGGCCAGGGAGTAAGAGAAGGGGAATGCCACGTTGAAGTTTCCCTGAATTGCCCCTTTAAGAGCAATTAGCGAACTCCGAGCAGTTAAAATCCTTAAACCAAAATTATTTCCTGAACAAAGTCCCCAGTGAGTAGACTATAATATTCCCAACTGAAGAGATCCATTTACTTTCAGACACGTTCGATTCTGAAAACAAAAATAAGCAAATGGCTTTATTTTCAAACTCTTCCACTATCTGGGCTGCTCCGGGTTTGCATGGACCTCTGGTCATTCGTGCCGAGCACCACTGCCTCAGGAAGACCTTCCCCACCCCTGCCCACCACACAACTGCCCTTTCTCTAAATTCCTACAGAATTTACTTCTTGTTCTACAGGAAGATATCCTAGATTTGCTAGTACATGGTGCTGCTCATGTCCCCAAACTGCACCCTAACACACTACAGGCACGGTAGGATAATGTACCGGGATATTCATTTGTATTTGTTTGCATTCCATCCCCTCACTCCCACCCCAGCCCTGTCCCAACCCCTAACCTCAGCATACATAACCTGGACAGGAAACTCCCTCATTCCCAGGTAAATGGTACATAAAAGCTTTGTTGAAAGAATAAGTAGCCCAGAAGGTGATGGAAAAAGGGAATTCCTCCAGCTTGGAAACACAATGAAGGTAGCCAGTCCTGAAAGTGGTGGGTGCCCCAGGGGGCAGCAGGGTCCCAGAGGCATGGCTGTGTGGTGCCCCTAGGGAGGTTGGGCCCTGGGCTCTGGGCTCCCAGCATCACAAGGAACTCACTAGCCCGAGAGCAACAGAATGATGATAGCTTAGTCAATGATGTTACAGACACGACCATGATGTTCAGAAGGTTCTAGGCTCTTCCCACATCACCAGGCAATGAGGATCCGTGTGAAGCTGTGAGTAGGAGAGGAATTCCCCACTCCAACCCAGGGGAATGGGAGCTCTGAATCAAACTGAATTCAATAAATAGGGAAATATGGCACCAACTCTAGACCCCAGTTCGTGAAGTATGATTCATGCTACCTTTTTGTGAGCAAGAGTTCGTTGCTATCTGATGCAGCGCTTCTCAAATGTTCATTGCACAAGAACCACCAGGGGTCTTATTAAGATGCAGATTTTGAATCAATAGCTGTGGAGTAGACTGAGAATCCGCATGTCTAGCGAACTTCCACCCCTGGCCCAAGAACCACTTTGAGAAGCAAAGGTCTAAGGCCAGGGTTAGCCAACTTTTCCTATAAAGATAGTAAAAATTTCAGCTTTGTGGGCCACCTAGTCTCCATCACAGCTATTCAACTCTGCCACCCACAGCAGTGTGAAAGCAGCCACAGACAACATATAATGTGTGTGATGGTTCCCATAAAACTTTATTTATGAACACTGAAATTTGAATTTCAGATAATTTTCACGTGTCACAAAATATTTTTCTTCCTCGTTTTGTTTCCAACCATTAAAGATAGTTTTATAAAACATTCTTAGCTCACAGGATAAGCAGAGGAGGACTGAACTTGGGGTTCTGAATTTGGCCCATGGGCCGATCCTGGTCTAGAGTGTCCAACACAGTATAAAACCCACGACAGGCATCCTCAACTAATTAACGTGGGGTGCTCAGCCTATTTTTCTATCCTGAAGTTGGTTTTCCTTTCCTGTGATCCTTCTACTAGGGCTGTGGTTTTCAAACAGCAGACACTTTGGGGACAAGTGGATGCTGGCAAATGTACTTTTTCAAAACTCACTGAACGGACTTTAAAAGGCCGTCCTAAATCCTTCTTCTTCTAATAAGAGGCCCTGAGGAATAATAGGTTCCTGTATTAGTGGAAGAGCTTTAAGGAGGAGATTAAACTTCAACCACAGGTTTCTTTTTTTTTTTTGCGGTACGCGGGCCTCTCACTGCTGTGGCCTCTCCCGTTGCAGAGCACAGGCTCCGGACGCACAGGCCCAGCGGCCATGGCTCACGGGCCCAGCCGCTCCGCGGCATGTGGGATCCTCCCGGACCGGGGCATGAACCCGCATCCCCTGCATCGGCAGGCGGACTCTCAACCACTGCGCCACCAGGGAAGCCCCCAACCACAGTTTTTTGAGCTAACAGAAGAGTGACATGATCAGGGGAAGAAATCAACCTTGCAGAACAACACCTAGAATATTTGAAAGCAATAGTCTCAAGCATTTATCCCATGAACGCATGTAAAGATTCTCTCCATCCCCTTGGCCTCACATCCCATTTTGACTTGAAAGACAAAAAAGACTTCTAGCCATTTTGCAGCCCATTTCACCATTTAACAGCCATCCCAGCGACACAGTTCTATCTTTCCAGGAATAAACAACACACCTGAAAGTCCAAGAGGGAGACAGAGTTCTAAAGACAGAAGTCGCCAGGCGCCAGCCGGGGGCCACTGCGCCACACTCCACTACTCCCTAAGAATTCGCCCTGGGCGAGGAGGGCAGAACCAGCCTCGGCCATCTCCTGCATCCTGCACAGCGCTTCGCACCCAGCAATGCCCATGTAGGTTTGCTGAATGAACTGATGAGCCTGACCCAGTGGCCTGGTGCAGGGCAACTGGCCCACTCTGTCTCCCCCTGTTCGATAAGCCTGTCTCCCCATGCTGGATGGGCGCTCAAAGGGAGAAACTCCTTCAAGGAGCTCACTGTCTTTCTCAGTTGCCGACTGCCCCACTGGCACCTCAGCATCATCTAGACCTGTCTTGGCTCCGCCACTTACTAGCTCTGTTGACTTGGGCAAGTTTCACTGGATGTTTATGAACCTCAAGTTCTTCATTGGTAAAATAAGGGTAATCAATACATCATCCAAAGATAATGTTCGTAAGAGAACTTTTAACAACCCGTGTGGCTCAGACACTGTTTAATCAGAAAGGTGACAGCCATGGGGCTTCCCTGGTGGCACAGTGGTTGAGAGTCCGCCTGCTGATGCAGGGGATGCGGGTTTGTGCCCCGGTCCGGGAGGGTCCCGCATGCCGCGGAGCAGCTGGGCCCGTGAGCCATGGCCGCTGAGCCTGCGCGTACGGAGCCTGTGCTCTGCAACAGGAGAGGCCACGACAGTGAGAGGCCCGCATACCGCCCCCCCCAAAAAAAAGAAAGGTGACAGCCTTAAACACCCAGTATGACCGTACTGGCAAGTCCCAGGTAAATCTCAGCCTGCCTACTTCGTGGTAGGCTTTGTAAACAATGAATAACTTAACACAGATAGAGCATGTAGCATTTCTCCTGAAAGGCAGCCATACACCCCTCTCCCCATGAAAGCCTCCTAGCATATGATGGTGGCCACGAAAAGCTCCATCGCTAGCGCTTCCTGCAGGACACCTGACAGTCACTTGCACCACTTATTGAGCACATGGCCAGAGCCGCCTCCTGACGCCTACTGGAGCTTTTCCTTGCAGACAACCCAGGGAGCTCCCGAGGGTTCTTTCAGATGGTCCTACCCACAGAACTCATAGCCACCCTGGGCAGAAGACTGCTGGAATCTCATTCTACTGGGGATCCACAGTCAACCCACTTGTAGGAAGATGGCCTACTTGCTGGGGTGGGGTGGAGGGCACATACCCAAAGCACCCAAATGCCCATCCCATCCTCCTCAAATCAGGAAAACAAGGACCAAACCTCAAAGTGCCACAAAAAAAGCAACTGGGTCATTTCTTTGGCAATTAACTCCAGCATATATTTCACAGAGAAAATTCTACAATCCCTTACCCCTTATACAGACTCCGTGCCCGTGGGAAGGCCCGGGATTCTGCTCTGGAATAACCCGACTTCTTCCCTGAAAAGAACTAGCACATCTCCCATAGGGCCTTGACACGTGACACTCAGTACATGTCAGAGCTCTCAACTCCTTTTGAGACCAGAAGGAAACAAGAAAACAACTTGGTTACAGCTCAGAAAACAGCTATGCTTAATATGACTGGGGAGAATTAGAAGTCTTGGCATAGAAAGGAAAGAAAGGAAATTGCACATTATAAAAAGAAATATGTATTTAAAAGTAGAAAATATCATAAATGTGGCTTATTCTTTTTAATATTTAATTATTTATTTTTGGCCGTGTTGGGTCGTGCCGGCTTCCTCTAGCTGTGGTGAGCAGGGGCTACTCTTCTTTGCGGTGTGCGGGCTTCTCGTTGCAGTGGCTTCTCCTGATGTGGAGCATGGGCTCTAGGCATGAGGGCTTCAGTGGTTGTGGCACACGGGCTCTAGAGCGCAGGCTCAGTAGTTGTGGTGCATGGGCTCAGCTGCTCGGCGGCATGTGGGATCTTCCCGGAGCAGGGCTTGAACCCGTGTCACCTGCATTCGCAGGTGGATTCTTAACCACTGAGCCACCAGGGAAGTCCCCAAATGTGGCTTATTTATGGTTAATAGCAGGTATTTGTTTTTGGTGCTAATAATCTAATTAGCAGTCAATCCAGTGCATCCTTTATTATCAGCTGATCCATAATTACTGCTCCATGCTGAGTAATTTCCCGGCACATGATAGCTTTCAACTCCTCAGCACAAACAACCAATAAATGGTGCTATTATGTCTGATACAGGACTATTCCTCTCTGACGGGTGATATGCGGGGGTTTACCACTCACTATGGCCTTTGCATTTTCAGCATCTGTTGATTAACTCCTTACCATGCCCTCTTTCATCAGTCTTGAGGCATGTCGAAAGCACCTTAACATGGTCAAGAATGTGACAGCTTGGAGATTTCCTTTTTCAAAGTTTAACCCTGGGGCCAGAAACATCCCCAGTCATCTGACATGTTCACAAGGGATATCAAACAGTGCTGAAAGCACAATCTATTTCTCTTTGAAAGTTTTGTAAAGTTTTCTCCTTGACTATTGTTTTTAAATGACTTGTCCTGGAAGAGATAGCTTCTGATATAAAACTATTTCATTCAACAGCTTCTGGTCTCAAGATGTGTGTAATTCCAGGAAGCAGAACCAAAGCGGGCTATAAAGGTAGGTTGCTAAGGGGAAACTCTATTCAATCATCACTTTCAGGAGACCAGATTCAGCGTGACTGTGAAGGGAGGAGAAACCTGGGGTGGGCGTGGTGATGTGGGAAGAAGGTGGGCTCTGGAGCCAGACAGATCTGGATTGGAATCCAGTTCCTCTGCTGATGAGCGGCATGACTTTGGGAAAGTCACTTAACTTCCCTAAGCCTTGATGTTCCTCATCTGAAAAATAAAGCTACTAATGCCTATTGTACAGGGCTGTTAGGAAGGACAGATGTCTGACACAGGAAACACCTGGCACTCATAGGGGCTCAGGTTGTTAGTTCTCTGCTTTTTGTCCTGGGTGCAAAAAAAAAAAAAAAAAAAAAAAGAATAGAAGGTGGTTTGCTATAAGCCACTAGCTTGTAGCCATATAACTCCACTCACTGTAACTAAGCCTCCACCACTTAACTATAAACATAGGTAGATTTCAGCCCGGAATCACTACTGAGCCGAATTCCTACTGGCGGTTCCCACTGCCCTGAAGGCTTTCCCGCTGCCTGGCTCTCCTCTAGGATTCCCCTCCCCCAACCAACTTCCTATGATTCAGCAACTAGAGGGTTAACTCTCCGCAGGTATTGTACTTTGGGTGGCTGGTACCTGTACCACACTAGCTATTAAGCGTCTCCCTGTATGTAAAAGAGAGTAAGAGTTGGGAAATTGGAAAGACCTATCAAGACCTTTCTCCAAAGACTCTCTTATTCAGAAACAGAAGCCAGTGGCTGTAAAAAGAATGAAAACTTCTACGCTCTGACCCCAAAGAGGTGCTAACCCCTGGAGTCAGAAGCCACCCACTCAATTCATTCTTTTTTTTTTTTTTTTTTTTTCTTTTTTTTTTTTTTGCGGTACGCGGGCCTCTCACTGCTGTGGCCTCTCCCACCGCGGAGCACAAGCTCCGGACGCACAGGCCCAGTGGCCATGGCTCACGGGCCCAGCCACTCCGCGACATGCAGGATCCTCCCAGACCGGGGCACGAACCCGTGTCCCCTGCATCGGCAAGTGGACTCCCAACCACTGCGCCACCAGGGAAGCCCCCATTCTTTTTCTTTTTGAACGTCTTATAGAGGAGGCATATACAAACACAAAAGAGCAGGTATCCGATGAATTCCCACAATGAACACACCCGAGTTACAAGCACCCAGATCAAGAAACTGACACGGTACCAATGCCCCAAATGCCCCCCTGCTTCCTTCTAGTCACTGATGCCAACCAAGGGTCACCGTGAAATTGACTTCAAACACCATAGATTAGTTTGCTCTGCTCTTGTACCTTATGTTAAGTGGAATTCCACAGCCTGAGGGCCAAATCTGGCCTGCCACCTGTCTGAGGATACCCTGGCAAAGTAAGAATGGATTTTGCATTTATAAATCTTTGAAAATCACACCAAAAGAGGAATAATATTTCACAAGATGTGAAAACTATACGAAATTCAAATTTCAGGGTCCATAAATAAAGTTTTATTGGAACACGGCCGTGCTCAATTTCATTTACATATTGTCCTTCACTCGGCAACAGCAGAGTTGGTTACAACAGAAACCATATGACCTAAAAAAACAAAAATTCTGAGTACATGACCTTTTACAGAAAAAGTTTGCTGACTTCAATTTGAGTGTGAGGCATTCGTCGAAATATGAAATAGGGTATTTGGGGTTTATCACTAGGAGTGAAATGGCAGGGTCACAGGTATATACATGTGTTCAGCTTTAGTAGACACTGCCAAGACGTTTTCCAAAATATACACTCAGTTTTAAGAGAAAAGCTAAAACCTGGAGCAGAAGCCATAATCTCAGTGTTAAGAGAGGCAGGGAGAATTACAGGGTGTTTACCTGATCCAGAATTAAGCAAATGATTAGAAACCATCGGGACTTTTGAGTGGAGAGTGAAAATATCAGAGTAGGTTTACATTTCTTTTCATTCTTACTCCATGCACACTCTTTAAAAATATAGTCCCCTTTAGGGGCTTCCTTGGTGGCACAGTGGTTGAGAATCTGCCTGCTAATGCAGGGGACACGGGTTCGAGCACTGGTCTGGGAGGATCCCACATGTCACGGAGCAACTAGGCCCATGAGCAACAACTACTGAGCCTGCGCGTCTGGAGCCTGTGCTCCGCAACAAGAGAGGCCACGATAGTGAGAGGCCTGCGCACCGCGATGAAGAGTGGCCCCCGCTTGCCACAACTAGAGAAAGCCCTCGCACAGAAACGAAGACCCAACACATCAAAAAAAAAAATATATATATATATATAGTCCCCTTTAATGTTGCCACGCTCTGCAGAAATGGACAAGAGTGGAGAAGTCATGCTTCTGCACAATAGAGACTGTGTCCCACAATAGAGATCCCACAATAGAGACTGTGTCACTCAGGCCACATCACAAAAGCACCACCATGAGCCCTCCGGGTAGCTTACCTGAATTGCAGACAAAATACCAGGAAGATATTAGCAACCTCCTGCTTTTATGCTGTCATAAGTTTAAGCATATACATGGGCAGCAACTATGTTACCCACACCCAACCTCCAAAGCAGCCACCAAGAGGCTGAACCCTGGGCCTTCAAGGCTAAAGAGCACGACGCAGGCAGGGCACCCTCTGTCTTCGAGCCGGGAGGCTCTCAGGTGATGCTGGGTACCTTCCAAAGACACTTCTTTGGAGTCATTCCCCCATACACCTGCCTCGCATGTCAAATAGGATGTACGTCTTAGGTTCTTTCAAATGACGTTTTTCCTCTTAGAGGGGAATTGCTTCTGATTGTTTAAGAACCACATTCATCACGAAAGGGATTCATATCAACGGTTTCTGTCTTAATTGCACAATCCTGTTGACTTCTGAGTTAAGCAGCCTCTTGAATAACAGCAGAGCCTCATTTCCCGCTGTCAAACCCTGCCAGCCAGGGAGAATCAAGGACAGAGACAATGCCGACTAGAGGACTCAGGGGTGGGAAAGCCTCTCTCCCTCCACTTCTCCCGGGACCATGAGTCTGCCATTCCAGGCCGGCACCTTCCCACAGCAGAAAACAGTGTCCTGTGGAATGTTTCTGCTGGGCCTGCGAGTGAGTTAAACTTGGCCTGTCCTGGGAGAAAACCCAAAGTCCTGGTGGCCCTCTGGAGACCGGCTCTACAGTTCCCTTAATCAAACCCTCCGTTCCCTTTCACATGCAGAAAAGCAACACTGGTGTTTTATCAGAGGTACGGAGTCATTTCTCAGCAAGAGCATAAGCTTTTTGTCCATATGAAAATATATACATAACACATACATATATAAAATAGAGCTCATTTCCCCTGGAAAAGGAAGCTAGCCAGACGTTGAGTGCGGCCATGATACAAACAGTACACGCTTTACAGTCAGATGAGTGAGTTCAAGGCCACTTACGGTTGGGCGAGCATGCTAATCTCCTCCCTCTTATAATCTCAGCTTCATCATACTTCAGAAAACGAGGATAATAATAACACCCACCTCAAGGGGTTGCAGGAAGGAGCAAACGAGGCACTTGTGAATAAAAACGCTTTGTAAACTGTAAAACATCGCACAAAGAGGTGGAGGGAGGAAGCTACCTCTTATCTTCCAGCTCCTGATTCACCTTTAATTAGTCAGGTCTTTGAGCCAGTGCCTCTGCAGGTAAAGACCACCAGCCCACCATAATAAGGACTTCGGTCGGGTCGATTCAGCACTCAGCTGGCAGCAATCAACTGCCCATCTATTAACAGCCAATTAGCTGTGTGGCTTAATTAATCCATGGACCACGTGGTCTGATCTCCCCAAGATCCTGGAAAACGAGCCTGAAACAGATAATCCATGGACGACATGGTCCGATCACCCCAAGATCCTAGAAAACAATGAGCCCAAAACACGGGCGCCAGCTAATTTCTCACTGACCATCAAGGAGTTTGGCGGCCATTATGCCTGTGTGTTGCAGCTGTGAGTGATGGGAGCATAAATATTGATTGGCTCAGTCTCTCTGTGGCTGGGGCGGGGTGGGGAATTAACGATTAGAGTGTTCTCAGAGGAACCACAGGAGCTACATAAATCCTCAGCCTGGACCATTAGGGGAAAAAAATCCTTATTTCCAAACCTTAGTGAGGACAGAGGAAAGGGACCGATGGGAGACAGCTTGGAGACAGCTTGTCAAGATGGGGCCGTCCTACCTGCTCTGTAGATGTTACCCACACGCTTTTCTGGCTGGGAATGAGATGCAAATTGGGTTTAAACAACGGGATCATTAGAAAAGAGGCAGCTGGTGGAGTTTCTCTTCGTCTGGGCACTCAGATCCAGTGGCAGGAACATGTGCGTGTGCTGCTCGCCCTGCGTTTCCTTGAAAGATCTCTGTAGTGCTCACAGTTAAGAAGACAAGTGACATGAGGAGAATTTAATTATTTTTTTCAAATGCCTAATCTTGTCTCCAGGAAATGGTACACAGAAGAGACTTTGTACTTGAAATTGGCATTGTCCGGGAGATAGTGTTCTGATGGCTCCTTAATTCCTGCCATGAGGGCTCATGCTGATATAAGAGCATCCGAGCAGAATGGCTCAGGATGGCCCAGAGCAGCTACTCCCCTCCTTCAGAAAGAACGGCCTTTGTGTCCAGAGCATCAGCGAGACAGGCTGCTCCTGACCTTGGTCAGTGCTTGCAGGGAAGTACTGGGCGCCTGCACCCCCAGACTTCTTCCCGGGGCTCCTGACCAAGTGCCCTGTGCCTCTCTGCTCTGGGACCCCCTGGCTTTCCAGGAGATGTGAGGAAGAGGAGGAAGAAGAATGAAGAAGGGAGGAGGGAAGCTATGGAAAGAAAAACAGGAGGAAAGAGGACTCCCTGAGGGGCACACACATTCCTCCCGCCACAGGGATAGATCTCTTCCTCGCTCTCCCCATTAGCTTCCTAGTGTTCATTAGGTCCTGTGATGACAGCAGCTGCTGCCAAATGCAAAGACTGCTGCCCCAGAAGGTCATCTCAGGCCATTTATTCTGAAATACCAGAATACCAGAGCCAGCAAATTTCAGGAGCTTCTGCAGAATTCCCCAGGGTGCCAGTGGACAAGTGTGTGCATGCGCGTTCTTCAGTATCCCAAAGGGGTTCTTTCTTAATCAGTTCAACATCTGAGGACTCGGAAACTGATTTATCTTTTGGTTAATCTAACATTTCTGGTAAAATAATTAAAAGATAAGTAATAGACACAGAGCATCTGTGGTATAATTATTTAAAGCCACGAGGTCTCACTTCAGAATTATTCACAATTAACCCAAAATGACTCAGACTGCTGGCAAGGCAAGTGGGACACAGGCAGTGCGGTAGCATGCTGCTCCCATTTCACAGTTGAGGAGACTGAGCCCGGAAGAGACTATCTGTTATCCCCAGCACTGCCAGTGGCAGAAAGAGACACCCGGGTTGCCACGTATATAAGCAAAACCAGAAGGTGAAATCACACTTGATTATGACATCATGGGAGCTGCCAGGAGAGGGCTGGGCTCTCCATCTTTCAACCCTGGTGAACAGTGTGAGTCTCTGAGGTCCAGACAAGGAGGAAGGCTGACCACCCAGCTCAGGGTCACTGCGGGCAAGTGGAAGAGGCAGCAGCCAGCTGTAGAGGGCACTGGGCATGTCAGACTCACTTCCCGAAACAGATGGTGGGTCCATAATGCTGGTCTCGGGTAAAACGTGCAAAAGTCATGACAGGGTTCACAGACGCTCCCAGAGAGGGGAGCTGGGGATGTGTCCCTACTTTCTAATTCAGATTCTTTTCCAAAAAAATGCATCGGGGACTTTGAAATGCTCTGGAAGAGTGACAAAACTGTAAACGTCAGAAATTAAACAAGGGCACAGAAACACATTTTTTCAGCTTCAAAATGTGTTCCTGGGTGCCTGATAATGCATAAGACTGTTTTGGAAATTTGGGATGGGAGAGGTGTGGGAAAGGATGCAGGCAAAGGCGGCAGACGAGATGGCACGTGAACCTGTAAAAATCCCGGGCCTTAGGTATCAGCCAACGGCAGCCGCATTCTGTCCCTGTTCAGTTAATAAGTGACCTCTGATGACTGGAAATTAACACTTTTAAATGATACAAACAGATGAGCAACCTTGGAAAAGGGTAGTCTCTAGACAGGCTGGGGAAGCTTGTGACAGGGACATTAATTTCTCTTTCTTTTCTGGTTTTGCCCCTTTGTCTTCCTTGATTTGAGCAGATATCATTCTGTGCCTCTAGAAAATTGAGACAGGGACTCCTGGTCTTTGCTTCCAAAAGTACCAGGCCACTTAGGGGAACAAGGGTTTAGGGGGGGAGGGGGGGAGAGAGAGAGAGAGAGAGAGAGAGAGAGAGAGAGAGAGAGAGAGAGGGAGAGAGAGGGAGAGAGAGGGAGAGAGAGGGAGAGAGAGGGAGAGAGAGGGAGAGAGGGAGAGAGGGAGAGAGGGAGAGAGAGAGAGCGCTCCCCAGACTGACTCAAAGAGGTTCCCTTCGAATAGGTCTGTGGGTCCCTGGGACAGGGCCTGGGGGAGAATGCCAGCTGGGAAAGCAAGCAGGGACAAGGGTGCAACCCAGAGCAGGCCAAAAATGACCCAAGGAGGAGAAATTCCCATCAGCCTGATGGGACTGAACAGGGCAAGAGAGGAAATACAGGGGAGCTCAGGGTTTTGGGGTTCGTTTGTTTTTCTAAGCTTGTTGATATCTAGAAAGCAAAAGCATGCTATTTCTTGAATACCTGAGGTTCCAACCTTCTAGTCTCATATTTCCCAGCTTCTCACAGCAGCCACATCTGGCCCACAAGGCAACACCATCCCCACCACCTTCCAGGAACTGCCTTAGATGGGAAAACAGCACAGCGTCCAGCGCAGGCACCAGCACACACAGAAATGCATGTTCATGAAGGATGAACGTTCATCAGAAAATGAGCTATTTCCGGTCATGCCAGAGTCAAACTTCCCTGGACAGTCTAAAATACACCCACTGAGCGTCAGCAGATTACTAGGGCCTCTCTCTAAAATTGATGAATTTTTTGAGTGGGAGAAATTACCTAATAAATGGGGAATACAGTAACAGTGTCATATACATAAGGCATTTGCAATACACAAATATTACAGAAAACAGGCTCTTTTCTAATAGTTTTTGCTATATTTCTAGTACAGCACAAATACATTTACATGGGCCTGAGGCACTTTATTCAAAGCCTTTACATTTCCAATACCTTCCTCCAAAAGCACCCTCAGGCCTCAAATTCTTCTGCTTTTACTAAGCCCTAAGCCCCTGGACTAAATTTAGTTTCTTGGAAATAAGAGACAAATTTGCTGGGTTTTTTTTTTTTTTTTAATTCTGCCAGTTATTGTATAATTCTCCAAGAAGCGAACAAATGATAGGCGAGAGAAAAAATGGAAACATTTTTCAGGTCCTTTTTTTTAGTGGTACAGTATTTATTGCTAAAATACAGTTTAAATTAAGGCATCAAGCTTGTTACAGGATTTTCAATTAGGAATTAGAGCTTTGCTGAATTTGGGGGTGGGAAACCCCATAAAAAATCAAATCAACGTTGAAAAGTCAAACTTAAATCTTTATTTGAGCTATTAATAGAAACAGCCCTTCTTGAAACTAAGGAAAAAAAATCCAACTAATCTTCCTAAACCTGGAGTGCAGCTTGGCTTCTCCATATCACTTGGATTGTGACGGAGCATAGGTTTTATTTTATTATCAGGCCCACTTTGGAGATCACATTGCCAGGTGAAGGAGGATGTTCCCTAACCCTGAGGAAAGGGGAATAAGGGTCTAGTCCCCAGTGAAGGCAATTGGCTGCAAGGAATTGACAAGTTGGCAAGTCCCCAGCCCAGGAGCCCTCGCCATAGCCCTCTCTAGTCCAATCCCTCCACCATTTCAACTTCTCTAAATATTTTTATGGGAAGGGAGCCCAGTGTTCTTGCTTTAGAAAATAAACTGACCCCCCTCCACCACACTGGGAAGAGCCCTAGGCAGAGGACCCCTGGCTTCAGACATGTCCAAGGCAAGAGCTCTCCCCATGACTGTGCAGGAGCATTGTCTAGGAAAACCTAGGACACTGAACTCACTCAAAAACCAAAAGATTTTCCCTACGATAGACAAATGTCCCTGGATAATTCCTACTGTTGAGGAAACAATCTCCGCCCTGGCAAATGATTCCTAAACCAATGGTGCTGCGACCACCTGCAACCATTTGAGGCAACCCCCCAATGATGCTGCAACCTTCCATCAGACCCGCCCCACCAGGGTGCACTCTATCCAGCCAGAGGAGCCTCCTCTGCCCCCTATGACCTCCCCTGAGGGCAGAGCAGGATTCCCTCTGAAATGGTTTCCTCACAACTTACACCAACCTCCCTGGAGCTCTCCCAAGGCCAGCACCTGGGGATGAGCCATGGAAGTGCTTGGAAAGTAGGTGGGCATCGTGCAGCTACTAACCTCCCTAACCTCACCCCATCACCCACTAGCGCAGACCCAGGCATCCATGTGGCTTGAGGGCATGGAAGGAGCACTTGCGTGAGCAGTTGCCAGAATAATCCCATTCCATTCTTGTCCTGATGCTGCTACTTAATCATAGTCTTGTTGTCTTGGGCCAATTGTTTAACCTCATTACTCAATCTCATCTGCATGAAAGTATGATCTGCCTTATTGTTTGTGGTCACTGTGAAGCTTAAATGAGCTAATATATGTGAAATGGAGTTTGTGAATTTCTAAAGCACGATACAAATGCTAGCTATTGTTATTTCACATGAATGCACATGCTCACTCAGGCTTGGTCCACGAGGAGCTCAAGAGGAATGAAATCATTCGGCCATATTTACATGGGGCCCACGGAACTACAAAAAAACCAAGAGACTTGGTATTCTTCATCTAGTTCCCAAATACCACCCATCACTAGGCTGCCTCAGACTCACATGGAGCCCTTGTAAAAATATTGATTCTACAACCTTCTACCAAACCCACAGAATCATAATCTCTGCAATAAACACAGAAACATGTAAATTAAATGAGCTCTCCAGGTGGCTCTGACATGGAATCAGGTTTGGAAACCCACCGCACTCCATGGGACCTGACATGCAAATTTCCTGAGTAGATCAGTCATGGGAATACAACTGTTCTAGTGCTAAGAAGGACCTCTCTTTGTCTCTCCACCCCGCCCCTCAGGTACATATACACCAAGATACAGAGGGCTGCTCATCCACCAGGCACAAAATACACCCACGAATACACACAACACATATATGTAGACACAAAAAGGCATAATACAGGTGAAAAACGGGAAGAAGAAATCTACTAACAAAAAAAGGTGACCAATAATAAGAATTATCAAGATTTTTAAAGTCTAGAGAATTCATGGTTATAAAGGATACAGAAAATGAGGGAAAAGGAAGATACTAAGACAAAGAGCAAGTGTCTGCACAGCACAATGTCTGGACTTCTGACATTAGACCACTGCCCCCATACCATGCCGCTACTCACTTGTTTGCAATCCTGCCTCAACCAGGAACTTGTGAGAGCCGCCCCCGCCAAAAGGCAGGGGCACAGTGTACTCATCACAGCCGCCCCCAAACCTAGCACAGAGCCTGGCCTCTGGCTGCATTTGATCAATGTGTGCTCAGCGCTCACCAGGATGCGAAGAGGCAGGAAAAGAAGACGGACAAAGTGCACAAAGAAGGAAACAGATCCCTTGTCCCAGCTCCCTGGTGTAGACTAGAATAAGCAAGCTTAACGTAATGAGGTTCAACGCAAAACAGAGAGAGTTCATGCCCCCACAGGCATCATTAACCTCACAAGGAGCAGAACCACCCAGGGAAAAAGACGAAAAGCTCTCCAGATCTATGAGCTCTCCAGATCTCACTCACCTCAGACCTCTCTAGGTCTGAGATGAGTGAGAAAATTGATCCCGTGTGATGAAGGCTGTTTGAAATCATCAGTCTGACCTCATCACTCCCCTGCTTAGTACACCTCCAAGGTCCCCTGGTACCCACAAGGTCCTACCAACAGGACCGTTACACATCTTCCCAACCTCATCCCTGCCACTGGCCACATGCTTTGACGCCAAACTCACCCAGCGTGCTGTGTAATTCCTCTCAGCCTGTTTGGTGCACTTAACCTCTACCTGGAATGCCCTCCCTACCTACTGGCAAACCTACTGTTCATCCTTCTCAACTCAGTTCCCTTATGTCCTCCTCCTCCTCCAGGAAGTCCCCAGGCTCCCAGGACGCCCAGTGCACTGAGCCATTGTAGCCCTCAGCACACTGTATGGTCCTGGTCTATTCCTGAGCAGATGCCCCTACTGCAGAGAACAAGTTCTGCATCTCTGTACCCACAGTACCTAGCACACTGCCTGGCACATGGCAGATCATCAATAAATGATTGTGGAATTCAATCGAGCATTGGCAAGATTCCAAAACATAAGTGACCAGAGGCTTAGTTAAAAGGCAGTCTCAAAGGCAACTTGATATAGTGGAAAGATCCTGAATATCGGAGATCTGAGTTCAAATCAGTAGTGTCCTAAGGCAAGGTACTTAAAGAATGAACCAGTTTCCTAATATACGGAATAAGGAGAATCCTACCCAACTCATACAACTACTTATAAAGAAGCACCCACTATGTACCTTGCACCTAGTAGGTGCTCTGCACTGTACTTACTGGGATTCTCCCCTCTCTCCCCCTTCCCCCATTATTTTCTGTCTCCAGCTTGGGACCATAAATCTTCTCCAAGGGCTTTTTCGCGGTCGCTGGAGGACCTCTCTGGACCCAGTTCATAAACGTTTCCTGGCTGGTCAGGAAACCCCCTGAGGCCTCCTTTTTCTGTGTCTTACAGCCAGGTCTGTGGAAGAGGAGACCGAGGAATAGGGGCTCTGAATAAAGGTAAGACGGAACCTTGCAGCTCCGCTCATATGAACCGACTGGGCAGGAGTTGGAAAAGCCACTTGGATTCTCATTTCCCCAACTCCCCACCAATACCAAGGCGTCTGTTTTTACAGGCTTTTTAGTGATGTTCAGGGCACATTCAATTCAACTTCCAATGCAGCTGGAGGGATCGAGGAAAATTACAAAGCAGGGGCGGCGAAAGGCAGCAACCGCCCGGGAGGCTGCAGGGCGCTCTCCCGCGCCGCACACGCGCGCGCGGCGCACCCTCGGTCTCCGGCCTCCCCCGGTCGGGCCTGGCAGCTGAGGCAAGGAAGGAGATTAGCGCGGCCGCCTGATTTCTCGCGGGCGCCAGCACCTGCCGGCCCTACCACCCGACCTCACCACCGGCGACTCTCTCGCGGCGTCCACGGACGGCCACCCCCTGGGCTGCTCGACCGTAGTGCCCCTGCCGCCCAGGGACGCCGGCGCGCTGCCCAAGTTGAGAGCCCCGCTCTGCCCGCCAGCGCGCCCACCATCCACACCCACTCCCACTCACACACGCGCGGGGCTGGGGATGCCCCTGAGCTTTTTGAAATCCAGAAACATCACACTGTAGCCGCATCCGGCGCCCGGTTACCTGCTCGCAGCACCCAGACCCCAGCCCTGGCTTCCCGGGAGCCCGCAAACCCGGCGCACGAGCTGCGCGCCCTCCTGCCAACCACTGCCCCGCGCCCGGCGCGCCGCCAAACCGGTACCTTGGGGGTCTGCACTTCAGGTCCCGCCGGCACCTCCAACTTCTTCTTGGTTACCCAGAAGAACAGCAGCACGGTGATCCAGAGAACCCCGAAGATCGGCAGCACCAGGCGGCGAGTCAGACGCCGCATGGTCCCTCTTGCCTTCTCCTCTCGGCGGCGCTGCGCCCGTAGGGCACCCCCTGGCGGTCAGGGTCGGCGGGGCAGGAGTCCCCAGAGCGCCCTGCTCCCGGGAGCGCTAGCCCCGGGATCCGGGTGGAGGGCCGGTGGGATCCTGCCAGGCGCCCCGCCCGCTTGGGAGAGAAGAGAGCAGGGGTGGTGGGCACACGATGCCCCGAGGAGCGGCAGGGAAGGGCCGAGGGGCAGCCAAGCTGGACGCCCGCTCCAGCCGGAGAAGCGCGGTGGCCGCCGAGAGGCTTCCCGCGCCGCCGCCGTTGCCGCCGCCTCGGCAGCCGCCGCGAGGGAAACTGACTCGAGCTGTGGGGAGGGAGGAATCCGAGGCTGTGCCTGGCACCCCGGGAGGAACACGACGGGGGAGGGAAGGGAGGGAACGAAGGCCGACAGACAGACCGACTCCGAGGGAGCCCGGGCAGGAGCGAACGGGGCTCTGAGAGGGGGCGCTACTGCCGCCCGCCCACCGAGGCGCCGGGTGCTGTTCTGGGGTCGCCCGCAGCGAGCCCTGGGCGCAGCTCCTGGGCCATACTGGGGTGGGGCGGGGCGGGAAAGGTGCGTCTCCGAGACCCGCCACCCCCAGCTGCGAGCTGGGATCAAAGGGCCAGCCGGCGCCAGGAGGAGCTGTGCTTGGGAGGACTTTCCGGCTCGCCGCCGGGTCTGCACGTGGCGCTCACGGCCCGGTCCCGCCCTTTGGGCGCCCGCCCTATGGGAGTTGACGCAGAGACCTTGGGCCGCTGGCGGGGCTACTGCCTCACCCGCAAGCCACGCTCCTGGCCTTTCAGGGCCAAGGCAGAGTTCAGCCAGCTCCCCAGGGTGTTTCTCTGCCTGCCTGCAGGTGCAACTTTTTCTGCTTAATGGAACGCTGAGTTGGTCTAAATTTAACTTTAAAGAAATCCTTTTAAAAATTAAGGTGTAATTATCTCCCTTAAGGGTTTTCTCTCCCTATAAGAACCAGGGCTCTGTGCTTGCAGAAGGGGGGTGGGGGATGGAGTCCAAAGCTGGGTCCACCACATGGGGTTCTTGGAAAGTGGTTTGGTGCAAAGCATTACTCCAGAATTCACTCACCAGTAAGATGGAGTCAGCAAAAAGTGGAGTCAGAAATGGAGGAATCTGCTGAAAATCCCTGTGTTTGGTACCTTGTCTTTCAGTCACAGGCCAGTCCTTTCTCATAGCCCCGGAGTGTTCTCGGCCAGGCTATAGATGAGAAGTTTTTGGTTGGGAACAAAGGTGGAAATCAAACAGCCCAGAAAAGCTGAGCACTCTTGCCAGCCCATCTCAAGATTCAGATTCAGCTGAGCTCTCAGACCATCACACAGAACCCTGGGGATGGTCCAGGATTTGCCTTTATTAGAACTCTGAAAGGTTGAGGTAGGCTTCCCAGCCACTACTTTGGCTGGGCAAAGGTCCAGGGAGATCATGGTCATGGGAGGGGTGGGGGCAGCAGCAAGAGAACCCCTCCCTGCAGCGCCTTGAGCTTCCTGGATCCTTCCAGGAGCCTTACCCTGGACCTGCAGGCTGGGGCCTGCAAAGTGCCCTGCGGCAGCTCTGCAGGGGAGCCCCAGGCAAGCCGCTGAGGTGCTGTCGGCTCCAGGCAGGAGCTGCAGCCCCGTAGTCCACTGCTCAGCACTTTGTGATGCTGTTTCTGAGTAACAGATGGCGAACAGTTACACAACACCACCGCCAAGCTTTAGAGATGGCGCAGCACCACGCCACCTGCTGCTGAGGGTGTAAGGTGCTTTGTGCTGTTTGGCATCTGGGGAAACTGAGGCCTTGGGTCTCCCATGGCAGCTCCATACAGGGCCTGTGATGCCTGGGGCAGCAGGGATTGCCTTCCAAGATGCTTGCTTCTTGATTACTATTTTTTTTTTTTTTTGCGGTACGTGGGCCTCTCAGTGTTGTGGCCTCTCCCGTTGCGGAGCACAGGCTCCGGACGCGCAGGCTCAGTGGCCATGGCTCACGGGCCCAGCCGCTCCACGGCATGTGGGATCTTCCCGGACCGGGGCATGAACCTGTGTCCCCTGCATCGGCAGGCAGACTCTCAACCACTGCGCCACCAGGGAAGCCCCTTGATTACTATTTTGTCCTCCATTCAAGTGGTGAAGATTCCCTGGACCTATGAAAGCTGTAAAGGGAATCCAGTTTTGCCAAGTGTCATCACCTGATCCAGCCAAAAGGCATATTATTCTGGGCTGTCAAGCCAGTCACTGTCACTAGGGTTGAAACTGATTTCAGTTGGGACTTCAAACATCTGGAAGCCAGGTGAGTCTCCATGCAGGGCCCAGCCCTTTAAGTCTCTCCCAGCCTATTCAGGGGTCCCCTGGTTATTTAAAACGTTAATATCCACCTTAAGTAATACAGAGCACAGTTGATCCCAGTGGGGGATTAGCTATCATTGGTGATTAATCCAAGTTACTTTTTTCTCATCACAGCCTATACAGGGAGGAAAAGCTCCTAGCAAAAGATTTAACATGGCAGGAAAATAAGAAAAATAAGAACATTCTGAATTAGGACTATCCTGGTGCCCTAAAATGGATCGACCTCTGGTCTTGATAGTCTGGAGCAAATTCCTGATTTCTCGGCGTCTGTTTCCCCATTCCTAACGTCATGCCCTCTCAAAGACCTTCCAGCTCACACGTATGGGGTTGTAGCCTTCCTCGTCCCTGAATTGGGACTCTTTTTTGCCACTCCTGTCATTGGCAAGCTCTCTCCTAGCAGCCGATGTCATTAGAGAGCGAATTGGGTATTGGAGCAGATGTGAGTCATTCGTGTTAGTATAAAAACTGTGGAATAAAACCCATGATGGCCCCAGAAAGCTGTACAAAGCAGCACATGGAGCCAGTGTAAGCCGGGAATGGGAGGAAGCTGTGAAGTCCAGTGCATATGCTCTCCGGTGCCTTTTGCTGTGGATTTTCACACTTTGCTCCTGGTTGCCTTTAGCTGTCCTCCTGTCACTCTCACTCAGCTCACTGCAGGGGCTGCAGCCTTTTGTTCCTTTCCGATCCGATCCTCCATATCCCTGCTGTCTGCCCACTGCATGACTTCAGGGAGAGTGTGTGTGTGCATGTGTGTCTTCCATCTGCATGCTTATTAGACCTGCCACCACCAGTGAGATGCCCTCTGTGCCCAGCCTAATGAGATTATACCCACAGAGGCCCGGTAGCTTCCTGGTGAGGGCTTTACCCCTTCTGGGCCGCAGGGAAATGTAACTGAGAGCCGGGCAGATTGGAGCACGGCGATGAGCTGAGACACATGCACATGGGCCCAGCACTGGCAAGGGTCTCCAGCAGCAACAGGAGCAGCAGCAAGAATTCAGAGAGGTCTGTCTTTATTCCACAGTCGTCCAGACACAGGTCTTTGGGCCTGATCCTGCAGCCTGCTTTATTCAAGTTCTTTGTTCACCTGTAAATAATACATCAGCTCCCTTTCCCTCTGTGTTCCTCTCCTTTTTCCTTGCCACTGTAGACTCTGTCAAACTGTATGTCCGGAGTCTCCTGCGAGGCCCTTTTATAAAGTGAGTGATAGAATAGTTTAGGCTGTGTGGTAAATGAGAATGAGCTGTTAACAACCTTCTTACTCCCTCTCTCTGCCACAATGGTGTGTCTTTGTCAAAAGAATAAAGCCCTCCACGGACTTTTCCTCTTATCTTTGCCACGTAGATGGGTGGCTTTATCTAAGGGATCTGAGTCTCACCTTTCTGGATCTTTCTCCATCCATTAAACACCTCCTTTCACCATCCTACTACCCTCAACCCCGCCTCCCTTTTTTTTTCTTATGTACCACGGTATAATTTGCTTCCTGGAAAGGGATTTATATCTTTGCATTTCAAAAGCCTGCTCCTTTCTTTCAGTATTTGAAGTGCCCCCAAACTTTCTTTGTTCCTCACCCAAAAACCAAGTATAAAACTCACTATTGCTGCAGTGATATGCCTTTGCTGGTTGTGAAAATGGTTTGATCTTCAGTGGTGGTGTCCTACAGTGACCTGAGCCATGGACCACCTCTCCCCACATAGAAAATGTAAAGTTCTAGGAGCATGAAGGGATGACCCAACTAGCTTAAAGAAAAGGAGAGGACAATTCTTTAACCTGAATTACATAGCAGGAAAGAGGGGAGCAGGGGCAGAAGAAGAAAATGGAGTGATCCGAAGACAGATATCATTCATTCCCCAGGACCCAGAGTTCACACAGCCACGTCTCGTCGCCACCTGCATCAGCTGTGACAAATCAAAGACAGTCCTTCTTGGGAGGCTTAAGTTTAGAGGCATCAGTGAAAGGTAGAAGGGGGCAGGAGAGCTCAAATCCTGGAAGGAATGGAAACAGGGTGAGTCCTCTCCAATCTGGCAGGAATTTCAACAAGGAGAGGAGCCAAGCATGCTCAGGGGTGGAAATGGGACAAATCTGGTTCCCAGGACAAGCTGCTACGGCCAGTGGCAGATTTTGTGATCAAGTCATTAGTGGGTGTTGCACATTGAGCAGGGTGACTACATGCCCCAGTTTGCTTAAGGCAGTCCTGATTTATTCCTATTTTCCTGGCATAATTATTAGTAGTGCCCCCTTTCACTTTCAAGAAATTCATATTTTAGGCAATAAATTAGATGGCCACTGTAATGGACAGGAGGACTCCAGTGATGTTGCTAAAAAAAGATTGATGTTCTTAGGTGACAAAAGGGTCTTTGCTGTTCAAGTTCTTCTGTGGGTGTGCGGAGTGTGGGATAGCCTAAATGTTCCTGTGGGGCACGATTCTGAGTGAACGATAATCAAAACATTTGTTCAAAGGAGAGACAATTGTGGACAAATCGCACTGACTTTAAATGGGAAATCATTGTGCTGCCCATATCAGTCAAAGGCTGTCTGATTCTATCCACCCAACTGAAGGAACTTTATCCACCTAGCAGCTCACACATCTCAGGAAGCAGCCAGGCTCCTGGCACAGATGTCTCTTCAAAGGACAGGAGATTCCTGACATCAGACTCTAATTATCCCTCCAGCCCTCTCTTCCTCTACCCACATAACTCCTTGGGCCATGAAGGAGTGAAATGGTATGAGATCAATGAAAACAATGAAACTGACATTCAACCTTCTTGTTGAGGACACAGTGGGAAGGGGCTGGGTCCATGTAGGACTCACAAGGAAGCAGATCATCGCCAATGAAGATGAAGCGGTACCAGAGTTTTCCAAGTTCTCCAAAGAAACACAAGTCCAACTTCGTGATATCGCCTGTTTTTAACTGTTGTTAACGAATTCAATTCCCACCCCCTCTCTGAAAACTTAGGTGGGCTAAACAAAACAGGTCTGCAGACTGGATCCAGCCTCCTGCTTGGCAGTTTACAACCCATACTTCAGCCACAAATGTTTCAATAAGCACTGAGCTTTCCTGTTTACCATCAGTCTACTAACTTAGAACAGATACACCCAGCCAAGACAAAAGGGAAATAGTGGAGCAGGTACTATTAGAGTCAGAAGGGGCCTTGGAAACCATCTAGTTCAATGCTTCTTATTTTGTAATTGAGGAAAGTAGAGCTCAGAGAAGCTACCTGATCTATTTCCATCAGGTCAACAAGTTCATCAGTAGACCTTGCCTTGTAACGCATCTACCCTGAGCCCCCAACTCTTCCAAGTGACACCGCTCACTAGGTTCAATAGACCAAGTGAAACAGGGAACGGAGACATTTTGGGGGCTAACAAGCCCAGAAGTTTCCAGGTAATCAACAATCAACAGAGACATTGTAGGCACAGATTCTGGGCAATCTGCTGTGAGTAATACAAATAAATACAAGCCTGTTCCCAACTCTTTAAGAAAGTGTAAGCTGGTGATTAGGATGCAGGTTGAACGCCCAAAGATCTGGTTCATCCTTTCTGTTGAGTTTCCATTGAGTAATGATAGGAGTTCCAGGTAGAAGCACTTCAGTCCACCTGAGAGTGAGCTACATTGCAAGAGGAAAGTTGTTTTTGTAGCCATACTGCTCACCTGTCTTCAGTTTTCCTCATTAAGTGCTGTACAAATAGTAATTAAACAGAGATGATGTGAAAAGTTCTTTTAGCATTTGAACTCAGCTGGGCTGCATCAGAGGATGATATTAAAATCATGCCCCTGCTGGCAGGATGCTGTTCTTTTAAAATAAAAATTCTTTCCCTTTTGCAGTCCCCTCTACACCATAGGCAATTTATTTTGCCCATCCTCTGGCTGTTTCACCCTTGGTGTCATCATTTTCATGAGACAACTGAAAATAATATTTCTCTTGTGCTCCAAAGAGCCAAATTCCTTTTTTTCTGGCTTGATCCGAAGAAGGAGGGTTTGTGTGGTAATAGAAAAAGACACCTGATGCACAGTCCAAGCACAAATCCTCTGGGAGAAATAATGCATCTCTTCGGAAAAAGAAATAGCTCATACTTATGAGGTAGTAGATTTTCAATTTATAATGGTTTTCCATTTCCTTTGATTGCCAGGATAACTGCATTCCAGAAAGGTTGGACTTTTTGTATGTAAGGCCTCTGGGATCTGGAAGGTAGATTCAAAAGTGATGAGTGATAAATAAGCATCCTTCTCCATCCCCCTGCACCACCGTCCCAGGGATTTGAAGCAATGCAGATCAAAGTGTTAAAATCCATTACCCAGAGAGATGGCAAAGTTCCTCTCAGTGATTTCTTCCCTCAACACTGCTCTCAGGCCTGAATTCCAAATTGATTTCCTTAATAACTATTAAAGATCTTTTTAATTAAACCGGGCATCCTCTTCCTTGGCAAACTGTTCTTGATGACATCTCTGGTTAATTAAAGGTTTAAGCTGCAAAGACGTATTACATAAGAACACGGGAAGCTGCTTTGTGGCGTGCTAATGAAGGACACTGCTGGTTCTTGCTACAAGAAACCAGGGCTGCACCAAAGGGCAGCTCCTGGCTTCCTTTATGGTGGTGTAGGAAGTCCCAGAAAATGATCATAATAAAGGTAGTTGGGTGAGGGGTAAGTGTTCATTTTTCTGTTTCCCAAGGTTCAATTTCTCCTTTCAGGCATTCCGGGTAAGTGTGCATCAAGTGTTTTTCATTAAAAGCATGATTCATTTGGATCATAATTCACTGATACTAACAAGACATTTTTACCTTTTCATCCAAAATTCCTGAGGTAGGAATACACTTGGCAGTCAGAGAACAACGAACAAAGACCTCTTTTCACCCATCAACAAAATGCAGTCAGTCACCTCTACAATAGAATGTAGCAGGTTCTCATGAGAAGGGGAAAAAATCGTATATGGGTTTGCAATAGTAAATTGCTCTGATCCATTCACCTTCTTTGCCCTGGTTCCCTTTTTTCATTTTCTTTCCACCAGGACCCCTATTTTAAAATGACAGAACAGAGTAAGGTGTGCAGGATTTCTTTAAGGAACAGAACTTTTCTTTCTGCAAAGTTAAATAGCTCTTCAGTTGGGAATCAAACCTATGACCTGGGCTTTGTGGTCATTGTGGTCTAAAATACGGGTCTCGGGCCTCCCTGGTGGCGCAGTGGTTGAGAGTCCGCCTGCCGATGCAGGGGATACGGGTTCGTGCCCCGGTCTGGGAGGATCCCATATGCCGCGGAGCGGCTGGGCCCGTGAGCCATGGCCGCTGAGCCTGCGCGTCCGGAGCCTGTGCTCCGCAACGGGAGAGGCCACAACAGTGAGAGGCCCGCATACGGAAAAAAAAAAAATAAATAAATAAAAAATAAAAAAAAAATAAAAATAAAAAAAAAAAAATAAAATACGGGTCTCAAAGCTAGATGTGCATTAGAATTACCTCTGATGTACATTAGAATTATATCTGTTAAATCAGATGCCTGTGTCTTGTCCTAAGCCTGCTGAAATTCTGTGGGTGATGTTTCTAGGCACCTAAGTTTGGGAACCACTGGACTAGTCAATATCTTCAAGTTGAGTCAGTATCACCTCTTAGGTCTTCCTGGAAATGTTGAAGATGGTTTATTATTTCAATACTTTGGTCTTATAGATGACTCAGACAGGCAAAACAGAGCAATGGGAAATAGAACCTCACCAGTACCGCTGAGGAAAAGTGATTCCAATTCTGACAAGACACCAAGCAGGGAATTTTAAAGATTTTTTCACTCACACATTGTCATTGGTCAGTGGCTCACAGCTCCACATCAGTGGGCTCAAACCATTAGAGAGAATCAGGATCACCTGGAAAACTTGTTCTACTAGTCTTTTTACTATAAACATTTTTAAACACACAGGAAGTTAGGATGATAGTCTACTCAACAGCCAGGCGTATAAGATACCTCCCACCAAGATTCAAAAATTAACATTTTGCCATATATGTGTGTACACACACAAGCATGCATCTATAATTGCTGAACCATTAAAAAGTAAATTACAGACATGATACAGAACACCTAAACAATAACCCAGAAACACTTCTTCACAAAGTCCCCGAAATTAGGGCTTCCCTGGTGGCACAGTGGTTGAGAGTCCGCCTGCCGATGCAGGGGATACGGGTTCATGCCCCAGTCCGGGAAGATCCCACATGCCTCAGAGCGGCTGGGCCCGTGAGCCATGGCCGCTGGGCCTGCGCGTCCGGAGCCTGTGCTCCACAACGGGAGAGGCCACAACGGTGAGAGGCCCGCGTACTGCAAAAAAAAAAGAAAAAAAAAAAAGAACACAAAGTCCCCGAAATTAATGGCATCCTGGGCATAACCACAACACCATGATCACACCTAACTGAATTAAAAATAACTTCCTAAGATCATACAACACTCAGTCTATAACCAAGTTTCTAGGGAACTTCAAAACACAGAACAAAACTAAAAGGCGAACCTTGCTGGCCAGATTCCCAAAAATGTTTATTCAGGTAGGTGATGATCGTTGACTGACTAATTAAGAATGTTTGTCTTGCCAATAGCTGAAATGCAGTTCACTCTTTGTACCTGAAAGTTGCTTGGCGACTTGCATGGCACTTAACAGCCATTATTTCATGTGATGCTCTTAGCAATGCTACTCTAAGGTAGATAGGAGCGATGAGGCAACTGGGACCAAGATTGTTGTCACCTGCCCAGGTCCTGTAGGTAAATCTCAGTGGCAGCTTGAATTCCAAATCTGGGGTAAGGGACAAAGCACTGCCTTGAGTCTGGAACTGGGAATCCTGGTTCTCCCTCTGCTTCTAACCCTGCCTATGGGACTTGGAGCATTAGACCAAATTTCTCTGGTCTTCGATGTCTTCACCTGTAAAGTGAGGAACTCAGTTGATTGTCTCTAAGATCCTTTCCACTTCCGTCTCTCTTGGATTCAATGCATTTCTTATTCCTCTTCCTAAATCCTTTACTCATCTCCCTTTGGTTCTGCAGCCAATGTGTACAGGGTTTTATTGAGTCATAGTGAAATACCCACTGATAAAATGTTGATGAGAAGAGATATATTTGACAAAAGCCTTCCTGCTTGCTATGGCCAAGCATGTCCAGGTCCCTTAAACTCAAGGAGGGTGTATACCAATATTGAGAAATTCCTTCACTAAGTCACATGGGACAGGGGATGTGTGAGATGATTCTCTTTCTTCTGCCTGAACCGGGAAGGTGGCCCTCTGGAGAGAAGCCAGTGGGCCAGGGTGCCAAACATTTGCCTCTGATGCTGGCTGCCTTAAAGCAGCACATGTTAGAGAAAAGGGTGAATCTCTACAGAGGTGCAGGAGCCCATGTCTCCTCTTCCTCACTCCTTGAAAAAGAAAACTGCAAATATCTAAGAACACATGCCTGGCAAAGTCCACAGCTTCTAAACAGAAAGGATAGGTTCAACTAGAGACCACCCCCATTTCATTAACAAGTGACCCCGGCTTCCCTACCCTTCCCTGTATAATGAAGGCTCCAGCTGCCTTAAACCCCTGCCCGGTTCACCCACATCCCCCAGAACTGTTCCACGCAGACCTATGGTCTGACAGGTAAGGACCAGAACTATTTAAAATTTGTCACTTGGAGGAGACTTTCATTTTCTATGTATTGTGTGAATTTTTTACAACCAGACATATTCATGCATTGCTTATGTAATTAAAAATAAATAATTAAAATCTTTGACAGCTGATGGGTTTTTCTCTTTGGTCTCTCAAAGACAAAGCAATCCCCAGGGTGCAGCAAATGGCTCTGAGGTTTTCACGGGTGTGTGTGTGTGTGTGTGTGTGTGAGTTGGACTGGGAGGAGATGGTATGGGCTCATATTTACAGGAACTGAATAGAAATGGTCCAGCAGTGCTCAGACAACAACAGTGGTGATGTTTAGCCCTTACATACAGAGAATGGGCTCCTTAAAGAGCAAGATGAAAACTAAGGCTACATAACCAGGGTGGAAGCTGGATCGGTGGTGGGAGGTGGGAGAGAAAGATGTAAAGAGCCATTCCTCTGATTCTGTCTCTTTCCCTCAGCCTCTCCTGACCTCTCTCAGAATACCCTCTGCTCCTTACCCTCAGTGCTGCCAGACCTGTGCAGTTGGGAGGCATGTCCTCATAATGTCACTCACGTCATCCCCCACCAAGGCTCCACGCATGCTCCTTCTTCAAAAGTCCTTTCTCCTCATTAGGCAGTTAATCACCACCAGCAGCCTGTCCCA
Organism: Mesoplodon mirus; assembly: GCF_964341445.2. NCBI lineage: Eukaryota > Metazoa > Chordata > Mammalia > Artiodactyla > Ziphiidae > Mesoplodon > Mesoplodon mirus. The sequence goes on from NC_138990.1 coordinate 49,478,882, forward strand.
GGGCCCCTCACCTCTGAAGACGCCCTCTCCACCACGGGAGTCTGATCTGGTGCTGCCGCTCTCAAGCATTCTGTCCACCAACCCTGGATATTGAATTGCCATTTGTTTGCTATGACTTCAATATTTAAGCTTTAACATTTGTGGGTACATGTTAATAGTGTGCTTTAATACAGCAATTCTTTGTTTTAAAAAAGCAGCCTGGGGCCTCCCTGGTGGCGCAGTGGTTGAGAGTCCGCCTGCCGATGCAGGGGATACAGGTTCGTGCCCCGGTCTGGGAGGATCCCATATGCCGCGGAGCGGCTGGGCCCGTGAGCCATGGCCGCTGGGCCTGCGCATCCGGAGCCTGTGCTCCGCAACGGGGGAGGCCACAACAGTGAGAGGCCCGCATACCGCAAAAAAAAAAAAAAAAAAAAAAAAAAAAAAAGCAGCCTGTCCTTGTCCTTTAGGGAAGGAACTCATCCCAGCAGTCAAGGTGACTGCCCTGAGATCATAGAACCCGTCAGCCTCACAGAGGAGAGTTAAAATCAAGAGCTTCTCTCAAGAAGGAGTCACACACTCTAGGAATGAGCCCTCCTCGTGGAAAGTCAGATGGGGAAGTGACCTTCACGCTCAGCTGGCCGATGCCCTGGTGCTCACTAGCCTGTGTCCCCAGAGGGTCTCTGGGTGATCTGGTTTTAGTGACACAACCCTATCTCCTGGAATCACCTGAGGTGGACAGCATCCCTCAAAAACATGGGACTAGAAAGGACAAGTTTTAAAACCTCAAGACTGAATAAAAGGCATTCAGAACAATGAAGGCAAAGAGGATCCGCCTACACCTGGCGTGACGTGAGCGCAGCTGCTGTCAAGCCAGTTTGGCTTAGCAGCTAAGCACACAGACACTGAGGTCAGAGGCCTGGGTTCTAAGCCTACCTCTGCCATCAGCTGCAGACTTTTGTCAAGCCACTGAATCCCTCTGTCTCCCAATTGTCCCCAGGTTGGAGGTGGTCACACAGACCTCTGGTTGTAGTCTGGGATCTGCTGCTTCTTAATTGTGCCATGTGGGCATGTTATATAGCCTTTCTGAGCATCAGTGTCATCATCTGTAAAACAAGTGACATTACAAATATCTCCTTGCAGGGTTGTTGTCAGGATTTAGAAACAACAGATACAAAGCACCTGGTACAGAAGGTAATCAATATACTAGTCATCCATCACTGCCACCCATGATCATGTGATGATGGCTCGATAAGCTATCACCTTGAGGGCAAGGACTGGGTCTTTTTTTTTTTTTTTTTTTGTGGTACACGGGCCTCTCACTGTTGTGGCCTCTCCCATTGCGGAGCACAGGCTCCGGACGCGCAGGCTCAGCGGCCATGGCTCACGGGCCCAGCCGCTCCACGGCATGTGGGATCTTCCCGGACCGGGGCACGAACCCACGTCCCCTGCATCGGCAGGTGGACTCCCAACCACTGCACCACCAGGGAAGCCCAGGACTGTGTCTTTTGACCTTGGCACCCCTCCTCCACCACTTAGTGACATGATGAAAATACTCAATACTATATTTGTTTGACGAATTTTTTAAAAGCAAGCATCTCCTTCCATTTGATGGACAGAAAGAAGCACTGTGAAGTAGTGGGCTCTGGAAAGAGACGCCAACCCCACCCCTCACTGGTCATGTCATATTGGCAACTCTGGAGGGCACGTGACTGTGTTTGGCTGCCCACATCTGAACCCCTTTCTGTTTGGGGGGAATTCCCTCCCTGATAAGGAGCTGAAGCAGCCTTTCAGAGGAGTTGAAAACACCAGCACTTCCTTTCCTAGCCTCCCTTGCAGCTGCAGCCCAGATTTATGCTCTCCTGGTCAGACCACTTGGCCAAATGTTTACCTAGAAGCTGATGAGACAAGAAAGGAGGGACAGAGGGCAGTGGGAGCCATGACAGCTGAAAAGTTGAATTTCTGGTACAAAAGAGGCACAGGCTTGCAAAAATAGCAGAAGCAGTGTAGCCGAGTACCTGCACAAAAATGGCAGTGGTGCACATCCTGGCATCTAGTCCTCTGTAAGAGTGGCTGTGGTCTGCTCATCAGACCAGTTCTGCAGTGCAACTGTAGGCATACCTCTGGAAGCTTAGCCCTGGTTCTCTGCGAGCTTCCCCAAATCCTTTCAGTATCCTGCTTCTGCTTTACCAGCCAGAGCAATCTTCTGGAGCTTGCAACCCAGAATTTGACTGATCCAGCAAGGTGCTTAATCTCTGCAGTTGTTTCCCCATCTTTACAACAGGGTTAATTCCTTAGGGATAGAAGAAGATACTATACGTTCAGTGTATGGCATCAGAGTACTCAGCAAATGTTATTTCCTTAAACACAAGTCCAAGAGCAATCAGAGCCCCAAGCTACAGTGTTACTTATATTCCTTTTTTTTTTTCAAGTACACGGGCCTCTCACTGTTGTGGCCTCTCCCGTTGCGGAGCACAGGCTCCGGACGCGCAGGCTCAGCGGCCATGGCTCAAAGGCCTATCCGCTCTGTGGCATGTGGGATCCTCCCAGACCGGGGCACGAACCCGTGTCCCCTGCATCAGCAGGCGGACTCTCAACCACTGCGCCACCAGGAAAGCCCCTATATTCCTTTTTGACATTTGAGTACATGTGCATCTTGGGGATCCACACAGTTCTAGAGAGATCCCAGCTTACTGGCTGGTTCTCTAGCTAGAGTGAAAGCAAAAGGCCAGGAATAAACTGTGACCCAGGTTCACATGCAGAATCATTCAGAGCCATCAAGAGGGATCTGTATGACCTGACCCCAAGATGGGACCAGCTCTTGCCTTCAGTTCAAAGAAATCACAACTAATATCTCCAAGTTTCCTGGAATCCTACAGATGAAATGGGATAATCTTGACATGAATAAATACCCTTCTAATGTTTTCAAGAATATAATTTCTTCCATTTTCAAAATTTGCTAAAACTGGGGATAAGAAACAGTTACATTTATTATCTCTTGTCATCTATTGTGCTCACAGACTGGTTTTCGCTCCTTTGTTAAGGCTCCTGCACCTTCAGAATATTGGCACCAGGTGGCGAGAAAGAGCCACGTGCTCTGACTAGGGAGCCTTGACAGGAATTCTAGGTAGCTTGTAACTGCCTTAGACTCACCTTGTGGATTTGTAGATGAATTTGAAATCTGTTAACTACAAGAAAACAAAAGGCACTCAAACTGGCTTAAGCAAAAAGGGGTAATTCATTAGATGTATAGCAGGGTATCTCACAGAACCCAAGGACAGTAAGGACAGCCAGATCTCTAAAGAATCCCTCTCTGCATTTCTCTATGACCACATGAAGCCTTGTCCCTAATCCTCTCAGCCACCCCCTTCATTCTTTCCTCCTAGATAGCTACAGGGATTGTTCCCTTGTTTCACCTTCCCTGTCCTTCTTATCTAAAACAGCAGCCTCGCAACCCCATCAATCTCTATGGCCCTAGTGGCTTTCTTTTCCTTCATAGCACTTATTACTGCCTGAGTGCATAGTGTGTGTTTAATTATTCTACGTCTCTCCTTTGCCTCACTAGAAAGTAGACTATGAGGAAAGGGGCTGTGTTTTAGTCACTGTTGTATCACTTGTGTCCAGAAGAGGGTATGGTGCATAGCAGGTGCTCAGTGAATAGCTTTGAATGAGGAAAGAAAGAAAGAAAGAAGGAAAGAAAGAAAGAAAGAAAGAAAGAAAGAAAGAGTCCTCCTTGCCCCCACCAGTGTTGTTCTCTGCACCTGAGTGCTCATGGAAGACATGGCTACCTAGCACAGATCTCTGTGACCACCCCCTCCTCACTCAAGCTCCTAATTAACAACTAATTTAGTTTCTTAGTGAGATTCTTGAAGATAAAAAGAATCTAATTGGCTCTGTCCAACCTACAAATGAGTTCCTTTGGAGTCCACCCTAATTCCAAAGACCTTTGCTTTGCAGAATGGGGTTCAAAGCACCAAAAGGCAGCCAGGACTGTGGCCAGAAAGGATTTGCATCCCTATGTCAAAAACCATTATGGGCACAGCCTTGGACAATCAGTCCTTGGTTTTCGTGATTACATACACGCATGCAAAATTAAATAAAACTCACATGGATGTGTCCTTTTTCATGAATTCCCAACTGTTTCTACAAAAGCCCTTCTAAGTGAATCTTCTCAGGTGCCCTGATCGGGAGGCTAAACTTTACATGAAACCTGAACCCCAACTCAGCAATTAAGCTTCTCCCTTGATAGATCTTTCATGCTGTGGTTTATCTCTCCTAAGAAACCCTTCAACCATTTTTCTGCTGGTCATCCATGTGGTTATGGGCTGAACTCTTTTCATCCATAACTCTCCCCCATACCAGTTCTCTCCCCGTCTTGTCCCAGTTAGCTTTAAAATGGGACAAAACCTCTACTGTCTAACTCCTTGTTTCTTTCTCACCCACCCCTCACAGAGAAGAAAAGCATCCCAACCAGCTCCCTCTTCACTTTATCTAGAGTGGAGTACGATCACTGCAGTATTAATTAATTAACAGATTCTTGGTCTGGTTGCCCTGGCAATGCTCGCCAAAGCGTCAGAACCCTTCCAGAACAGCATGTCCAGCAGGCAATTAACTATTTTCTTCACACATGTAAGTCAAGTGCACAGAGCACCTGGTGCAGAGATGGGCACCGAGGGGACACACTGTAAGCACTTGCTGACTAGCTGACAGCACCTCGGCCAACAAAGACAGTGCTGGGTCTGCCGACTTGAACATCTGAAGGCATTTAGAGCTGGTGGCTGAGACACCATCTAAGGGCAATAGCAGCCAGTGTGATTTTACAAGAGCATCAGCGTGGTGCTAACACCTTAGAAATAATCTAGAAGAGCAGGGAAAAGACTATCAGCCCTTTGCCAGGCTAGGCTGCCATTGGACCGGAAGCGGGGGGGGCTAGATTGATTTCTTCTGTACCTGTCATTTTCACTACTGTCTCTCGAGGCAGCAAAGAAGACTTTCCACTTTGAGCCTCAGTCTTGGCAGTTCCCCCAGAGCAGGCCATGAGCCCAACTCATGCTAGGTCAGATGTCCAATCAGGAAAGTCTCCCTCACCCAAGTGTGAGTAACAGAGAACACTAACTGTATAAATAAACACAAGTGCCAGCTTTCAGCTTAGTTACAGACAAGCCTGATATTCCCAGCTTGTTTCTTCTGAAGCTATGTTTATGGCTCCAGCCTTTAAGAAAGGTGAGTCCGCCAAGGTTCATCTCAAATTCAGATTTAAACTGTTTGCTCCATTACATGCCCAATCACTGATTGCTTCTCACATTTCTTTTGAAGATAAAGAACGGAGAGCTTGAGGCTCACTCAAGCTAGCCTACTTGAAGGAGAGTTTATCGAAAAGATACAGAACTCAGTCACCTGACCCAGTCAAAGAAGAAGCTAATGTCATAAATACAAGCAAGATGATGGAGCTGGGACTGGGCCAACTGTGGCCCAAATGGCAGTAGGAGTTGGATTTGAGAGACATTATGGGGAAAACCATCAAGAGCATGTAATTTGCTGAGAGAGCCAATGCACATGCTTAACCTGTATGAGTTAATCTATTTTACATGACATAGAGAAACTGGTTGAAGAGGAAGGTAATATTAACTCTAGCCAGGAAAGACGTCATAGAGAATGTGGCTCTGAACTGGGGCTTATTGAAAGATGGATAAATTTGGACATGCAGGAATGGAGGAGAATGAGGACTCCAAATGTCCCCTAGGAATATGTTTCAGGGTTCAGAGGATGGGTTCTCACACTAGTGTACTTTATATATAGCCTTCTAATTACGCAGTGAGGAGTAAAGCCTGAAAAAATAAATCAGGTCATATGGAAAGTGCACAGAGGTATTCATTTAACATTGGCCAATGTGTATTGGGTGTCTCCTCTGTGACAGACACTGTGATTATACACAACTGACGTCACACAGGCGCTGCCCTGAAGATGCTTATGGTCCAAGCTCACCATATTCACAGCCCATGGAACAGTCTCTAAAATTAGAGTCTGAAGACCACCCGTATCAATGTCACCTGGGCAGCTTGCTCCAAGTGCATATTCCCAGACTTCTCCCAAGACTGACTGAATCTGACTTTCTGACTAAGACCCCAGAATCTTCCTTTAAAGCAAATTCACCAGGGAGTGTGTATGCATCTCAAGCATGAGAATGGAGTCGGGGGCAGAGGACAGAATAAGTGACCGTGCCCCATATGTGACAAGCATTTTACATAGTAATTCATTTAATCCTCCCAACAACACTACCGTGTTTATATTATTATCTCCATTTTACAGATAAGGAAACCAAAATGCAGAGAGGTTAAAGGTTTTACCTAATGATACAACTCATATGTTTTAAAAAATAGAGGTTCCACAGGTGAAATCTCCTCTTTCACAAAAGAAATTTTTTTAAGTTCAGTATAACAGTCAAAAAATTGAGGCAGACCACCACCTTTCAGCTCACCAACAGAATGACATTAGTCCATTTGATGAAAATGTCCAATGAAGATCTACTGTGATTCTCCCAACAGAGACAAGCAGGTATCGTTCCCATGGGCATCTCCGGGACAGGGGGAGCAGTCAGGGAGAGAAGGAACAGAAGGAATGGGGGGAATCAGAAAAGAAGAAAATAGACTTACAAATTGAAAAACGGAGTCAGGTGGGACCGAAAATCACCAGAAGGGCCACGTGAGGACTCCCAGGCTATCACTTGCCAAAGTCATTGATTTGCAGATAAAACTGCCTCCCCTTAGCACTGAGATTCAGTGGGAACTCAGTGGCCCAGAAGTATAGAGCCTGCAGAGCCACTTCGAACAGGGAGAAACAGCAAGCAAAGATATCAACACTCTTTCTTCCCCCTCCACTGCCATTTCAATATAACCTCCTGGGTCAGGCACTCCCTGATCCTTCCCAGATTGCAGACCATACCCAGCAAAGTAGACACAAACCCAGAGAACCAAATCTACAATGACGCCCCTGGGAGTTAAGAGGAGAGAACTGCCGGGTAGAATAAGTAGGATTGAGACCGCAGCAGACAACAGCGGAGGTTTAATTTCATCACGCAGGAGAAGATTGTCAAGCATGTCTCAACTGGAGCGGATTATTGCAGCGGAGGTGAAATATTTCATAGGATATTTTCAGAGGGAGATGCATGCAGAGGAAGCTGTTCCAAATATATATATTTTTTAAAATATCTTTGCAGTAACAAGCTAGGTAGGAGCATGTGGGTAATTGATACATATGCATGAGAGCATAATTAAGAACTATAAGACCTGGAAGATTTTCAAGCTCTATGACAATTATAAACTATGAAAAAATACCCTTTCTTGGGGGTGTAGGGCTATTATTCAAGCATCTCGCCTCATTATAGGAGCTGGAACTTACATAGCACTGCACAGAAATGGAATAAACAAGGGGTGAATTGTCATAAACTAATAATGACTCCTGGCTTTGTGTGTTTCCAAGAGTCATCCCCCACAAGATCTTATTGGATCCCTACCTGTATTAGTTTTCTATTGATGCTGTAACAAAATTACTACACGTTTAGAGGCTTAAAATAACATTTTTTTCTCTTACAGCTCTGGAAGTCAGAAGTTCAAAATGAGTCTTGCCGGGCTAAATCAAGGTGTCAGTGGGGGGAGGGGGGTGTCCCTTGTGAAGGCTCAGGGAAGAATCTGTTTCTTCCAACTTGCAGTCCTTGGTCTGTGGCCCCTTCCTGCACCTTCAAGGCCAACCACGTAACATCTTCAGGTCTCTCTCTGCTTCTGTTACCACATCGCCTTCTGTCCCTCTGATCTCCTGCCTCCCTCTTATAAGGACCCTTGTAATTACATCAGACCCATCTGGATAATCCAAGATAATCTCCCCATCTCAAGATCCTTAATTTAATCACATCTGCAAAGTCTCTTTTGCCATATAAGGTCACACAGTCACAGGTGCCAAGGATTAGGATGTGAAAATCTCTGGGGGACATTGCTCAGGGAATCACACTCCAAAAATCCTATGAAGCAGGCACATAAATCCCATTTTTCAGATGAAGAAACTGAGATCCAGAAGACTTATTGACTTGCCTTTGTTGGGTAGTTTCATTCATGTGTCCCACCAGTATGTATTGAGTGTCTTCTGTGTGGCAGACACTATTGTATACACAGTGGAGGAAAAGGAGCTTACATGCTAGTAGGAACAATAAACAGTTATTTAAAGATTCACATAGATACAAATATATTTGTGTTGTAAAGGAATGGGGCGGTAGGAAAGAAAAATAACAGAGGAATCATCATGTAGATTTGTGGGGAGTGAGGTCAGGGGAAGCCTCCCTGAGAAAGTGGTATTTATGCCAAGACCTGAAGATGTATGGGAGGAGATAGTCAAAAGGAGAGGGAACAGCATTCAATCCTGAGGGAACAGAGAGTGAAAATACTTGGAGTGGGGAGGAATCTGCAACTGCAGGAAAGACCAGCATGGCTGGAGCATAGTGAGAAGATGTCACCTCTGCCTGGAAGCTTTTCCTGATCCTGGACTATGGACCCTCCTTGGACTTACATACCCTTACACTTACTTCTCATTAGAACACCATGTTGAATTTAATTCCCCTTAACTAGACTGTGAATTATGGAGAACTAGACTGGGTCTATTCATCTCTGAATACCCAGCCTTGCACAGTTTTTGGCATGATGTAGGTGCTCAATAAACCCTCATGGAATAAATGTACAAATGAGTAACGTACGGTATCTGGATCCTTCTCTGTCTCAGGACCTGCCAACTCAGACCACAGGCCCACAAAGACAGAGTCCTCCAGCCCTTCCAGACACGAGGGCCCCTGCAGCAGTTGGAGGCCTCTCTCAAATGGAGAAGGTGGTAAGAAAGCTGATTTGCCCATAAGTAAATAGCTGGTGTAATTATGGAACATTATTCTCAACAGACCAGCAGACGGAAAACAATTTGCATAACAGACGCGCTTATTCATGGAAATGTTTGTGATTTATCTACCAAAGCAGATGAAGACCCTAAAATTAAAGTGTGTATGCCAGCACCAGGAAGCCAAATGCTCACTTCACCCCCTTCTCAGCAAGGTACACACGCTGCCAACAGGTCAGATTCAGCATCTTCAGATCCCTTTACTTTGGGGAGCTCTGGAGAAAGTGCAGATCTGAGAGAGCGGCACAGGAGGAAAGATGAAGAAATGTACAAACCGCCCAGCGTTTTTCTTTATGCTGAGAGGTCGGTGCTGCCAAGGCTGGTGGGTATCTGGCATGAGTCGGGCATGAACTGGAAGCCTATCTCCAGAGCCCGTCTTGGAGAGGCACAGAACAAATGAAACCTGGCAAGGCGAAGTTAATAGGTTCTGAAACACATCAGATCTTTGCATACGTCAGAATCATTTCAGTGATTTTTTTCTGAAAATGGGGGTTTTGTGAAAACCTGGATTTTCACGTCTTGGCCGCAGAATTTCAGATTTAGGTGGTGAATGAAGTTGCCGCTCTGCACACCCAGAGAAGCAGCCACTCTACAGTTCAACCAACAGAAAATTATCTGTAAGCTGGGAGAACGTGTCATGCCCTGGAAGTGCCATATGTTAAAATGAAGAGGGTGATCTACGGGCCCCTGGAAGCTGTGTGATTAAAACTCTCCAGGAGATCTGATGTAAGGTCCCACTGGTAAGACACACTGAGGAGGTAAGCAGGTCCTCTACAGCATGTCAATGACCCAAACCCCAGAGTACACTCTTTAAACCAAGTAAACAATCAAGAAACTCAGTTTTGAAGCAAAACTGAACTCGTTTAAAGACAACTTCCCTTATGAATGGGCTTTAATAGTGAGAGCTCTTACAAACCATTTGGAGACCAAGCTGCGGGGAACAGATCCTCCCCAAATGAAACTTCATAAATGTGGGGTTCTGAGGGAGAAATTCACACTTGAAGTTAAAGACCTGGGGTTTCTCTTTAAAGTTTTGTTTCTTCTAAAAAATTAACTTCAAAATGCATATTAACAACATCTAATTGGTTGCTTGCCTTTAAATAAAAAAATTCTTTGTGAGGGGTGGAAAAGCTTTCCATTTCAAAATCCCAAACTCTTAACTCAAAGGTTGGTCTTGCTTAAGGCCCCTGCACACTTTCTATTGTTTTTGGCTTAAAGGATATTTACCTAAGCTCCCACAGGCTGCCAGCAACATTAAAGGCAGCATCTATTAGTGAAATAAACCAACACAGGTGGCTCTTTAAGGGCAGGGCAAATCACAGAGGATCTCTTTGATCAGACCTAATGGGAATCCAGACTCCTGATGCGGATCAAATGTCGAAAAGGAAATCTTCCCCGGAGTAAATTGGGCTGTGGGAGCAACTGGGAGAGCGCACACTGGTGAATTACTGGCCCTCTTTGGACACTCAGAGAAGCAGCCACTCAAAAACGCAATCAACAGAAAATGATCTGTAAACTTAGCTCGGTCTGCTACAAACGCTAAATGTGTTCAGATGAAGATGATGTCACACAAGCTCAAGCAGATAGATGGACGTAACTGACAGCTGATCAGGGCGCAGCCGGAAAGCAGACCTCTCCGCCGTTGCGGATTGCCGACCAGGGGGAAAATGGGAGTGCGCATCTCTCAGTGCAAATATTTAATCACTAGAAAGGCCTGTGCTGCAGCGGCCCAGACTCGTCTCACTTCCTGGGCTTTAAGTCTGTTTAGCCATCTAATGATTTGTTTGCCCAGATGTAGTGCCTCTTGGAGGATGGACACAAGCATCTGGTCACCCTAAAGGGGCCTCCTTCAGATGGATGAGTTCCCAGGATACATTACAAGCACATGAGCATGGTGGTGGGGACCCAGTCGCCCAGATCACTTCCGGGTGCCCTGACCCGGGTTATCTGACCAGCTGCGTCTTGAACTGCGAAAGTCCCACCACCATACAGCCCCTCAGAGGCCCAGCCAGAAGCTGGTCTCTTCTCTTCCTCAACCTCACTGCCTCTTAATAAGGGGACTTCCAACATGCTTTATTTGTCTGAAAAAGCATCTGATTACTTTTCATCTAGGATACAGAAAGTTACAAAGGCATTAAGGAGGGGTGCTGAGCATATCTGAGAAATGACAAGAAACCTTGGGAATTGGCTACTCAGAGACTGCCTTTGGCTGGTAGGATACAGACATGGGGTGGAGGGAAAATTTCTCAAATGTGGAATGCGAGGGTCAGAAGCATCTGAGACTCCTGTTCTAAGGCTGGGTTTCTTCCCTGTCTTAGGAAGGCTGAAGACTCCTCTGTCTTAGAAGTAACAGACCATGCTCAGCTCAGCCCTGCCCTCTACCTCTCCGGGGGCGAGGGGCTGCAGACCACCTGTGCTCTGGTCTGTCTCTCTGGGCAATGCTCCCCACGCCTTCACACACACACACACACACACACACACACACACACACACACAAACACACGCACACGCACGCACGCACACACACACTCACTCTCTCTCTCTCTCCCCCTCTCCCTCCCTCCCTCCCTCTCTCTCTCTCTTTCCAGGCCAGCGCTATGTGGCTGATTGGGTTTGGTATTATCAAGCCCACTTGGTTGACACACCTGATGCTACGTCCTTCAACCTGGTCTCTATTTGTAATAAAAGATGACATTTGGACCCTAGTTTTATTTTAGTTTTCAACTTATTAAGAATCTGGGCAAAGAACAGGTAGGCTGTTTATTGGGAACCCCGACAGTTTCGGTGGAAATGGCACAGGGTTTGAAGCCAGGAGCCCAATATTTAAATTCTACCCCTACTTCCTAGTCTAGGAGCTTGGCCAAGCCAGCAACTCAGCAGTTCTCCAAGGGTAGTCTGTGGACCCCCGCGGTGTCAGGATCCTTTCAGGGGCCCTGCAGGGCCAAAACTATTTGAATAATAGTACGAAACTGTTCTTGTCCTTTTTTGTTGTGCTGACATTCACAGCGGTGATGCAGAAGCCGTGGTAGGTAAACAGCTGGCGCCTTAGATTCAGCCCACTCCTCCCCAGCCGTACCTGCCATCATGTTCTTCACCACCGCACATTTGCAGGAGAACAGGGGGGTAACAGCCAATTTCATTTAAGAATGTCTCTGATAAAGCAGTAAAAATGATTAATTTGATTAAATCTCGACCCCTGAACTCATACCTTTTCAGTATTTTGCGTGAGGGAAGTACACATGGAAAGTGCCCCTGGTGAGACTCCTTCCCATGAACATCTTTCCTTAGCACCCTGGAGGGCAGATTTCCAGCAGGTCCTGGGGGGCAGAACCTGAGCAAGTTCCAGAGCTGAGACCTCCAGCAAGTCTGCCACTTGGCCTGCACCCCAGTGGCTTCTCGGCCATGCAGGAACCACGGCGGGCCCTCTCCACCAAGGCTTGGATCAGCTCTGGGTGGGGGAAGGGAGTTCTTTCTTATCTCAGGCCTAGGGGTAGCAGAGGCCCTTCTATCTGCTTTTGTTGCATTATTTAGCCCTCTCGTTACTTTTTACTACCCCGTCTCTCGTTCCTCCAATCCTCCGTTATAGTTAAAAAGTCTATTCACCTTACTGTGTGGTTTCTCTCTCCTGATATGACCCAGATTGATACCCGTACAATAAGATGGTTTCCTCCACATCCCCTAGAAAGGAAGCCCCCGGTCCAACAGCCGCCTGAATGTTCAGTAAGTTTCCATGGTAATAAAAAGGTTTTTTTGGGGTTTTTTTTGCGGTACGCGGGCCTCCCACTGCTGTGGCCTCTCCCGTTGCGGAGCACAGGCTCCGGACGCGCAGGCTCAGCGGCCATGGCTCACGGGCCCAGCCGCTCTGCGGCATGTGGGATCTTCCCGGACCGGGGCACGAACCCGTGTCCCCTGCATCAGCAGGCGGACTCTCAACCACTGCGCCACCAGGGAAGCCCTAAAAAGGGGCTTTTAAAACTGCTGCCCAGAGGGCTCGTCTTGAATAGTGTGAGTCAGAGGGGTGGGAGTTAGGAGGGGATCTTGCCTTGTTCACTGATGCCCCGTCTGCTTCTGAAACAAAATGTCTTCTCGTGGAGAGGGCTGAGAAGCAGCTTTGAAGTCACCCGTGAGGCCTCCTCCTCCTTCCCGCTATTCCTTTCCCTCCTGCAGGACCGCCCTAAGGAAGGACGGCTGGGAAGGCCTGAGGCTCTGGGGAAGCTGCCTCTACACACCTGCCTGTCCCTGTCACGCTCTCAGCCTGGCCTTTGCCTGGGTCTCTGATGACGTGAGGTTGCATGGGGCAGCCTCCTCCCCTCCCCTCCCTTCCAGAGTGGCTTGATCTGCAGCCACCAGGGTGTGGGTTGACAGCAACTTGGAGGAAAAGGCACCTATCAGGCCCTTCCGGGATTCTAAGAAACCTGAGGAGGAGGCCTGGAAAGGGTTGAGCCATGAGGACCTAGCACTTCCTGTGGACCTTGGGTAGGTCATTTACAATCTCTCAACTCCTTCCCATTTCTACTCCTGCCAATCTGTCCCCTGCTAAGCTACTGGAACAATCTCTCTCCAAATCACCCTCTGTCCTGCGGCAACCACTTGTCATTATAGCACTCATCCGTCTCCTGATGAATCCATGTTTTAATACTGCCCTTTCCCACGCCCTTCCTTCTACCGAGCTCACCCTTCTGTCCCTGGACCCACCTTTGAGCATTCAAACTGAGTACCACGGGCTTCCCTGGTGGCGCAGTGGTTGAGAGTCCGCCTGCCGATGCAGGGGACACGGGTTTGTGCCCCGGTGCGGGAAGATCCCACATGCCACGGAGCGGCTGGGCCTGTGAGCCATGGCCGCTGAGCCTGCGCGTCCGGAGCCTGTGCTCCGCAACGGGAGAGGCCACAACAGTGAGAGGCCTGCGTACCGCAAAAAAAAAAAACAAAAACCAAACAAAAAACTAAGTACCACGTCCTCCAGGAACTCTTCCAAGACTCCCCAAGTTAATCTGAGTTCCCCAGGTGTGTTCTTGTCCCCTACACTGGGCTACTTTCTTGTATTTTCCTCCAAGCAGACTGCAACCTCCTTAAAAACAGGAGCTGAATTTTCATCTCCATATGTTAGGATCTAGGCCAGCACCTATATGTCTATTTAAAAAAAATCTAAATAATAAAATAAAATAGAGTAAGTAGAGTAAAATAAAATAAAGAACTACCTGGCTTCTCTGTGCTGGGGGTTATTGAACAGACATCAGCTGTTACAAGTGCCTGGTCAGGCATCGTTTTACTAATGAAGAAACCGAGGCCCAGAGTTTCAGTGACTCGATTACATCCCACAGCTAGTACATGACAGAGGCGGGACTCTGACCCAGGTTTCTTTGTGTTCAGACATGTAGTGCCTCGTGGATGACTTGCAGAAGAGGCTATGGGAAGGTGATGGTGAGAAAGTTGGAACACCGGTCAGGCCAGTGAGGAGACCATGAGATTCTGTCAGGTGGCTGCTGAAATCACTTGACATTCTGTCCTTTTAGGACAAGGGGAGAGAGCGGCAGGGTCGCTGGGAGCCTCTCCACAATGTGTGGTCTTAGGCATTGCTCAGCCCTCTGCATGGGAGCTGACCCACCTGACGAGGGTTGCCGGGGAGGGGTGTACTGAGGGGCCCGCTCCACCCACCATGCGTGTAGACACGGCACCCGTACCTCAGCAGCCAAGCTACAGAGTTGGAAGCACGCAGTCCCCCTGCCCCCAGCCCCAAGCGCCCCATTCTGGTCCCAGGTGTCATGGGGGAAATTACCTTGCTGCACAGGTATTTTCCGACTCCTCTACCAGCAAGGCACCAAACAGAAGGGCTTGCGGACCAAAAAGCAGGAGCCTCAGCTCACGTGGTTGATTGGATCAATTGAAAACAGGGAAAAGCAAGGCAGGGAGAGACGGGGTAGTGAACACACTTAGGATATTGTAGAAGGTCCACACCACTGAATCCTGGGCTACAGAATGCTCGGGTGTCCTGTCCCTCTGCCACGTCAGCCCTTCCTGCTGACCGTGTGCTCACAAGCACCAGAGTTCAGGCTTTGAGCAAAAGACCGAAGGCTCTGGGCCCAACCACACAGGTGCTCTATCAGTGAGCCTCAGGCAGGGATGGCAGGGCACAGCTGCGGCTCGCCAATTAGTCAGATGAAAGCCATGGTGTTTATCTGCATTTCTAGGGGTTAGAATGGGACCGGGGGGCATCACCAATGGGCGGCTGATTGAAGATTGAGTGCCTCGTGGGTCTCGTGTATGTTTGACGTATCCTGAATATTTGATGCTTCAGGTGCCTCATGTATATTTAGTGCAAAGCATGAATATTCAGCGCCTACTCAGCTCCTCCATCCCTTCCTAAATCCACGCGGTGATTCACTCTCTTTATCTACATCTGACTTGTCTCTCAAGCCAAGTGCTTCTACACCTAGTTTTATCTATCCTCCTTATTTGTTGGTTTCTCTTATTTTCTAGAGCAGAATCAAATATTCTCAAATAATCCAGCAAATGCATATGACTCCAGGTCTATCCACTAGAATAGTAATCCCCAACTACGAGCCCTACTTTACAATTTGCAAAGCTGTCTCATGCTCACAATCTTATTTAATCTTTGCCACCGGCCTGGGAGGCAGGAGTCACCATCCCAAATCAGAACATGACTACACTGATACTCAGAGAGGTTAAATGACTTTCCTAAGGCCACACAACCTCACATCCAGTTGGTGGAAGAGGGGACGTAAGCTCATGTCATCTGGATCCTGGTCAAATGTGTTGCCCATTTCACCAGCCCACCCCTGGATCATTCTCACTCCGTTAAGGACCCCAACTTTCAAAGTATGACTTGCAGAATTCAGACCTCTCCTCTCAGCTCCTGAGCCTCCAGCTTGGCATAGCCTGATCTGAAGATACCATCAGTTCTGGGAGCCTGGGTGTCGGACACACATGCACTCGGGCAGCAATGAGCAGCCCTGAGCAACAGTCTCCCAGGCCCCTTTCCAGGCAGTGCCTGCAAACCGTACTGCACCTTCACAGCCACCAGAGTCCCCGGGAGACCTCCCTGCAGCTCTCCGCCTCCAGAAGCTCCTCCCCCACCCAGAGGCAGGGGCAGTTTTAGGGGAAGAGTGCCTGCCTCCTGAGAACTCCATGGCCCTCCCATCATTAAAGCCATGGCCAAGGCACTCTAATAATCTCAGATTCCTCCCTTCTCAAGGAAGCCAAAGACCAGGAAAAGAATGTTCTGTGTGAGTCAACCATCCAAGCTGCACCCAGGGAACCCTGGACCATGCAAAATGGGAGAGACGGTTAGCACACAGACCGGCCTTGCTGTGGGGCCTGAACCGGCCTATTTCTCTGAGTGTGCGCAATACCGAGGGTGAGAGAGCAGAGGCACCTGCCTGGGCCCCGCAACCTGTCCACCCGCTCTGCCTGAGTAAGGCCACTGCTGCCGCTGTGCAGCCTTAGCTGGGCTGCGTCTGCCGTTACTGCTGATGAGCAAATCAGGCCACCAGCTGGGTGAGTGGAATGTCAAGCTTGGTGACATTCCGTCTTGGGGGAGACTTGATGTGAGGCCCATGGGAAGTCAAAACAAAGACAGAGATCATGTTGATCCTTTCATTCGGCCAAAAGGAAAATGAATCTGGGAAGCAAACCCTCTGTACGAAAGCCCCGAAATTGATGTTTTCCAAGCAGAACTGAAGCTTGGGTTTCAGGCATCAGAGCCTTATGGCCTCTGGTTTGCCCTGGTTCAGAAACCACTTAGCTTCTCCCCTGCGGGGAAGCCTGGGTGGGGGGGCACTATAGAGTGGAGTCAGCCCCTCCTGTGGGTCCACAGTAAACCATAGCAGAGGCCTGGCTCAGTGCTAAGCAGCTTACCTATGTGATCACACGTGATCCACACTGTCCTCTGGACCACAGATACACTGGCAACTGGCCAAAGGTAACTTACACTAGTAAATGGTGGAGCTGGACTCAAGCAGGCGTCTTTTTTCAAGCCCAGCCTGTACTCTTGGCAAATTTACCTCCAGCCAGAGGCAGATTTAGAAGTTATACAGTCCAACCTCCTCCAAGTGCACACATAGCTTTTGTAAATAGTTGAATTGAGAAGTTAGGGAACTCATCTAAAGCCCCATGGATTGCTCTTCAGGAGAACAAAAAACACCCAGACTCCCTGCCAAGGTGAGGCCTGCTCCTTTCACCACCCCACCCTGCCTGTTGTGGCCTCATTTCCTTCTGCAAGCCGGAGAAGCTGTCGAGGCTTAGGAGGCAGGTGAGGACTTAACAACCAGCCTTCAGGCCCAGGACCGGCTGCCTCCCACTACTCAGAGCTGCCACTGCCACTGCCACTCTGAAAGCAAAAGTCTCTGGAACTTTCCTCAACTGGTTAATCCCTCTGGAAGGATGAATTCTGAATGTGTGAGAGAAAATGATGCCCAAGTCCCTGGAATGTCAAGATATGAAGACTGTCTTCAGATAGAGCCTGATGAGTTTTTCAAATGTGGTTTGAAAAGCCACAGTGCTCGGCATCAGAGTGAAACTATACCTTATGCAACATCAGAGGGACCCTTTTAGAGGAAAGTCGTTTGTCCCCAAGCAAACATTATGTACTAAATATTTTCCGCTAGAAACTCAATTAGATGCTGACTCTTTAAATGACAAGATTCACCTTCAAAAATCATTCATTCATTCAATTAATACCAAACGTGGGTTAGGCTCTAAGCCAGGCGCTAGGTTCTAAGGGTGAGTGGACTGAGTGCATCATCAAAGAGATGCATTTGAAACAAGGGCTTAAAAGCATAGTTTGCTCTTTTTCAGAAATGAATGAGCTGTGTAAAATAAAGTACAGTACATCAATTAAAACCTGAGCAGAAAAAGGAGGCAAGAAAAGGGGAGTGAGTCCATGTGGGGCTGAAGGGGGCCTTTTGCTCTGAGTCAGGCTGGCAGGACTCTAAATCAGCTGGGGTTTCCCAGGTCGGGGGCTCAAGTCGTCATCTGCAGTCCAGCACCCAGGAAGGAGCCCTTGCATGGGGACAGGGCGCCATCTAGTGTCTACTCATCCGCAGCACATGCCACAGATGTGGGAAGGAAGGTGCTCCGCCCCCAACCTGAAAGATCAGGCTGAGCTCACACTTTCTGAAGTGCGTTGCCCAATGCCAGACACGCTCATATCTTGTCTCATGAAACTCACCCTGTGAGGTTAGCATGTTTCTCGCCGTCTTATCGATGAGGCTGTAGAGATTCAAAAAGGCGAAGCCATGGCCGCTGAGCCTGCGCGTCCCGAACCTGTGCAACGGGAGAGGCCACAACACTGAGAGGCCCGCGTACCGCAAAAAAAAAAAAAAAAAAAAAGGCGAAGTTCCGAAGTAACCCCTGAGCTAAGCAGTGATTTGAACTCAGTTCTTAGGACTCTGAGGTCCTTGCCTGCCCCCTGCTGACCGTGGTGGAGAGGAAGGGCTTGAACGTCTCATGACCAAGCTTGAAGGCCTTGGCTGATGCCTCAGCCCCTCCGGAGAGGGTCCCGATGCCATGACAGAACTTGCTGGGCCCCTGCCTGCCTGTGCGAACTCGCTCACCGGCTCCCTCACGACAGAGCTAAGCCCCGCCCCTCGGAACCATGGCTGTTTTCCAAACACACCATTCCCTTCCCTGCTTCTGTGTACTTTTTCTCCACATGCAGGACCATCTATCTGGAACCTCACCATTCTCCCTTTACTGTCTTATCTAGTGCCTCTATCCTTTAAGACGGCCAAGCATCACCCCCCAGGAAGCTTCCCGCCGACTCTCTCAGGTTGGCCTGGGTGCGTGTCTTCTGTGTTTCCCCAGCACTCTGTGCATCCCCATCACAGTGCGCCTCAGACCATCTGTCCGTCAGCTGTCACTCCAGTAAACTATGACTCTGTGTCCCCAGTGCCTAGTGTGCTCTCTTTGACACGTCCAAGGCAATCTTTCTGCCTCGCTGCTTCCCTCTTTGCATGCTGCCCATCCAAAGGGGAGATCTGCAGAAAAGAAATCTTCCCAGACGAGAAGGTGATGGCTGGAGACACAGTCCTGAAGAACTGTAGGTGGGTTGAGCATGGGTTGGTCTCAGCCAAACGCCACCCTTGGGCCATATGCAGAGTCCTCACTGAGGGCCAACGAGCGTCCAGCCTTCTCAGGAGTACAGAGTCATCATCAGCCATTGGAATAATGGGGAAGAAAATTATGATCTATTCAGACCCATCTCTGACATTCAGTTAAGGATGCTTCATTTCTCAGTCACCAGGTCCTAGAGCCTGACACAGGACTTGGGGCCTCCTCCCCCATCACTCCTGGGAAGCCAGACAGGACATTAATGGAGAGCTTAGCCAGAATGACCACCCCATCCCATAGTAAGTATAAATCAACCTGAAATATAATCAACCTTGACTTCCCTTGGTGCCTGTGAATGATGATAACCAAGATGCAGGCTGATTCTATATTCAATTCTCAATGCAATTTTCCCCCATGAATTCAATCTGGTGTGCTTCGCCAGCAGTGTGCAGGTGTGGGGGCCGCCTGGGTAGCAGAGATCCAATAGAGCATAGTCTACATGTTTGCATTTATGGGCCCATTTGTCTGACAGCTTTATGTGGGTGTGATGAACAGTCCCTCTAACTCACATAGGGGGAACCTCTGGGGAAACCACTCCCCAGGCCAGTTACATAAAAATGGTGATGCTGATGCTGGTGATGATGAAGATGAGAATGGTGAAGTTACCAGTGGGGTCAGAGAAAACCCCAGAGCGAAATTCCAGCAAGTTGGCTGCCACTCCCTGTAGCCCTCTCGGATGGCCTTGAGGATCTCCTCAAGGAGCCAGAGGTGGTCAGAGCTGGAGAGAACGTTAGACATCACCCAGCCAGCTCATCTCGCACACAGGGAAGCTGAGGCCCGGAGATGCAACGTGATTCGCTGACAGTCCCACAGGTGGTTACGAGGGGCGCTGTGGCTTCACCTTGGGTCTCAGTCCAGCTCTCTTGCCATGAGAGCACGTTGCTTTCTAGGAGCCTGCTCAAGCTGTGAGCTGCCCTGCGTCAGTTGCCACTCTGATGGCTGTCCTGCTCTCTCAGTGCTGAGTATGTCACTATGGAAGGATTGGGATCAGGTGCCCTTGGGGATCTGTGCTTGGGTACGGGCTCAGAAGTTCTAACCATTGCCCCTCCACCTGCATCCCACCTTCACACTCAAATATGGGAGTGACTGAGGGTAGATACACATTGAGGGTCCCCATATCTTAGAAGCTTATTCCATAAACTGAACATCTGAGGTCAAGGAAGAAACCCCAGCTTTTATTAGTCTCTTTCTAAGAAGCCCAAACAGACGATGTGTTAGACAGAAAGGGCAGATGATTCAACTCCAGACTCCAGTGTCTCCACAACTGGCCCATAGCAGGTGCTCAGTAAATCTGTGCAGCTTGAATGATCAGGCAAGACAACCAGTGTCAGACACAGAGCTGTTTTCTCCTCAGCATATCACCTCATTCATTCAACAAACACTTCCGGGACCTGAATCCTAATAGCCTAAGATCTTCTTTTACACGTTTCATTGTGAATTTTTCAATTATTTACCCTATTAATTTTATTGTCTCTCCATTCTCCATTCCTGTCCCCTAGGCAACCAGCATGAGGATTTTTTTTATCACGTGGGTTACTGGCCTTGAAGGCAGGAGGCAGTCTGCTTAGTGGTCAAGAGCATCTGCCTTGGAGTCTGGGAGTCCTGGATTTAAGCCCCAGGCAAGTTAACTTCTCTGAGCTTCAATTCCTTCCTCTGTGAAGTGGGGATTATAACAGGGTGTTGGCAAAGATTAAATGCGAGTACACATGTGCCAACCCTCAATAAATGTTAGCTGTGATCATAGTGATAATAATCAATGGTTTAGTTATTCACAGATCCTGGTCTTTGGGCCTCTGAACTCAGGGAGTAACCCTGCTCATTAGAAGACTGCAGGACGCCACACACCCTGCCCAGCACCGCTCACCCCCGCCGCCCCATCCCCTGCCTGGTGTGTACCCTGCAGCATCAGCTCCCCACCCACCTCCGGGCCTACCTGTGTCCCTCATGGCAGCCCGCAGCTGGGCCCAGTTCAGGCATCCTGAATGGTTAGTGTCTTGCTTGTGGAAAACCTCCTGCAAAGAGCCCACACCAAAGGCTAAGGAAGCCAGGCGTTTCCAAGCCCCATCTGAGAGCCCCTCACACCCCAGTGTCAAGGCTGCAGGACTGCTGAGTGTGAGGCTCCACCAGTAGGCCTGGCTGCCTAGACAAGAATAGGGCAGGGGGTCCCTGTCAGGTTCCCACCTCCTCTCCCAGTTCTCCTTAAGGCTTGTCAGAGTGGGCGGTCTTTCTGTTACGGGGGATGGAGAGTCTTGGTACAGGTAAACGTGCCTAATCTGAGCACGCCATCCGAATTTTGAAGGGCTTCCAACCTTATGACTCAGGAGACGGGAGGAGAGTTGTGAGTAATGATTGGAAAAGCAGGAGGGAGCCAATTTATGAAGGACTCTAAATGCCATGCTAAGGAGTGTGAACTCGACTGAAGGCCCTGGGGAATCTCAAAAAATTTTTAATAAGGAAGCAATGTGATCAGATGTTGCTTTAAAAATTCAGAAGACTATTGCAACAGGCTCTCTGAGTTTGGGACAGAAAGGAGGAAACACTAAAAGGACATTAGGGAAGATTGAGTGAGTGGTTGGGTAGAAAGGGCTGAAAGGGAGAGAGGTACCTTATAGTTTTGCAGAATTGCCATTTCTGCACTGTCCCGTGGGAGGCGTGGTGAACACCTGTTCTTACCTGATAGAGCATCAGCTGCTTCCACGGGTCCCTGAATTCCTGGATACTCACGGTGCCGGACGCATTAAGCTGATAGCAGGGTTAAGGTCAAAGCTGCCAGGGGAGTTTTGTCCACACCTCTGGAGGCAGTAATGGGCCCTCCACACAGCAATGTGCAATCTGGGACACCCCATTCAATGTTAGCTATCCCTAGCTGGCCTCTCTTGACTGCTCGGTCCAGCCCAGGGCTCCCTGGCCCTTACCAGGAAAGGACAGAATGAGCTGGAACACAGCAGCCCTGAGAGGAGAGGATGGTCTGGTGATGCTAATGATGACAGTTACCATTTAGTGAAGCAGGGTATTCTGACATGGCCAATCTGATGCAATTTAAATAAAAAATAGTAACTCTTTTTTTCACTGTTGTCAAAACCAATGCATGGAAGGGGTCAGGCACAGGGTGGCTAAGGATGCCTCTTATATTTAGTCACTTTAGGAACAGTTAAAAGCTGAATGGTCAGCCCTGTAGACCACGTCCAAGTACCCCCGCATCCGAGAGACTGGCTCAAAAACACCATGACACACCACCTCTCTTTGAGCCCTGATGGTGGGCCTAGCACTGAGCTATACACTTGACCTATGGAACTTCATTTTCACCTTGTAGGTGGGGTAAGTACTAACTCCTCCCGGTTATGGATGAGGAAATGAGGGCTCAGAGAGCATGATCTTGTCCAAGTTCATACAGCTAGTGACAAGGCTGCGACCTGCCCCAATGCCCGCATACCTGACCACCATCCCACACTGCCCGCAGCCTCTGCCAAGTTTCTGCCAACATTCTTTATATTTGCAACCCCTCCCACAGTATCCATTCTATGTGCCTCTCTGTGGTGTGGGTAATTAAACTCCAAATAACTTAAGGCAGAGGGTTTGCTAGAAAAATGACAGTGTTGAGAACGAGGAAAGCTGATTTCGCGACATGTCATGGAACTCCCCAAGCTCTGGTTTCCTGATCTGTAAATGGGGGCAGCTGCTGCTTCATCACCAAATGGAAAACTCAGGACCCTGAGGCTCTTGTAAAAGCTTCTTGTAACCTGGAGAATTGTTACTAACCGCCACCCTGCAGCTGCCTGTTCCTCGCTATCAGGAAGTAAGCTTATCGTCATTAATAACAAAATTGATCACTTTTCAGTGACAGTTCTGTCCTAAGCGCTTTACGTGGGTTATCTCATTTGTAGTCACATACCAATCTTACAGAATAGGTTTTGTTTTGGGGTTTTTTTTTTCGGTATTTTGGCTGCTATTTTTTGGGTCTTCGTTGCTGCTCATGGGCTTTCTCTAGTTGTGGCGAGCGGGGGCTACTCTTCGTTGCGGTGCACGGGCTTCTCATCGCAGTGGCTTCTCTTGCTGCGGAGCACGGGTTCTAGGCGCACGGGCTTCAGTAGTTGTGGCGCATGGGCTTAGATGCTCCGTGGCACGTGGGATCTTCCCAGACCAGGGATCAAACCCGTGTCCCCTGCATTGGCAGGTGGATTCTTAACCACTGTGCCACCAGGGAAGCCCCAGAATAGGTTTTAATACCATCTCTGTGCTGCACATGAGGACCTGGGGCACAGTGAGACTAAGTGACTAGTCGGAGATCACAGACCTAGTAAGTGCTAGGGTTGGGATTCAACCCCAGGCAGCCTGGCTCCAGGGCAAAGCTCTCAAACAGCAGAATGCATCCTCCCACAAACCCAAAAAGATACATCCAGTAGGGCCAGGATCCCCTGGCAGGCCTCGAGGCTGAAGAGAGGCTGTTCGCTCCTTAGACCTGTGAAGGAACAGAAAGTGTCTGCATGGGGGTGGCCCCAGGACTGCATGGCCCTTTTCTGAACAGGAAGAGGCAGTGCTGTCTAGGCCGGCCATAGGGTCCAATGGCCACCATTTACGTTGGGGCAGGGAGAATAAGAACAGTGAAGACAGAGAGAGAAGGCTTAGAGGGGATTCCTACATCCAAGTAACACAGTAAAACCCTGCAGAGAACATTCTGCTTTTGCCTCACAGTAGGTCAGGTGAACATGGCCCTGTGTATCGGAGGGCTGGGGTGGGGGCAGACAGGACGATAGAGTCACAGGCTCCCCAGTCTGAAAGGGCACCTGTTTCAAGCTCCCACCCAAACTGGGAGACAATCTCAGATGTCCTGACAGATGGCCTGTCAGTCTGGGAGCTCACTTTTTCACATGGCTCCAATAGCTCCAAGTCAGGAGAAATTTCTCATGTTAATTCCAAAGGAAGCTCCTGTAAAACCCGCTCACTAGCCCTAGTTCTACCTCCAGAGAAGCATAAACAGGCATTTGTCCCCTCTTCGACCCCTTCCCTCCATTCTAAACATCTAAACATTTCTCCATCGGTTCCCCAGATGATATGGTTTCTAAATCCTCACCTCCCTCTTCTACGCACTATGCTTTGCTAGCGTCTCCCTAAAATGTGGTACCAAGACTGGAATGCACTCCTGCAGCCGCAGGTGGATTAAGCAGAGTACAGTGGGTCTATCACTTCCAAAATTTTCAGTCCGCATTTCCCAAATTAGGTTCCAAGGGAGATGTTTTGCAGAGAAAGGGTTTTGAGTTCAAATACATTTGAAATATTCTGTATCTATGACCCTTGTTTCCATCACCACGTACCTTAGCACGTGATCGGTGTACAGGAGCCAAGGATGAAATTTTGTTTAATGCAGAATTTCCTAAGCACAATTGACTGTAGAATCTAACCCATTTTACTTCATGAAACACTTACTAAAACCTCTTGGTTTCTAACATTTCTTGGAACACAATTTCAAAAACACACACTAAATGTTTCCATTAAATACCGCCTGAATTTGGATTAGCTTATTTAGCAGCAACTGGAAACTATTAGCACATGTTAAGCTCAAGGTCAACTAAATTAACCAGATAGCTTTCAAATTAACTGCCACAAAGATGAGGTCTCTTCTGTTAGGAACTTGTGCAACTGATTTTTAAAATATTATAAAATGGCAGTTTTTAATTATCACCCTGACTACAGTTCATCTTTTTGGCTTGGGCACAGCTTGTGGTGAACATTCTGAATTTCAATTCTGTTGGCTATTAGATTAATTATTCCTCCCAGTTCTGTGCCATCTGCAGATCTGATAAGCCTGCATGCCACGTCTTCTTCCAAGCCATTGATAAAAGTTGAGGAAGTGTAAGGGGACCAAGGGCAGAATACAGAGACTCTCAACTAAATACCTGAAACGTATAGGCTCTGACCCATAACATAGAATTATCTCTCTGGGTTCATATTTATATAACTCTTGGAATGATGATAAAACTTGTGAATCATATTGCAACTCTCCAACCCACATTTCCTCTTTTATTATGGGAGACTTTACCAACTATTTTGCCAAGCTATAGTAGCTCTCTGATCTGTCAAGCGGAAACCCTCTCATAGGAATAAATGAAAGCAATGTGTCCATCCATTCTTTCAAAAATCATTTTGCATACTTGTGATTAACGCCTTAAAAATTTAAATGTGCAGAAGCCATCTCTTTTACAATTTTTTTTTGAGGAGGTGTAGGGAGGGGCCGCATCTCATATTGTATAATTTCTAGAGTCTCCCTTTCTGGCTCTTTTATGATACCCGAGTTTGGCTTTGAGAAACCATCTGGAAATTATACAGTTTCTGAGTGTGTTTGGGTTTGAAATCTTGGCTTCATGTAAAGGAGAAGCGATCACATATTTCAGGTAGCAAATACCCTTTAATTGTTTGGTTTACTTTTTTCAAAATCATGTTTTTCTCACTCAAAATATACACATAAAATACTTTTATATGGGCTTTCAGCTTTCCTGATGGTTTATCCCAAGCTTCATACAAAAGCATCCACACCGCCCATCTGCAGTTCTCCTATATGATGTGCTCCTTTCTATCAGATTTCCGTGGGCTAATTAATTTAAATATGAGCTCATCAGAGAGCTCCCTGGTAAGCTAGTCGATACTTAATATTTATTTGCCGGGTTGAGAAAATGAATGCCATTCTTCCACATGGACTTTATATGCCAAGAAAGAAATATTCAGCTATTCTTCTCAAATTAGCAAACTAGCAGAAATCTTCATTTTCACTGCCATCTATCTTTACATACTCAACTAAGCAAAAAAAAAAGAACAATTTTCTAAGCTGCATAAATCCTCTACCTCACGGCTTCCCTGGTGGCGCAGAGGTTGGGGGTCCGCCTGCCGACGCAGGGGACACGGGTTCGTGCCCCCGTCCGGGAGGATCCCACATGCTGCGGAGCGGCTGGGCCTGTGAGCCATGGCCGCTGAGCCTGCGCGTCCGGAGCCCGTGCTCCACAACAGGAGAGGCCACAACAGTGAGAGGCCCGCATACCGCAAAAAAAAAAAAAAAAAAAAAAAAATTCCTCTACCTCTTTGT
The DNA here is from genome assembly GCF_964341445.2 of Mesoplodon mirus. Lineage (NCBI taxonomy): Eukaryota > Metazoa > Chordata > Mammalia > Artiodactyla > Ziphiidae > Mesoplodon > Mesoplodon mirus. The sequence continues at coordinate 49,504,992 of NC_138990.1, forward strand.
CAGACCACACGACCCACCCTGGTATAAGACACAGCTCCTAGGGGGACCAGTGGGCATTCACATGTCCCACCAGGAGAAAGAGAAATAGACCCAGAGTTCAGAAAAGTTGTGACCCTTGAGTCCTACAGGATGACTCTGAAATACTCACCTGACCGGGGCATGTGGTTCAGGATCTTCTGCAGTTGGACTGCATTTCTTTCTGGATGCTGGGGCAGAAGCAGAGTGGTAGAAGAAAATCATCATTGCTGAAGGCTCGTTAGACGCAGAGGGCCCACAGCTAAAGGGGGTTGGGAAAGGCCTCTCCCACATCTGCTCAGGGTGGCACATATGCCATTTCTGGGCAGAATAAGTGACGCCATTTTCCTGCACACAAGGAACATGACTAGACGTATAATTAAATCTGGAATTTCATAAGAACTTCTACAACAGTTTAACTGGGTGCCAAGTTCAGAGCACCCCAGCAGGGCAGGACTCTTAAGAGGTAGACTAATAGCGGTGATTCTGAAACTGGGTTCTATAGAGATGCTTTGAAAGTTCAGCAATTGGGTTTCAGTTTTATTATGAATAAACTATCCTTAGCCAAGGGTCCAGATTTCCATTTTAGAGTTCAGAAAAGCAACCCTTTACATGAACATTTAACTTTAGAACATATTAATGCAATATAAGTACCATAAATTTGAACTTATAAAATGGCTATAAGTTATCTGTTCATATTTATCTGTTTTCTATATGTTAGGTTTCTCTGTGAGATTCCATTTGATAAAAAGGACTGCTGCAGAAAACGTTTGGAAGCCCCTGGTATGGAGGAAAACTTTTATAAACAACACACATAAGATTCTGATGTATCCTCTCTGATGACATTAAGCAAAATGCCAGTGGTGAAGATGAGAGAAGACGGGAGGGCAGGCAACTTGTGAATTAAATCAGGAGTGTTACTAACACAGGGAGTTCATGTTCTTCCCGTTGTAATGACATCACTCAGATGTCAGGCCCAGATTTCTTGCCCTGTTCCTAAATGTATTTCACATTAGGGATGGGGTGGCCTCTTGCTGGTGCTCAAACCTGGGTCAGCCCAAGGAAAGAACTGGAAGGGACCAGGTGGGTAGCCCTCCTCCTCCCCAATACCTCTTACCAGTTCCACTGCCCCCCAACCCACCCACGGGGTCTTCTCCCTGGGCTTCCCTCCCCCAGACCCCCCCAGGGCTCATCATTGCCAGGCTCCACCCACACCTCCCAACACTGAGTCTCACCTCTGCCATATTCCATTGTCACAGGGATTAAAAATTAAAGTTGTTTTTCCTACAACAAATCAATGTAGCTTCCAAGAACAGATATGCATTTTACAGGAGCCTTCTGGAATCAAACAGCTCTACTCATTTGTCTAAAACCTTGAGGGATTTCATAGAAAGTGGCAGTTTGGGGACTGGGAAGCCTTAAATCACAATTTAGATACAGGGTCAGGCAGATGCAAACCCACCCGCCATGGGATTATAGGCTCCACAGTGTGCCCCGCTACCTCCCTTGCTACCTCCCTCCGTTCAACTTACCTTTTCAAAGAGTTGGGTGAAGAACTCATCCTGCCCTTCATCTGGTCTACAGTTTCCTATGGGAACAGACACACAGAAGGACGTGGTCATTCCCCTGGACGAATGGACTCTCGTGCACACACTAATGTGCTCACGGCTCCCAGGCCTCTGAAATCTGTGAGTCTGACCCTGAGTGCTGGTTTAAATGTTTTACCATAGCACTCACCCACATCCCTGTTTCTCCAATGGTCACTGGCTTTGGGGAAGTAGCAAACCGTGAAAGCGGCAGAAGAAACACCAGGTAGAGAGAAACAGAAGCACATGGAGGTGTGACTCATGCATCTGGAGCTCTGGGCCTTCAATGCCAAGCACCTGACCAGAAGCGCAGTTACTTTGGTGCAAAAACAGAAGAACCTGCCTACTTCTAGGGCACGATAGATAACATACTAAGTGTGCCATAGAGTAGGGCCTGCAGGATCTGCAGACCTCTTCCCCCGACCCCTGAATGTGAGGGGAGAAGCCCCCCTTCCCGGCTCTGTAAACGGTCCCCATCATGTAGAATTCCACCTGACAACTCACCTTAGGGAAGACGACACTTGAATTGCGGCCAATTTCACTGAGGGGGGAGAAGAGACCGAATTACTTCTTGGGGATCATTTTGGGAACGTTTTGACCAATATTCTCCCACCCCTGGGAACTCACCTTCCCAGGTCCTTAGCTGACGCCCCACTTGCCCTTGAAGCGTGCAGTCTGGCACGGGGCTCAGCACAGGGCTGTACCTCCCCACGCGCCCTGTGTTCTCACCCCACGGCCTTTGCTCAAGTGGAGGCCTCCACCCCGTGTGCCCTTTCCTTCCCCCACCCTCATCTAACTACTCCCACTCATACGTTCAGAATCAGTGGTTTCACAAGGCAGTGAGGCCTGGGACCAAGTTAAACTACCTACGCCTGAAATATGATGGAAAAAGAACTGGGTTCTAAGCACTGAAGGGTTGTCATGTCAGAACAATCACAGGCAAAATACAGGCCTACCTCATTTCACTGTGCTCCGCGTTAGTGCATTTTTTTACAGATTGAAGGTTTCTGGCAACCCTGCATCGAGCAAGTCTATGGGCACCATTTTTCCAATAGCATTGGCTCACTGCCTGTCTCTCTGTCACATTTTGGTAATTCTTGCAATATTTCAAGCGTTTTCATTCTTATATTTGTTACTGTGATCTTTGATCAGTGATGTTACTATTGCACAAAGATTCTAACTCACTGAAGACTCAGACAATGGTTAGCATTTTTAGCAGTCAAGTTTTGTTTTGTTTTGTTTTTTTTGACCACACAACTCAGCATGCAGGATCTTAGTTCCCTGACCAGGGATCCAACCTGTGCCCCCTGCAGTGGAAGTGCAGAGTCCTAACCACTGGACAGCCAGGGAATTCCTGAGTATTTTTTAATTAAGGTATGCGCATTGTTTTTTTAAGACATAATGCTATTGCACACTTAATAGACTACAATACAGTGTAAGCATAATTTTTATATGCCCTGGAAAACCAAAAAAAATCCTGTGACTCTCTTTAACGCAGTATTTGCTTTATTGCGGTGGTCTGGAACTAAACCTGCCATATCGCCGAGGTAGGCCTGTAATAAGTTTGGCTGGGATGAGTGTATATTCATCTGAGCCTGATGGTTGATACAGCCCCCCTCAACTGAACAAACCCTGTGCATCTCTTAGGAATCACCACGTCCTTGAAGCCACCCCTGCTTCCCCCAGGACCATGGAAGAGTGGCTCAGATGCTTCTCCTTGGTGCTCTTCAAATACCCTGGGCAGATAAACGCTTGCCCCAGACACAGCGTAACATAAATAACTGTTCATACATCCATTTCCTTTCCAGATTTTGAGCCCCTGGAGGGCAGGGGCCAGACCTGTTCTAGCTTTTTCTCTCTACGTCCAGCAGAGTGTTCATTTGTTAGAAGGAGAGCGGGGAGGAAGAAGTGAGGGATGTCTCCGCGCAGACAGCTGCCCTGCTGTCCTGCTCACCCTGTCCCCTGTGTTGGTCACAGAGACCCCCGTCCTCCACCATTTTCACCTCACCCTGCCCTCCTCCCCTGGCCTGAGTGGACCCCAACCTCCAGGAGAGGCCTGGACCTTACTAAAAGACGCGCTTCCTGGAGAAGACTCTGAGGACAAACTCAGACCCCTGGTGGGACTCAGATGTGCAGGGCACAATGACGTATGTCCCAGGCTCCAGCCACAACTCCTGACTCACTTCCTTCTCTCTGAGAAACGTCTCAGGCCAATTCAGGGGAGCATTTTTCCAGAAGAACTTGGGAGGCAGTCTCCTCTGGTCATCATAGCTCTGTGGGTAGAGGATAGAAGGCAGCAGTTGAGCTGATCACCCAGGGCTTGTGGCCAGGCCTGGGCCCCTTGGCCAGGAGCCAGGACTAAGGTGGCCTCTGATTTGCTAGATCCCACCTGCCCCAATGGAGGATGAGATAAAGGGATGAGGAGTGGAGAGAAAACCAGAACCGTCCAAAGTGGGCACCTTTGCTGGAACCCTACATAAGGTTGAATAAATATGTCAACTGATTTGACTTTGTGTTAAAAACAATATCATTTGAAAAATGAGGTGAGGAATGTCACTGTGTCTGCACTTTCCACTTTACAGCTGAGGGTCTGAAGTTCAGGCAAGTTAGGTCATCTGCACAAAGTCACCTAGCGGGTAAGAGTCTCAGCCAGGATTGGAATTCAGGGCAGCTGAGCTCCAATGTCCACATTCTTGATACTTCCTGAAGCTGCCTCCATGTGTGAGCTACAATTTCAAGGTTGATTATGACATGAGTATGCTCATAGGTACAGACGGACCACCAGCCATCTCCCTCCATACAGACCAACTGGATATTCCATGTCATCTCAGTGAAAGCAGCCTCATAAAGAGGAAAGCGTACTGGCCAAAGCTCAGAAGACCCAAATCAGAGGTCTGGTTTGTGTTTTGTTTTATCTCTTATTTTTATTCTCTCTTTCTCTCTCCCTCTCTCTTTTATATCCCCCTTTTGCCCTATTTTTCTCTCTTGCTTCCTCTTCCCTTGGCTCTCATGCAGGGCTATGGAGGGAGGGGAGATCCATAAGGGGGATGCACACAGTTGCTGCTAAAGACACTATCCACCACATAAAGACATTTCCCAGATTCCACTTAGGGCTGGGGAAACAAAATGTAACTCTTGGTGATGCATGCTTTCTTTATTGAGACAATGAGAACTAGAAAATCAGCCCTTTGCTGTCTTTGCCCTGGCTGCCAGGAATCTCAGAACTAAAATTTATAATCAGCTGTAGTAGCTGTTCTAGGTTTAGTGCTCCTGGTAGAATTAACTGCTTCCTTATCCCTCATCTATTTATAACTTTTTTCTCGCCTTTTGAATTCTGTAACTGGTTCATAGTTTTGTTCTGTTTATACTTTTTATTGTAGGTTGACCTAATTCTATTTAGGAATAGGCTTGATAAAAATAGCTTTTTTTAATGTGAAATAGTAGAAATTCGTGGCATTTTAGATTTGTCTAGATTTACCAATGTCTATTTTGAGATCTGGCATCATTTATACTATTTCCTAGACTTTTTTTTTGAATTTTATTTTATTTTTTTATATAGCAGGTTCTTATTAGTTACCTATTTTATACATATTAGTGTATATATGTCAATCCCAATCCCCCAATTCATCCCACCACCACTCCTCGACTAAATAACTTTTTCTTTTTAAATTAATAGGCAACTTTGGGAGCACTCAGTATTCCCTCGGGAGGAAAACAAAAAACCCAAACCGACCCAAGACACCCAATGCAAAATGGTTTCTTTACAAAAACCCTTTTACTCGATTCAGTCCAATCTGAGAAAAGTAAGTTTTTCACTCCTGTTTTCTTTGGGAAACAAAGGATACCTGCCACCCTTCAGAGGCTGGGAGAGCTCAGGCCTTCTTAACTGACCCCTCTAGGCTGCCACTGCAGCTGAAACACAGAGCTGTTGCTGTCCTCTGCCTGTGTTTCTGTTTTGTTTTCCCAGCCTTTGTCCCTTGTCCCCTAGTAGGTGGGCTGCATGGGCTCCTGATGTCCCATCTGTTATAGATCTATTTTATTATGGGCTTCATAACTCAGGCAAGATTGTGATTTATCATTCTTCCTATGTTGTGACAGTCTTCAATATTAGCCCTAAGTATTTATGTAGGGATTTAATCGATTCTAAAACTTATTGGTTCTGCATCAGGCTCAGACCTGTCTATGGAGGTATAAGGACTTTGGGGGGGCCTTGGATAAAAAAAGAACAGCAGATGCTCTTTACCTGCACACACAGAGGCAGCTGGCATTATTGCCAGACCTTCCCGTGGCTCCTTACGTAAGGCTGCTGCAGTCTCAGTGAACCCGGGACATCGCTCCCTACCAGGGCCGGCCTGGCAAGTGTGCAACTCACCTTGCTCATCTGAAAAACAAAAACGAGAGGCCTCATTAGGCAGTGAATCCAGCTCTTTCACAAGCATGAATTCTAACGGAGGCTGGTATACAAGAAGACTCTACCCAGAGGCCACTTCCCCTCCCATAAGACTTGCTGTTCCAGTCAGTGACATTTTACTCCATCATCAGAAATCCTGGAAAAAGGTGAGGCAAGGTAAGCTTGGCTTTTGGGGAGGGGCAAAGGGAACTAGAATTAACTGTACCAACTGTGTGCCAGGCACAATGATAAGCACTGCTACACGATCTTCTTTTACTCCACCTTTTGCACAAATATCACTGTCCCCATTTTACAGATGTAGAAACTGATGTTCAAATGCAAGAAGGTGGCTTGTTCTAGATCACATATTCCCAAGGATTTGCACCCATGGTAGACAGAGAAGGATGTAGGTAGACAGAGAGGGATGGTAAGAGGACAGGAAACAGGAAGAAAGGATAAGACTCCATGAGAGGTCCACCTACCCTGAAGAGGTGGAAGCCAATGGCACATTGCAAGGCATCTGGAACCTCCTGCCCTCCTGGGGCCTCCAGACCGACAGCAGGAACTGCGGGTTCTTCCAAAATGTATCTGGGGCAGAACATAGTGAAGGTGAGACAGGCTCCCCTAGCATCCTGCTTGCCAAACCACAGAGAGGAGCACAGACCCAGGGTGCTGCCCCGGGATTCCCACCCAAGGTCCACCCGGACAGAGCTGGGGTCTCTTTCACCACAGCTCTGTCCCCCTCCCTCCCACCTCTTCCACCTCGGGTTCTTCTATGGACACACAGACCTGAGAGTTACTCTCCACTGTAGCTTTTGCCCAGCATGCTGCCTGGCACAGACTTTGTGTCCTGAAGATGTTCACTGCCTGGGTCAGTGACTGTTAACTAACAGAAGAGAATGTGTCTGTGGTCCCAGGGGAGCAGCATTTTAACGGGGACCAAGCCTTAGCTTATGTGCAGCTTCAGCCTTTGGGGGGACACTGTGGGGGAGATGAAGCCAGAGCCAGGGCCACCCAGGCCCCGCTGAGATCTTACCCCCTTCAAATCTTTCCTACCCAAGAATGGCCCATTGTGGAGAAAGGGTCACAGTCCCCAAACCTCTCCACTTGGAGAATGTATACACGTTCATCTCCTATACCTGATGACTTGGGAATCCTTGATTTTGATTCTCTACCAAACTCTAGGTAAGGAGAGCCTGATACATACGATATAAAGACTATTTCAATCCAGCCTGTTATGGGGTGGTTACTTCAGCATATCAGTGACCTTATCCTAAAACCACAGAAAGATGTGACCCAACCTTCTACTATGCCTGTGCACCTGTGGCCACCTGGTGCCGATTAGGAAAGGGAACCCTCTGGAAAGATACACCCCCAAGAGGTAGGCAGCATGACTGAGAATTCTATGCCCTGGTGCAAATTAGGACAAAGGTGCCCCATCTTCCTGGTTCACATAGCCCGGGGCCAGCGCACGCAGCTTGGCCAGCAAAGCCCCCTCACCTTCAGCCAGGGGACCTGGGCAGCGGCTCTGTCTGCAGCCCCACCTTTGCCTGGAGAAGCTGCCACTTTAGACCCAAGAGCCCCTGGCTCCTGTGCACAGGCTCACCTCGGGTGACTTTGTCGGACCACCAGCCATGGTCCCTTTCTCCCATCTCCCCTCCAGCATGGTGTACGACCACTTCTGGGCCACCTCCTGACTCAGCAGGCCTGGGCTCAGTTTACAGATGACCAGAAGCATGAAATGTGCTTTAAAGTCCTGCAGTGCCATCTTGTGTAGAGGAGAAAGAGATGACATCCAATCATCAGGACCAGAAGGGAGGCTGCAACTAAGTAACGGGCATCCCAGCCCTCTGCTGGACCCAGGGCCCCATCCTCCACACCCCCATGCAGAGCTGAGCTGGCTTTGGACCCATGAGAGTGGGGCTGGTTGGACCAGTGTGAGGGTCCATCTCGGGAAGGTGGTGCTACCAAGAAACCCCACCCTGTGGCTGGAAGCAGCCTCCAACAATGGCTGCCTGAGAGCAATGTTCTTGGGCTGCTGATGGTGGTGATAAAGTGGAATTGGGGCATTCATAGCTAGTCAATTGATTTATACATGTTCAATAAGAATTGCACAAATCAGTTCCTCATCATCAATTGATAAAAATCTTTGCCCCAATTGGCTAACGTTGTGCCCCAAGGCGTGTTGTCTGAACCAGCTCAGTTTACTATCTGTAAACAGAAAGAACAGTATTTGCAGGACTCTTGAGTTCAATGACCACTTACTTCAAGAGCGAAAGGGCCACAGCAGTCTGAAAAGGATGGGTACAGGGAGAAGAGGGACAGCGTGGGAGTTAATAGTAAGGGTGAAAAGTGGAAGAAACGGGGAACAGGTGGGTCTCATGTCAGACACCCAGAAGCAGCATCAGGGTGTCTGGTGGCCTTTCATAAAAAGGGGCGAGAGGCTTTGGGGTGGGTGGGGGTAGTACTGCTTTGCTGTGGAGGGCACAGGTGCGGTGGCTTATAGTTGGCAAGAAACAGAAGTCGGAGAGGAGGCAGTGGCTACACCCACCCTCTGCTTTGAGCACCCGCTGAGCTCCATGCCAGGGGTCTCTGCTCTCATCACAGAGACTGTGACTGTTTGATTGCCCTGCTAGGCCATGAGCCCCTAAAGGGTCTTCTTGATCTCTGTATAAGAGATCTTGTCTCTTGATCTCTCTTGATCTCATGTATGCCTGGCATACATGAGGCACCCTGTAAACGTTTGCTGGATGGATGTCCTAATGTAAGCCAGCGCACGTGCCCCAAGTCTCTGAGTCAAATACCAGAATTCTCCATCATCATCTTTCCTCAGCAGCAGAATCTTCTCCTTGGGCCTCAGTAGCTCCCACATACTTGAGCTGAAAACAGAAAAGAAATGTTTTCATGGGGAAGGAAAGGATTGAGAGGGACATGCGAGAAATTCTTCAGTAAATGCTCTATAGTGTTGCTATTTATTCTCATCTTCATACTGCTTGCAGACAATTACATCTCACATCCTCTATTATGAAAGCAACGTGTGACATTAATTCATCACTTACTCTGAGCCAAGTTCTGGGCCAGGCTCTTGACATATTTTATTTCATTTAAGGCTAACAGCAACTTTACAAAGTAGGGATTTTTATTGCCATTTTAGAGATTAGGAAACTGAGGTCAAAAGAGATTAGGTCACTTGCTTGAAGTCACAAAGTTATTAAATGTCAGAACTAGCATTGGAACCTATGTTGCTATTGGTTTTTTTTCCCATAGCCCATCATTTTGGACTTCTGTTTCTGGCTACAAAGGAGTAAGGCTTTCATGTACCACTTCCCCACGATAAACAACTAAAAATGGGACAAAATACAAGAAACAACTGTTCTTGGACATTAGACAGCAGGCAGCACAGAATTGTGACCCCAAGAGGAGGGAGACAAATAAAGTGAGCCCTAACATTGCCTAGACTCCTGCCTGAAACTAATTCCCTGGACAGTGATGCAGGGAAGTGGACCCAAAAAGAGCCTAGCAGCCTTGCTGAGTGGAAGAGACAGAGTCTGAAGTTCAGGGAGACAAGACAGCTAGAATTTGCTGGGGAAAGTGCCCAAGAGGAGGGGGCTACTTAAACAAGGACCTCCGGAGAACTTCACAGGTGTTCCCTTGAGTCTTTGGCTAAAATAAAATCTGTCCATACATAAAATGAAATCCCACAAGACTGGACTGTACACAGAACAATTTCCAGAGCTGACACCAGGCTGGAAATCATTTGAATTCCCATCAGCCAGAGTCAAAAGACCTTACAGTATACATGGGGTCTTTAGTAGAGAACTCAAAGGGTCTACACCTTAGTAGTGGGGTCAAATTAGGCCCCAACTAAAAGTTTTCCTAGATCTGTCCTAAAAGAAAACTTCAAAGTATCAAAATAATCCCTAAGCAACTAAATCTACAATGTCCAGTATCTAATAAAAAATTACTGTGTATATGAAGAAGCAGAAAATGTGATCCACTATCAAATCAATATCAAAAAACCCCAAACAACCCAATCCAAAAATGGGCAGAAGACCTAAATAGACATTCCTCCAAAGAAGATATACAGATTGCCGACAAACACATGAAAGGATGTTCAACATCACTAACCATTAGAGAAATGCAAATCAAAACTACAATTAGGTTACCACCTCACACCGGTCAGAATGGCCATCATCAAAAAATCTACAAACAATAAATGCTGGAGAGGGTGTGGAGAAAAGGGAACCCCCTTGCACTGTTGGTGGGAATGTAAATTGATACAACCACTATGGAGAACAGTATGAAGGTTCCTTAAAAAAGTAAAAATAGAACTACCATATGACCCAGCAATCCCACTACTGGGCATATACCCTGAGAAAACCATAAGTCAATAAGAGTCATGTACCACAATGTTCATTGCAGCTCTATTTACAATAGCCAGGACATGGAAGCAACCTAAGTGTCCATCGACAGATGAATGGATAAAGAAGATGTGGCACATATATACAATGGAATATTACTCAGCCATAAAAAGAAACGAAATTGAGTTATTTGTAGTGAGGTGGATGGACTTAAGAGTCTGTCATACAGAGTGAAGTAAGTCAGAAAGAGAAAAACAAATACCATATGCTAACACATATATGTGGAATCTAAAAAAAAGAATGGTTCTGAAGAACTTAGGGGCAGGACAGGAATAAAGACGCAGACGTAGAGAATGGACTTGAGGTTATGGGGAGGGGGAAGGGTAAGCTGGGACGAAGTGAGAGAGTAGCATGGACATATATACACTTCCAAATGTAAAACAGATAGCTAGTGGGAAGCAGCCACATAGCACAGGGAGATCAGCTCGGTGCTCTGTGACCACCTAGAGGGGTGGGTCAGGGAGGGTGGGAGGGAGACGCAAGAGGGAGGAGATATGGGGATATATGTATATGTATCAAGAAGGAGGAGATATGGGGATATATGTATATGTATAGCTGATTCACTTTTTAATAAAGCAGAAACTAACATACCATTGTAAAGCAATTATACTCCAATAAAGATGTTTAAAAAAAAAAAAAAGGAAGAAAATGTGATCCATGACCACAAGTAAAAACAGACCTAGAAATAAGAGAGATATGATGGAATTAGCAGATAAGGACATTAAAACACTCAATATAAATGTGCTTCTGGGCTTCCCTGTGGCGCAGTGGTTGAGAGTCCGCCTGCCAATACAGGTGACTTGGGTTTGTGCCCCGGTCCGGGAGGATCCCGCATGCCACAGAGCAGCTGGGCCCGTGAGCCATGGCCGCTGAGCCTGCAAGTCCGGAGCCTGTGCTCCGCAACGGGAGAGGCCACAGCAGTGAGAGGCCTGCGTACCGCAAAATAAATAAATAAATAAATAAATAAATAATAAATGTGCTTCATGTTCTCAAGGATGTAAAGGGAACTATGGACATGATGAAGAGAAAAGTGAAAGATATTCTCAAATGGTATCTCTAGTATTAAAAAATATAATATCTAAAATGAAAACTACTCTGGATGAGACTAATAGCAGATTAGACACTATGGAATAAAGCCCATCATTTTATTTAATCCTCATCACACCTCTGGCTCAAGGAAATTAGAAGTTTGCCTAAGATCACACAGCTACCAAAGTTAACTTAATCTGTCATTTTTCTCAAAGGCAAGCACTTGTTTTCCTAAACAAACCACTACCAAAAACATTATGATGCTATATTTCTACAACACTTTAAAATTTATATAAATCGGGCTTCCCTGGTGGCACAGTGGTTAAGAATCCGCCTGCCAATGCAGGGGACGCGGGTTTGAGCCCTGGTCCAGGAAGATCCCACATGCCCAACTAAGCCAGTGCGCCACTGAGTCTGCACTCTAGAGCCCACATGCCACAACTACGGAAGCCTGCGCGCCTAGAGCCTGTGCTTCGCAACAAGAGAAGCCACCGCAACGAGAAGCCCAAGCACTGCAACGGAGAGTAGCCTCCACTTGCTGCAACTAGAGAAAGCCCAAGCGCAGCAACGAAGACCCAACGTAGCCCCCCCAAAAAAATTTATATAAATCTTTGGATGCCATTTTTCCATATAGACCCAGTCCTTCTGACAATTCTATTTATTAATGTATAATAAATAGAGTGTAGTACATTCTATCAGGAGTAATATTCCACTTATTTTTCTGAGCCTTCATTTTTTCATCTGTAAAAATGATTAAGTAATAATGCATATGTGAAAATGTCAAAAGCACGCATTTGAATTTGTGTGCCAAAGGCAGCCTCCTTTGCAGCCTTTACCTACCCCGTCCTCACCCCTCCCAGCCAGTCTCAAAAGTTCACCTGTCACTCCAGTCTCCTTTCCATTCCACTCTTCCCCAGGGGTTCTGCAGCTTGACTAGGTATGCAGGTCCATGTTTGGAGGTCACCTGTATAAAATGAGAACCAGTCCAGGTGGCTGGGCTGAGTGCCAATAGCAAATGTTGCAGATATCTGGGTGAGATTCATGCCTGCAGATGAGACCTTGAAATGAATGATCAAAGGCCCTGGGGGTTGGTAAGAGGAGAAAATGGCTCTGCTGCTCACTAGCTGTGAGACCTAAGGCAAGTTACTTAACCTCTCTGTGTCCTTTTCCTGATCTGTAAAATGAAGCCAATAGTCACATCTACAGCAGTGGGTTGAATGGGTGCCCTCCTCCAAAGATACGTTTACCTAGAATCTATCAATGTGATCCTATTTGTAAAAAGGGTCTTTGCAGGTGTAATTAAGTTAAGGATCTTGGGACAAAATCACCCTGGATTAGGGTGGGTCCTAAATCCAATGACAAGTGTCCTTACAAAAGAAGAGAAGGGGAAAGACACAGAGGAGAAGGGTGTGTGAAGATGTAGGCAAAGACCGGAGCTATGCATTCCAAGCTGGGGAATGCTGGGAGCCACCCTAAGCCAGAATAGGCACGAAGGATTCTCCCTTACAGCTATTGGAGTGAGTGCGGTATTAAGGACACATTGATTTCAGACTTCTGGCTTTAAAAAACACTGTGAAAAATAAATTTCTCTTGTGGCAATTTGTTATGGAAGCCCTAGGACACTAATACACCTACTCATAGGACTGTTGTGAGGATTGAGTTAACATTGGTAAAGCAGTCAGGACAGTATTTATCACATATTAAGTACTAAATTTTGTGAAATACATTTGTTAATTAAATATAAAATCATAAACATAAATATTTTTAAATATAAATTTTGTTATCTCAATATGAAAACAAAAGTTCTTGACACACACAAACATGACTGATGGAGATCTAAGAGAAAGAAGAAGTCAGGTGCGAATGGAGTTGAAAAAGTGTGAAACAGAGTTAAAGGGAATTGGAGGACTTTGGGGAAGTCACACTCTCTAGGGGATAGCAGAGGTTCTTTAAGATTCAACCTGCTGATTCCTTATCTCTGTGCTTTGCTCCTGCTCTCCCTCCACCAGGAAGGCCCTTCTCTCCTCACGCAAATCTACCCATCTTTCAGGGGCCAACTCCATGTTACCTCCTCTATAAAGTCTTTTCTGATTTCCCTCCAACCCTACCAGGTAAATGTCTTCTCTCCTACCTCTAAACCCCTAAAGCCTTTCACCATTGCTTTCTTCTTTCAGTTTCTACTTTGCTTCCCTATCCATTTCAAATATGGTTTGCCTCCATACTTGACTGTAAGCTCTTTGTAGGCAGGGTCCCCGTCTGGTTCATCTTTCTCTCAATGTTTAGTAGAGCTCAAAAGATGGATAGCATCAGAAGGAAACTGGGAGATTGTGGGAAAAGGAGCATGTGGGAAAGAAGCAGGAATTTGGAGGGAAAACCCAGGTAGAAAAGCTATCAATGGCAGCCTAGAGCGAAGTGAAGCTCAAAGAAGGGTTGTGAGGCACAGCAGGGCTAGATGGCTGATTGGCTGGGACTGCCAAGAGAGGCTGGGATGGTGCAATGGAGGTGACAAAGGCTGGACCCACCACTTCACACCAGAGAAGCAGCACGGAGGTCCGGGGAGCCTACTACCTGCTTTGGCAGGCCTACCAGAAAAACTCACCCCCTAGACTGGGCACAGACACCAACGTTCATCAAGATGAGGTGAGGCCTCGGTGAGAAGGCCCCGGAGAGAAGGGACAGGTTGAAGGGAGACAGAGGGGCTGGGTTCCACCCACCTTCCGGATCCCTGCGAGCGTATAGGCATGGTCTTGCAGCAGCCCGTTCTTCAGCACTCTCTCCTTCTGCAGAGACAGAGAGCTCCTGTCAGCGCTCTGTTGTGTACAGCTAACTTGGGAGTTGGGGGGATTTATTGGCTGGAGCCAGGGTTTACGGGGAGGGGGTAGGAGAGACCCATGCTGTGCTTTCTTACAGTTTTCAAAGCTCTTCAGCACCTGCAGTCTCATTTGAGCCTTTCAAGAAGTCAGGGTGCCACTCCGCAGTGATTAGCACCCCACCTTCTCGAGGGCAGCACAGACTCAGAGCTGCTAAGTCATGTGAGGTGACACGACGGTCGTTAGCAGAGGCAGGGCTGAACTGAGGGCTTCCTACTCCACTTCTGGGTTCTTATTTGTTATGAAATTAGACAGTGACAGCTAGCGGTGCTGGTAAATAAATGGCCTTGCATGTGGTTGACACTCAAGAGTTGTTAGCTCCCTTCTCTGAACACCATCTGTGTTCTATGGTGTTCTCGCCTGCCCCAGGGGCTCAGCTCTGCTGTTCTAGTTTGAACATTAGGACCCTGGGTGTGGGAGTTGGTGGAGTCCAGGGGCCCACACTAGGTGAGGGCAGCAGCTGGTGGACGAAGGGGATGGTAGCCGGGGAGGAGGCCATCCTGCCAGGGCGCAGCCCAGTCTCACCCCTGAGTGGGTCTGACAGCCAATCGGGGTTCTGTTGTAGGTGGCTCAGGTTAGGATGTCCCAGAGGTTGCCAGGGGCTTCTACCAGGTTGATGGTCATTGTCACCCCTCCAGTGAAGTCCACAAGGGCTTCAGATACCTGTCCACGCTGCAAGTCTTCATAGGAGCCAGAGAGCCTGCCCAGGGAAGGCATAAGCATGGGATAAGGGAAGGGTGTTTATGCTGTAGCCTGGGATGGTCCAAACAAGTCTAGAGAATCCCCCGCTTGGTTATTCCCTGGTCATGTGTCTGCTATTCCTTCCTTCCATCCTAGGGGCAAAAAAAGAAAATATATACTCAGAGTTTCTAACCCTATTAAACAACTCCATCCATTAGGGAAAGTCAGACTCTTGAAAGCATGTTCCGACAGAGTGACTTCTATATTTGCTGAGATGCACCTCATCTCTCACTTGAGAAACTTTACTGCTTCTTACTCATGTCCTCCCTCAACACTGATGAGAGGGAGACAGAGGCAGAGGAGGTGGGAAGGGCTGGGAAGGAAAGGGGTTGTCTTACTTAGCATAGGCCTTTTCCAGAAGAGCTCCCCAGAACAAGATCTTGTAGGTAGAAGAGACAAAGACCAGCTGGCCAGCCTCATTCACAGGCAGTCGGTCATCTACCACCACTGGAACCCACTTCCCAAAGTGCCAGAACTGGAAGAAGAGAGTGCCTGCTGGTGAGTGAAGACTGCCATGGAGGTTAGTCAGCCCAGGGAGCAAAGACATGACTCTTCCAGAACCCTCTTTCCTATGGCCTCCTCCAGGCTGGGGCACCAGGAGGACACTCCCCCAGAACTGGAAGATGCCAGCATACTTCTCAGTGAAACTCTGATTCAGGGGAATGACACGACTCAGGATGTCCTGGTGCAAAGTCAGAGCTTGCAAAGCCGCCAAGAACCAGCAGTCGCCTAAGCCAGATAGCACACAGTATCCACATGAATCTGTTGGACACACGTGCACAGACCACAGTGTCTGCATGGATGTACTCTACAGGCCTGCACATGCTATAAGTGTCTACATGAATCTACTGAGGACTCATTGCATGCAAGAAATGTCTGGTGCCAATTGCTATCCTCTCTGGGCTTGTAGCCTAGTTTAGGAGAAGGGAATTCTATATCGGGGAGGAAGATGGTGAGTGAGCAGAATAGAGGATGGGGAACATTGTCTGGAATCCAGACTTGACACCAAGAACTGAACCATATTCCTGGGCCAGCTTTTAGCTTCCCCGTGCCCCAATGTCAGGAACTTGGACCCAAACACAACCAAACTTTTCTAAGGCCTGCTTCTGTAACTGATTTATATTCTTCTGAGAAAGCCTCAACCCTTCTGGACTCCATTTCTCTGTCTGTGAAATGGGTATCACTACACGTGTGCCTTCCCTCATGGCCAAGGGTTTTTCTGTTCCTCTAAAAACAAAGTTGGGTTGAGGATAGATCTGCTTGGATTCTGGGGTATCTAGTGACTGGTGTGCCAAGAAGGACTCATTACAGGGACTAAGGTACAGTGAGCACATTTTCCAAAGATGAAACTTAGACCTGTAAACTGGTAGCAAGGATGCTCGTTAGGCAAGGTGTGGCATTCCCACGCATCCTCAGGGGACCGGTTGTGATCACTTTCTCATCAAAGGACAACACGTCAAGGTCGAGTTCAGGGTGGCCATTTCCCCTGTTGGGCTCTCTCAATCCCCCTCCTCCCCACTCAGCTCTGCCTTGTCTGGGCTGGGCTGGCTAGTGCCAGTTGTGTGTCTCAGGGGCTGTGCAGACTTTCCTCCCAGTCCCTGGCACAGATCCAGCCTTTTGGCCTTGGCAGAATAGAAGTGGGGATTGCTGTGCAGCTCCTGTAGGAACAAACAGAAATGTCCTTCTGAGCGAGAACAAAGAAGCTCCTGGAGCTACAAGGACCACAGTTTCCCATATCCTCAAACTGGACTTCTGGGGACATAAATATAGAACATATGTGAAATCAGGGCTGTTCCAGAAAATCAGGCTTACAGATTCTGCCCACGGTATTTCTCATTCCTTCTTGCAGCTCATGTTAAGTGAGAGTCCTGGAGAACCCCGTGTAGATATTGAGAAGTAGCACTTGTATCACGAATGCCTTTTCTTGGAGCATCTGTGAAAAATGGAAGCGCCTCTCTTAGGGGGCGTCCTCTTTTTTCCTAGAGATCTTCCCATTCTCCTTATTCTCCCCCTACTCTTCCTTCCCACTCCCAACCCCCAGTCTAACGGCCTCTTTGGCTTCCATGCTGAGATGCAGGCTTGGGGGGGCAGGGGGAGTGGGGGGCGGTCTCTGCTCCACAGCAGGCCCTAAGCCCTCCGTCTTTGCATGCGCACCCTTCCCTCAAGGTCAGGTGTGTGACAGACTCACTACATCAGCAGTTCCCAAGATTTTCTGGGAGAAGGAGAACCTTGGCTGTCATCTAGTTTAGGAGGCTCACTTGGGAATTTCACACACAGTAGGGACTTAGAAAGTCGGGCGCTACAGGCTCTGATGGTAACGGCTGAATAGGGAACAGAAAAGGGGGAGAATCTGTAGCACAGACTGAGTGAGCTGGATTGCCTTTGAACACACTAAGAAGTTGCCTTTTAAAGGACTTGTTGATGTGTTTTATGAAGAGAAGAACACTTGTAAAGTGATTAATAGCTTCTTCAGGATGAGGCCACATACACACATACCTTATCTTTAAAGAAGTATTCCTAAGTCACCTTCAGGAGAGTCTAGACCCAGATGCAGCCCGTTGGGAGTTCTTGTGTGTCTTCTGTGGAAGAAATTGGCTCATTCCCATATTGCCACAGCTCTCTACACAGGGCCACATGGGTCTCGGTCATATGTGGAAATGCACTTTAACTATTATAAGTGAGCAATGTTGGAGCAGGCCAGTAAATGAACACACTAAGCAGGACACAGGTATTAGCGTGTGCAGCCTAAAGACATGCTGCCTGGCCTGAGAGCTTCCTTGGCTCCCCAGGGAGTTGGCCTCATCCATCATGTTCTTCAGGTCGGGATTCATTTGTCCTCAGCAAATCAGTAGTCAGAGCCTCAACCTTCGCTTTTCCCACATTGGCTATGCTTGCCTTCTCTGTAGATGCTGAGGGCAAGAGAGAGCTTTATGGTGGGGAGGGGGATCCCTGGTACTCATGACCCCCAGGAGGCCTTAGAATGTTAACTGGCTGGTGAACATGGAGCACCATCACCAGGTGAGACACTGGGTCTCTTTCACGCCTTGGGTCCCCATCCTGATGGTCAGTTCATTCAGATGTTTACTGAGAACCTACTATGTGCAGACACAGTACCATGCTTGACACATACACTTGGCTCTTGACTCACCAATAAGGGTAGAGTCGGGGCTCTGAAAAGGAATCAAAATAAATAAGAAGCATGTCCCCGCTCACAGGTACAGTGGACCTGCAGAATCCTCCTACAGGATGACTGATTTCCAGAGAGCTCTGGCATCTCACCACAACCCACAGAGTTGTCTCAGGTAAAATTGGAATAGAAACCTAGGCTCCTCGCACAATGGCTCTGTCTACATGATTAAAAGGCATCGGATGGAAAAAATGATCAATTCCATTCTCTTGACAGTCGGAACAAAAGAACAAGACTAAGAATCAGCACAGCCTGATTTATCTTGGGAAGAACTATCCTTCTTTTGTGTAACAGGTATTGTACAGTGTTCATGGTGTGCCAGATTTGGAATTAGAAAACCCAGGAGGTGGCTGGGTTTGCCACCTCTTATCTGTGTGGCCATGGGCAGACCACTTACCATGCATGAGCTGGCTGCCTTACCTATAAAAAGGAGATGACATACACTGTGCCTACTCTCAAGACTCAAAGAGACAACGATGTGAAGTGGCTTGAATAAACTCTAAAGCAGGGGATGGCAAGCTATGGTCCATGGGCCAAATCTGGCCCACCATTTGTTTTTCTAAATAAAGCTTTATTGAAACACAGCCACAATTACCCATTTATGTACTGTCCATGGCTGCTTTTGCAATATACATTACAAAAGCAGAGTTGAGTAGTTAGAGCAGAGATCATATGGCCCACAAGTAAAAATATTTACAGCCTGGTCCTTTACAGAGAAGTCTGCTCTAAAGCACTACCTAACCCAGGTGGATTGTTGCTGCGTGGCACTAGGCACAGGGGTAAGCTCCAAGGAGGAATTCACAGAATAAAATGTGGTTAATTGAATCCGTCCCTGAGAATTTATCTTAATGCAACAGAATTTTATCTCTAATTGATTTATTGATTTTTTTTTTTTTTTTTTTTTTTTTTTACAGATTCAACATTTTCAGTTACATTTATGTCTCAAAAAGACTTAAAGATTTGGCTTGCCACTTCTCTCTGCTAAAGTCTGGTCTCTAATGCATTTTTTAGAGGTGATGACATCAGGCATTCTTGAGCAGTTTTCAGGTGGTTTTGTGGGTACTGATTATGAATAGGAACACCCACATCTCTATGTACAGATCGTGACCTGTTCATAAAAGGGGAAATGATTTTACAAAATTAACAGTTGGAAAGGATCTTGAAAGTTTTTACCATTTAGATATCTATCTGCATTTAGATTGAGTTTTTAATAGAAGACCCCAAGACATTGCCTTTCAGGAAACAATGAAGGACGTGGTCCAGCTACGAGATATTGAAGGCAAGAGTATTTTTTTTCCTGGATTTTCAGAGCCCATCGTTGTACTATGAAAAAAGAGGTGGTTGATAAGTGTTTGCTGACTGACTGAATGAATGAATAGATGTTTCTTCATTTGTGAAATGTAAAGAATGGTAAAGCCTGCCCTCTTCACCCCTCCTGATGTGAAGCTGAAAGGAGAAAAGGACAGGAAAACTTTCTGTGAGCTCTCAACCATTCGGCTGCTCTTCTGTTGTTCTGGTCACGTCCCTGGAACTAGTTTAGGCTGAGAACTGTTTTCTAGCACTCCCTCCTCATCCAGGCTGGCTTTAGGGCTCCTTTCCAGGGAGGGTATGTGGGATCTAGGGCAAAGTGCCCTGAGGAACAAAGTAAAATCAAGGTCAGCCTTAAGGAGTCTCCATAGCGACCGTGCACCGGGAGAGTAGACTGGGGCCGGGGCAGGGGTTAGGGAAGGAGAGGCAGGAAGCCCTCTGCCTTCACTGGTGATGCTGTGTGGGAGGGTCCTCTGGGGTGATTGCAGGACCATTTGGAGAGATAAGAACTTGGCTGATGGAGCTCCCTACCCACTCTCAACTGCCCCATCTTCCATCTGCCTCTGTGAGACATTACACAGCCATAGATCTCTGTCGAAGTGCAGACACCCCCAGACTCCCCCAGAATGTGAGAGTGCACCTTGAGTTGCCATGCAAATTTCTGCGGGCTTCCAAACATTCACTTGGCCCATGAGGAAGCCAGACCCTGATGTCACTCTTTGTAGGTGAACTAAACATCGGGCTAGAAGGAAGGTGATGGTCCTCCCTTTCAGCGGCCCTGTGTAGAGGTAGGACCTCCGAGCAGTTTCAGTGGCTCTTGGCCGTCCAGCCTGACTGGCATAAAAGTCCTGGGGCATCTTTTTGGCACATCCTCTTTTTTTACTTTTTTACAGGCTCCTAAACTGGAACCTCAGTGAGGTCACACCATTTGCTTTTTGCAGTTCTTACCATCCTGGTCTTGGAGTCATTCCCTACTCTGATTTCTCCAGCACCTTCCACACTTTTAAAGGACCACCTTTCTGATTTTTCTCCTTTCTGGACATTTCAAAACACACCTGAATAGGAAGGAGTTTTAAAACAGATGTAAATGAATTCCTCTTATTTTTTTCAGGAGTATTTGCATCTTCAGAGAGTCACAGGATTTGAACTGCATTATTTGATGAAACAGAAATAGCTTTCCTTCCTCTGATTCACACAGAGCGTGGCCTCAAACCCAAATGGTCAGGCTCTCAGCGTTTGGGCCCCTTTCTGGGTAAACAACCCGCAGCACACGCCCTCTGCTCTATTCCAACACACCTTTCACTCGCACACAAACACAAGATGTGTCTTGTCCTCTCTGGTTCAAACTGCATCCATTTTTCAAAGTTCAGGTCAAGTTTCCCCTCCTCCCCAGAGCCTTCTCCACCTTTCTAGCACATTTTATTTTCTCACAGCTGAGTTACCTCATTGATGCACAGATTCTTTACACCTCAGGAAAGGTATTCTAAGGATCTCTGAGCTTGTGTGACAGTATTAAAAGGAGACTGTTGCAAAAGAAGCCACCAAGAAAGAACAATCCCAAATCTGCTATGACCTGGAGAGGACGATGCTGGGTGACAGCACTTCCCAGCCCCCCGAAACCTTGGTCCTGGACTTGAGGAATGGGTGGCCTCGCATCTCAGGCTATGATTTGCACTACTCCAGAAAATCAAGCTATGCAGTTAGAAACCCAGGCAACACTTCAGAAAAAGGAAGTCAATCAAAAACATCTTTCACAAAAACTATTTGGCAGTCAATACTAACGGTAAACATATATACATCCTCTGATGCAGCGATTTCTGGATATTACCCAACAGAAATGCTTACATCTGTGTATCACAAAACATGTACAAGAATATTCATAACAGCATTATTCAAAATAGCCCTGAACTGAGAACTACCCGCAAGGCCATGAACATGGATAAATGATACTGGGGAACATTCACACAATAGAATGCTATAGATCATTGAGAGTGAACAAACAAGGACTACGCGCTACCATACAGATGAAAGTCACAAACTTAGTACAGAGTGAAAACATCCAGACACAGAAAGTCTATGATTCCATTTACATAACTTTCAAAAAAGGCAAAACCAATCTATGTGTTAGAAATCAGCTTAGTGGTTACCCTTGGTGTGGAGAAATTTGTCCCCAAACCAATTATGCCACTAATAGTTAAATAGATTCTATTCCTTTCTACTGATTTTTGTGATTGTCAGTAGAGAGATTTACAAGGGAGATTGAAAAGCGATACATTTTACTCATTTAAACAAGTCTTGCTTGACTGGACACCTCCCCCTGGGCCCTCAATGGCAGGGGTGCAGGATGAATCAGAATTTCCGCCCTCAAGGACATCACAGGCCAAGAGAAAGGGCTCTCCTCTCTTCCCTGTGAGGTTTACTCCATAATGGTCAGTACCCAGCCCATCCAAGAATCCTCACTCTCTGAAGTCAGAGATATGCTCCCACCCAGCCAGGTCTGGAAGATTTCCCCAGACTGAGAAACTTAAGTCCACTTCACTGGCTCAAAGTTAGGATCACAGTTCTAGCCCTGAGCTCCTGTAGACTGAACCTGGCATGTCCGGAACAAAAATGTTTAACCTATATCCAGGCTGTGTCCCATCCACACAAAGGATATCTCCCTCTGCCTTCACAGGACAGGGTCGCACACTGAGCTGAGAGCTGACGACCTTCCTCCGGAGCCATCCCAAGCCTCAGATGCCCAGAGGCCAGCAAACTGCTCCAGCATGGTGATTTCTAGATTTCTCATCTAAGCAAGGGCTACTCCTTAGCACCAAACTGGCAACTATCATGTGAGGGACCATTTCGCTGTCAGAGAAGGTGAGCATCGTCACCAGTGTTTCTTTACATCTGATTTCCCAGAGGACGTCAAACCAGCCTTGCTGCCTGTCAGCACCCAGAGAGCAGCCTGTCTCCCGGGACATCAGGACCCCACAAGGCCCCAGGACCCGTTCAGCCCCCTCCCCAAATCAAGGAGGCTCAGAAGATCCCTGGCAAGGCCTGAGCCCCGGGAAATGACAGCACCTAGCAGCATTAATAACTCTACCAAATCACCATTGATGGAAATCAGAGCAGGAGGGACCCCAGGAATCACCCAGGTCCAAAGACCCCCTGATCTGAATGAGGAGACTGAGACCAAAGGGCTGAAGTCCACCGTTCTA
Source organism: Mesoplodon mirus (assembly GCF_964341445.2). Taxonomy (NCBI): domain Eukaryota; kingdom Metazoa; phylum Chordata; class Mammalia; order Artiodactyla; family Ziphiidae; genus Mesoplodon; species Mesoplodon mirus. Next base: position 49,527,739 of record NC_138990.1, read on the forward strand.
GGTTACACTGGTGAGCAAATGCAAAGCTGAGAACAACATTCACATCTCCAGACTCCAGACTCTTTCTATATACACTCTGACCTGCAAAGTTCATACCAGGAAAAGCAACTACCTTTCTCTCACCTTCTGAACCCAGACCTCACAGAGGCCTCAGAGGCTCTGTGCTAAACTGGACCCACCCTTGGAGCTAAAGAAATTTACCTGCACAGGAGATCTTGCTCCTTTAAGCAAATGGACAGGCTCTAATCCCAATGCAGATAGAACCCGGCTGCCCGAGACTACTCTTTATGTAAGGTCCTTTTTAGGCGCAAGTGCTGGGCTGATTCTGAGTTCCTGCCTTCCACAGTTTTGGTTCCTCCCCGCTGTGTGTTCCCTGGAAGGGAGGGGGCTGCCCGGGGCTTTGTGATGACATGGTACAAATCCAGTTATTTTCTTAGAACAACATACAAACAGAATTTGTTCCAGTAATGCCTTGAAGAGAGTTAGTCATCTTCTCAGTTCCAATCTAGGTATTTGGAGATAACGGCTTAGAGCATTATATCATTGCCGGAAATAATACAATTATTATTTTCCTTTGCGGTCTTCAGAGTCTGATGCAGCTTTTCCTGCTGAGGAGGAACTTTGTGACTCCTTTTTCCTACAGAGATAGGGGAGATCCCCCTCTCCCTTCCCAAATCTGCTCCCCAAATCCCACTTTTCTGCCAATTTTGCCTTCATGTCTTTGACCACTCAAAGCTAGAAATGTTGACCCTTATTGATTGTTTCCTTACAATTCACACTGGCTATTCCTCCCTCAAAACACTTCCTGGTGCTCACATCGTTGCTCTTTTGGGAAGACTTCTCCTGGGTTCCCAGCACAACTTACACAGATTTTCTTCCTGGTGATTAAGTCAGTTCCAGCTTGTCTGACTCCACGCTTGCACACCTTGGATCCCTAGGACCTAGAGCAATGGCTGGCACCCAGTGAGTGCTCAGTACACGTCAGTGGAATTAAAAGGTCCCTTACCTCTAGAACTCCTCTCTCCTCTCCCTTCCTACATGCTTCTCTGCAGTGGCCTTTTGCCCTGACTCTAATCTCTCACACCTCGATCTTTCTGTACAATTATCACCTCACTCATTTGAGTAATACTGATAAAGAAGAGTACTGATAATAATAGCTGTTATGGACTGAATGTTTGTGTCTTCCCCAAATCCATATGTGGAAGCCCTAACCCCACAGTGTGTCTGTATTTGGAGTAAGGAAAGAAATGAGTTTGTAGTGACTCAGCCCTGATCCGATAGGATTAGTGTCCTTAAAAGAAGAGATACTAGAGGCGTCTCTCTCTCTCTCTCTGTCTCTCTCTCTGTCTCTCTCTGTCTCTCTGTCTCTCTCTCTCTCTCTCTCTCATTGTGTACCGAGGAAATGCCACATGAGGGTGCACCAAGAAGGCAGCCATCTACCAGCCAGGAAGAGAATTCTTGTCAGAAACTGACTCTGTCTGTTCTTACCCAACTTCCTGGTACTCTTCTTTCAAAGAATCTGCGTGCTCTACACAAGCCGGACCTTCCCACAAACTTCAATGCATTCTCTGAAGTATCTCCTTCCTTTTCCTCCAATCAAACTTCTCATTCTTTTAGGGCATTGGAAAGCAATCTGATTGAACTAGTTCTCACTATTGTGTGAAAGGGCTCACAAATCCTTATCTTCACCATAGGTATTTGCATTTTAAATAGAAACCTCCTTGCCCTAATCCTTGGTGGTTGGAATCTCAGGCAGTGACATAAGAAGTAAAAAAGGCCAGGAGAGGAATAAGTTAAGGTGCCCAGTATAGTGAACAGTAACTGTTCAAAAGTGTTCATTCTTGCTTACATGGATCACTTATGTTATTATATTAGACTCACATTATAAAACAAGTAAAGCTGTTATGTGTCCAATACAATTGTAGATGAGAAAAACTTCTGAAATACTGTGGTTAAGATCTAACCACTCCCCGCAATGATCCCCTTTTTTGCAGATATAAGAGTGAAACAAGAAAATCATGAGATATTATAGCTCTGGCAAGTGTTACTTATGGCAGCCCTATAGACAGGGATTTAAGGTCCTGGTGGTTATGGTAGCACCAAAGCTTCATAAAACAAATTGACAGCATCTCTGATGTTTCTTCCCACTTGATCTTTATTCAGTTGGTTGTATGTCTTTAAAACTAGGATCCAACAAGGAAGAGAGAAGAGATTTGATTTGTGAGTAGGAGAAAGGAAAAGGAAAAATTGGTGGTTCCATATATAATTTTTAAGCGTTAGAAATTTATCCAAAAACCAAGATAATAAAAAGAGGCTTTGTGGGCGAGCTCATATATTAAAAGTCATCTCCAAGGTTCCAAAGTAAATTCTAAGACCTAAGTTATTAATTTCTTCACACTGAAGATATATTCAGAATGTCATAGGAAAATATTCTTTAAGAAACTCACTAGGAAGTTCGGAAATAAAAACAGACAAGGTATTTTTTCAACAGGAGGGTGTTTTCCTAAGTTGTCAGAGAGTTAATTAGAATTTCAAGGACATTTATTTCTAACCCATAACCCGAGTGAACTCCAATTGTCATGGAGTGCTGTATCTGGGAAGGGCTTGGGGATGCACTGGGAGTCAGGCAGATCAGGAGGCAGGGCAGGCATCAGGGCAGGATGGTCTGGAATGGGCGAGGGCAAAAAGATGCAGAAATACAGCGAGGTCCAGCTCCAGGCAGGCAGCATCAGAGAGGGTCTAAAACAGCTATGGTGACCTGACCACAGAACACAGCTGGATTCTTAGAAAAGTGGCGGATGTAAGGCTGACCTCCATCTCTTAGGGAAGAGGGTCTGAGGCAGGGAGCTCTTCCTGGTTTAGGATGCAAGGCAATTGCTTCTCATAGAAAACCATACAACAAAAGAGCAGAATTATTGGAATAGATGTCAAGGGCCCATAAGATATCTAAATTAGGTCCTAGTTATTTCCCCAGTCTTGGGGCAGAATTGGTCACTAAATCTGGGGTGGATGGAGGTTAAATGGAAGCAGAAGCAGGAGCCCTCCTCCATCACCATCCACTTGGGTTATTGTCTTCTCTGCCCCACTTTCTCTGACCTAATGTTGGTCCAGGGGACCAGGTTTGTGTAGCGAGTAGGGTCACACTGGGGTAATGCCTGGGACACACTTGTATATGACATATAGATCATATACGTTATATAATATTTCAGTTGACTGGAAGTGCACTTTGGCATTTCTTTAGCAAGTTCATGAAACATCCATTAATCTAGCACTCTGGCTCCCCCCTTTTTTTTTTTTTTTTCTTTTGCGGTACGCTGGCCTCTCACTGCTGTGGCCTCTCCCGTTGCGGAGCACAGGCTCCGGACGCGCAGGCTCAGCGGCCATGGCTCACGGGCCCAGCCGCTCCGCAGCATGTGGGATCTTCCCGGATGGGGGCACGAACCCGCGTCCCCTGCATCGGCAGGCGGACTCCCACCCACTGCGCCACCAGGGAAGCCCCCCTTTTTTTTTTAAACATACTTTCCCCCATGACCATTGGAAAGACTCTGATAACCTAATTCATGAAAAGATGTGCATGACTGAGGACAGTTAATTGTCAAATGCCACTGATTCAGTCATAAAACGTAGACCTTGAAACCTAGAACTTCATCTATTAACCATAAGCCACTAGGGGAGATCTTCCTGGCATGATGGGCCTTCCTGGTATCCCCCCCAAAATCACACAATTATGAAGTTATGGATTATTCTTCCAAACAAAGACTGTCCAAAGAGAGAAAAACAAAGGAACAAAAAGGTCTACATTATGATTTGTTTTTTAGCTCCTAGTCTGGTTCCCTGACAGATAAAAAATGTTGTCTAGACTTCATTCTGTCAAAGCCTCATAGTATACATTTCTTAGTTTCTGCCTCTATTCTTAATTGTGTTCTTGGCATTATTAAACTTGTCCAACTGATACACAACTACAGAGCATATTGCTAACCATTTTTCTTCCCAGCTCTTACTTTATTCCTGACATCATTTTGCTTTGAGTGTCTCACAATTTTAGCTCTACTTATCTGTCGGTGTGGATTTGTTTATTTTGCATTTGACTTGTGCCCTGGGCTATCTTTATTGGCAGTACGTTTGTCTGCCATTATGATGCTCATGGCAGGGAAAATTGATTGCTGAGGAGAACAGTGTGGTTTCCATATTTTCTTCCAAGAGGTGGCGGCAAGATTTCTGTCAGGAAAAATGCTCTCATGGTAAATAAACCGTGACTAATCCCAGGGGTACAAAAATGAGTACGACATGGCTCCTCATGCCCAGAAAAATCCAAGAAAGGAGGTGAAAAAAGTCCCAAAGCCAGGAGCATCCCAGCCAGGGTGATGATTCCAGTAGAAGTGCCAATACAGTAGCTCCAATTCCTGAGAGTTCCGTCATGAATAAACGTCTAAAGTGATGTCTCTAGCATGGAAGCTTCCGGGTTGCCAATCAAAGGAAATCCTCACCTTTACAGTTATGTCTACGAGCCGTCCTCAACCTTGCATTCTCTTAAAATAAGAGTTTCTCTATATCCAGAAAACAACACACTATTATGGAATGTGTGGCTTAAAGTTTTCAACAGGACATTGGCAGAAATTTATGTTGAAATATATTTTCCTCCTACAGTTCCATGGAAGGGTTTGTGTGTGCCTTTCAACACATAAAAGATCAAACATCCTTTTAAGCCAAGAGCCTAATCTCTGATCAGACTGAGTGTCTGGGCTTTCGAGGATGAGGCAGTAATTTTGAAAACGTCAGTCACCTAGTCACCCTCAGGTCTGAGCCTCCTAAATGCATGATGTGTTTTGCCTTGATCTGCCCTCTCTGGAATTTTGGAGTCTGTGTCCTAGAAAGAGCTTACACTTAGAGCCAAATAAACCTGGGGTTTGAACCCAACTCTAATCATTTACTGACTCAGTTTTATTATTTCAGTTTTATCATCTACAAAGTAGGGATAATATATACTTTGTAAGATTAGTGGGAAAATTCAACTATTCATTTCATAATGAATACAAAACATTTAGTCCAGTGGCTGGTCCATAATAAGCACTCAGTAAATCGTGTTAAAATAGTAATTAAAATTATTCCTTAATGATTGAATTTAGTGCTTACCAAGAGGTCTTTGGGAAACTCTTAACCCTGGGACTGAATGTGAGCTGCCTGTCTACAGGATATCCAGGGGAAGCTCAGACTGGAGATATGAATGTTTAGGATTATTGGCAGACAGATGGTAACTGAAATCTTGCAAGTGGGGAATAGCACAGTAGTAGATTGGTTGTTTTTGCCCTCGCAGGGAACAGTCTTCCAAATATAATTTTTAAAATTTCAGTTCCTTAAGTTATCCATAGTACAACATACTGACTGGTTCCCTTACTGTTATCCATATCATATCAGACCACATCTGGGTTTATCATCAGTTCACCTACACGTCATAAAAACGGTGGCACATGCCCTGCTCTGCCTCGTTCTAGGTACTAAGCTTCTGTTCCGCCCTCTGGGAGAATCATGACACTTCGAACTGTCATGAAAACAAAGTAAGTCATCTGTGTGAGAGCAGCTAGCATAGTGCCAGCCATATAACAGGCTTCCAGGCAGCACTGATTGTCCTCATCTCCTATGTTTGTGCTCATGCGGCTCAAATCTTATAATTATTTTTGGCAACTACATCTTAGTGTTGACTCACATTGAGTTTGCTGTCAATTCAATCTCATGTCTCATGTGTTAAAACATGTGAGTTCTGTCCCATCCTGCAAAAGGAAACCCTTTGAGAAGATCCTGGACTGAGCTTCAGTATCCTCGTGGCTATCAGTAGATATCATTTTCCAAACCTACTGTTCCTCCTGTGGTCTCAGTTTCTATTCACAGCATCACCATCTACCCAGGCTTCTCAGAAACACTCAGAGCACATAACACAAATATGGAATTATGTATGTAGGAGTCTATACACACACAAATACATGTATCTGTCAAATCTAAGAGGATGCTATATGCCAGATGCTAAGAATACTTTTTTATCTGACCCCCCCCCAAAAAAAAGCATTGAAAAAGATCACAACTCCCAAGCCAAGGAGGTGAAAGAAAGAAGAATCCAGACAGGTATCAGAATAGCACTGACATGGGGAACAAAAAAAGAAGGCTCCTTTTTAAAATTTCAACATTGTTTTGAAAATTCTGGCAAAATATGAAATACAATTATAAACCTCAATAGTATTAATAAAGAAGAAAAACACTAGTTGATCCTCATTTAACTGGAAAACTAAGAATGAACTAAAAAGTACTGTATGAATGAGTATTAAGTAAAAAAAACTATACATTAGATAAATACTTTTTAAAGTAATGGCATTCCTATATATAGCAATAAGCAGTTAGAAATTATCATAATAGAAATATCTTTAATAGTAACAATAAAAATATAAAATAACTGAGAATAATCTTAAAGGAAATTTTTTAACCTATTTGTAAACTATAAAAAGTTTACATGGATGTAAAAGAATAAGTGGAAAGCTGTATCATTTCCTTGGATTGAAAATTTAAATATTAAGATGTTAATTCTCCAAAAATTAATTTATAATTTTATTGAGATTCTGATAAAAAATATCCCAATGATCTTGTTTTGTGGGGGAGGGAAGAGACGAGGAGAAGGTAATTGACAAAACATCTTCAAAATTTATCTGGATGAGTAAACACAGAGATATAAGATGAATGTCCTTATTATAAAAACAAGGAAACTTTTTCAAAACAATGAGAAAAACACAAAATGTTTTTAGAATAATAAGGATAAACCAAAATAGACAGTCACAGAAGAAATATAAATGGCTAATAAACAAATGAAAAATTTCAAACTTTTTTGTAATAATATATACACTCATTTTAAAAAATGAAATATTTTCCAGTTCCCAAATTGGTGAATTTATTTAAATAATAACATACAGTGTTGGGGAAAAAAAAAACCCTAGGAACTCTAACATCACTGCAATAGGGATACAAACTGTTGTACCTCTTTTGAAAAGCAATTTGGTGGTAAGTATCAAAAGAATTAATAATGTTCCCAATGGTTCCATTTATAAAATACATATTAAGTAAATAAAACCATGGATGAAGAATTATGTACAAAGGTGTTCATCTTTCAGTGAAACAGAATAGATAACTCTGAAATAAAGCTTTTATTATTGTTGGCAATAATTCTGCCAATGATTTACATGTTTGTTATTTAGTATGGTTAATTAAATTAAGGAATTTCCACATAGTTGAATATTAGCATTCATTCCAATTAATTATTTGAATAGTTTTCCAGGATATGTGAAATACACATGGTATAATGTTGACTGGGGAAAAGGCAGAGGATAAATAAATATACTGACAGAAATAAGATGGAAACTAAATTACCCCCAAATTTCATAATTACTTTTCAATTAGAAGGAACAGAAGATTGAGAAAGAGAGAGAGAGAGGGGGGGGGGGAAGACAAGGACAAGAAGAAAGTGAGACTAAGAGATTGTTAAAACATGTTAATAAGGGAGAGTGAATATTCATACCAGATATTAAGATGTATCATAAGATTACAGTAATTTAAATGGCATGTTACTAAAAATAGACACAGCTCACTGAAACAGGATAACTCTGAAATAGAGCTTATATTATCCAATAATTTATAATAATGTGTCTTTAAGAAGACTTGACAAATCAAAAGAGAATGGAAGACTATTTAACAGAGAACTGGTAAAGAATCTGGAAGTAGTTTTGAATACATCACAACTCCACAACTTTATACCAAAAAAAAAAAAAAAAGCTAATGATGAATTTTAAAGTTACATATAAAAGTTTCAAACTAGAGAACAATTTCAAGAAAATAAAAACTCAAATTCTTGAGCAGGAGAACTCTTTCTAAGTTTAATGTAGTAATGGGAGAAATCATAAAGAATAAAACCAATAGCTTTGGGCTTCCCTGGTGGCACAGTGGTTAAGAATCCACCTGCCAATGCAAGGGACACGGGTTCAAGCCCTGGTCCGGGAAGATCCTACATGCTGCGGAGCAACTAAGCCCGTTTGCCACAACTATTGCGCCTGCACTCTAGAGCCTGTGAGCCACAGCTGCTGAGCCCGCGTGCCTAGAGCCCGTGCTCCACAAGAGAAGCCACTGCAATGAGATGCCCACGCACTGCAACCAAGAGTAGCCTCCACTCGCCACAACTAGAGTATGCCCATGTGCAGCAACGAAGACCCAACACAACCAAAAGTAAAAATAAATAAAATTAAAAGAAAAAAGCCAATAACTTTTCCTATAAAACAATTTTAAACTCAGTAAGCAAAAAAAAATTTTATAATCAAAATTGAGAAGCAAAATACAAACTAAATAAAATAAAAATAAATACAGTTTTTAAATAGAGAAAAACCGAGACATAGCTGCTGAGTAGCAGACTTTTAAAGATAGGAGCAGGTTCTGCTTCTTCAACTTCCACTGTTGTCTGCTTTTGTATTTTTAAATAATGCCTGCTCCTATCTTCTGCCTTTATCAGGTTCCTTCTGCTGGTACACATTTTGTGATGGTCATAGCCTTATTGTTTTACGATCATTAGCCAACTGCAGGCAATTCACATTTCCAGTCTCTCTGCCCATCAAAAGCCACTTCCCTAATGAGTCAAGTTTGTGGCCTGCTTCAGCACTGAGCTAGATTTCAAGAGAAATGACAGCTTAGCCTTCCTCATCGAGAAGCTTCGTCTACCTCCCCTAGTGGGAGACAGGCAAGATTTACCATCTAGGAAAGATGCTCAAGACTTGTCCTTGTTCCAGGGTCCCTCTGGATTCCTGTGCTTTTGTCATTTCACTGCTTTGTTACTTTTATTACCCAAGGGGGGTTGTTTAGTGGGCTGGTGCAATCAAGGTACTGCCTACAGGGACAGATTGATATGTCTGGGCTTGGGACCAAGAACTTGCTTCTGGTTTTGCTTTCATCAGGAAGCTCGGAGCCACACAAGCTGCTCACTTCTGATGAGCACTGGGTGAGCTCACCTCCCCCCGACATGATCGCTGCTGCACCAGCCACCTGCCCCTTCTCCTCCTATCTACTGCCTCAAGGGTTAAATTATTTTTCAGAATTCAGGAGATTTTGGAAAGCTGCCTCATACCTTTTGTGGATTGATGGGAAAGGAGGTAGGATCATAGATAGCTCCACAGAGGATGCCTGTGTGGGCAAAGCTTTTGACCTCTCTGCGTGAGTGTTCCTCTCGTGGAAACATTCCTATCTTCACTTTCAGCACTGCTGTGAGGACCAGATGCTACAAGGGCAATGCCCACCCTCTAGGAACACAAGAGCTATGAAAGCAGAGACTGATAATGAAGGTGATGATGGAAGGTTTTCTAATTATAGCTCACATCTTGTAAGTTACAAATGTCTTGCCTTTGGGAGATGAGGTTCTCAGAGAGAAAACTGAGCTGTAGGGGCTCAAGAAGCAGACATTTTAATAAAACCAGACATCCACCACTGCCTCCCATGGTGTGGGCTTTCTTCCTTGTGATGTTGGACTTTTCCGGTGAGCTCATCCCTGGTAACCTAGGAATGAGATTCTCTTTCTGCCCATGAGAGCTGCTGTGTATGACAGATGCATGTCCCAGCAATTAAGTATCAATAGGTGAGGCGGTAACGGTATGAACAGGGCAGGCTGTTCAGGGACAACTGGACAACTGGACTCAGCCTGTTACTTCATCTCCTTTTCTGTTTATAAATTTCCCGAGTACAATTTCCTAATCTCCTTATTTTTATTCCAGACTTCCCTTTTTTGTATGCATTCAGTTTTCATTCATTCAAGGGGAAAGTACAGTAGTTCAAGTAGGAAGAACAGTAGTTCACTTTCCCCTTGAATGAATGAAAACTGAATGAACAAAAGTGAACTTACATGCCATATGTATGTGTGTGTATATATATACACATACACACATATAAATACATATACGTAATTATGTCTATAGATAGATAGATATTTGTATAGAGATTATAAAATGGTATTAGGTCCTTAACCTACACTGTGTCAATTTATCCCCACGACAGCATTGTGCAGTGTCATTCTTAGACTGGGTTTCACAGATGAGAATATTGCCATAAGAAGAGGTTAAATAGCTTAGTCTAATTCTCAGCAAGAGGAATTGGCTGAGCTGATGCATTTTCCCCTTCAGTGGAGCTCAACAAAATGAGTAAACTATGGTATACTCATCTGGGAGGGGCCAGGCTGGGAGGGGCCCAAGCTCTAGGGTTGTGGACACCTGGGCCGCCACTTGAACCGTCCTCCTGACTCCTCTAACCTCCCCAGGTTAGGGCCAGGGTGCAAGCTTTTTTTATTCCAGGTTGCCACTGCAGTTTTCACCTTCTTCTTCCTCTACTTCTGGCCAGACTTTGGTGGTCTTGGTAAGAAAGGGAAGAAAAAGATGGAAAAAGCCCGATTTCATAGTGTCACCCTCAAGGGCCTATAGCGAAGGCCACACATCCCACTACTAGCCGTTGTGTTTCTTGGAGCCCATGAGCCACCCTCAGTTAAGATATAAATGAACCGGAAAAAGTTACTCACTGACCAATGATATGCTAGCTTATTAAATACGTCCAGAACACAGGGCAGCGCCCACATAGTGAATAACAATAACAGTGATTACTATACTAAGAGCTAAAACAGTGTATACTGAGCACTGTCAACGGACCAGGCAGTCACTGAGCAATCAACATGCATTGTCTCCATTCATTCTCAAAAAACTCTCACTCACAGTGGAGCTGAGGCTGGGAGAGTGAAGTCACTTTCCTGAGGTCGCTAAGGATGTGCAGGCCCAGGGACCCTATGTACTGCAGGTTGTCTGCCTGGGAACCTCAGGGTAACAGACTATAGGAGCCACGTGGTGGGCCTAGGAGAAGCACCTGGTAGGAGAGAGGCCGCTAGCAGCCAGCGGGGGCTGAAAGCGAATGCCGCTGACAGAATGTTGAGTAGGAAAAAAATTAAGCTCCAGGGGACTACGTGCAGCAGGATATGCTTTTTACAAAGTTCCAGAGCACGAAACCTCAACAATATGCTATTATTAATGATAACATTAATTTAAAAACCAAGGGAATAAATTCCAGGTAGTGGCTAGCTCTGGGGATGGCGGGGCACAGGATACGGGAGGGACACAGAGATACATGCAAATTATTGCTAATTTTTCCAGTTCTTGGATTGGCTGATGGGTTCACCAGGGGTTCATTGTATTATTTAAAAGTGTGTTCAATAAAAAAAGAAAACAGTGTAACAAAAAACCCAGGTATAAGGAGTTTTTCTTGAACCACAATTATGAAAAAAAAATCTACTTTTGTGTATCTAAGGACCAGATTTTTTTATAAAGGATAGGGGGAATAATAAATAAACAGCCAAGTACTCATATTCAAGGTTAAGAAATAAAGCACTGCAAATATATAGTTGAAGCCACCTGTGTCCCCATCCCCAATTTCACTTCTGTCCTTAGTCCCCAGAGGACATTGTTTTCCAGATTGTTTTCTATTTCCTTACTTTTTAAAAACTTCTGAGCATCATGAACAACAGGGAGTGTTTTTTGCATAATTTAAAACTTTAGAGAAGTGGTATTGATTATGCTTTGCATCACAGCCTACCTCGGGCTTTATTTACCCAGCACTGTGTTTTGGCATCAGATCCAGTGTCCTCATTTTCACGTTTGTATAGTACTATTTTATTATATGAAATTAATTTTGTTATATGAACATGGCACAATTTATCCACTTTCTTGGTGAAGAAAATTTCATTGTTTATAATATTTTGCTGTTACAAACAATGCTGCCCTCAACATACTTATCTCCCCATGCACCTGCACGTGGGCAAGAGTCTCTCTAGATAACAAGTAGGCATGGGATTGCACGGTAGATGGAGGCCACACACACCTTGAGCTTTGCCAGGTAATGCCAAATTGTTTCCTGAGGCGTTTATGACAATCTACACGTCCACCAGTGACGAGTGAGAGTTCCCATTGCACCACATTCTCACCACCACTAGTTATCAACCGATGTTTTTCTTTTTGGCCATTTTGATGGGTGTGAAGTTCTATCTAATTGTGGTCTGGTATTTCTCTAACTACTGATGAGGTTCAACATTTTTTCTTGTGTTTATAGGGTAGAAGTCATGTAGCCTCTTTTGGAATAGGAATCTGTCTTCTGCTAATATATTTTTTTCTGTTGGAATGTTTGTCTTTTTCTTACAGATGTGCAGGCATTAATTATATATTTTGGACGCTCTTTGGTTGGTTTTATGTATTGCAAATATCTTTTCACTATCTTTTGTATCTTCAGTTGAATAACAGTGACTTAGGTTTACTATTGCCAAATGTATTTCATTTGCCATTTGTTCTTTTGGTGTCTTACTGAAGGAATTCTTCCTGACCTTGTTGTAATATATATATGCATTCTCTGTTACAACTTCTGTATATATCAGGTTTCCACATGTCCTGACTAATTTACTGGGTCACTGTTCCCTTGATCTATCTCTATGCTAAAACCTCACCACCTTAACCACTGCAACTTGATAATGACTTCTACTATGGCAAGTTCCCTTCATCTAGTTGTTGCTCTTGCTGTTGATATTGTCTTCTTTTTTTCTCCTCCTTCTCCCTTCCTCCTCCTCCTTTCTTTTTTTTTTTTTTTTTTTTTGCGGTACGCGGGCCTCTCACTGTTGTGGCCTCTCCAGTTGCGGAGCACAGGCTCCGGACACGCAGGCTCAGCGGCCATGGCTCACGGGCCCAGCCGCTCCACGTCATGTGGGATCTTCCCGGACCGGGACATGAACCCGTGTCCCCTGCATCGGCAGGCGGACTCTCAACCACTGCGCCACCAGGGAAGCCCTCCTCCTCCTTCTAATCCTCCTGTGCCTTCCTCTCTTTTTCTTTCTTCTTCTGGGATACCTTAGCTACTCTTGGACTATTTATTGTTCTACGTACATTTTAGAATCGACATGTTAATTTCCATGGAAAACCCCATTCAGATTTTAATTTAAATTCTATCTATTATTGAATCTGGCAATTATGCTATAAAGAACTCACATCTTTGTGACATGAAATCTTTCCATAACTGAACATGGTATGTCTCCCCCACTTATTTAGAACTTCTTTAATGTCTTTCCATTAAGTTGTATTACTTTTCATCTAAAGGTCTGTACATCTTTTGTCAGATTTATCCCTATGTTTTTATTTTTTGTAAATAATTTATTTTTTAAAAAATTCTCTCTTGTAACTCGTTATTGTTAGTATATAGACATGCTGCATCATTACTTGGTTCCTTTTTTTAAAAGATAGATTTCCCAACTCTTCACGACTGAGAGCTAGAGTTAGATGTGTCAACACGCACTCGATAAGTTAGATATTCGGGGCTGACATTTAGTTGTACACAATACCATGGCTGTACTAATTACTAAAATATTGAAATATTTCCACAAAGGAACCCCTGACTTCCCCACCAGCACCCTAGCCATCCTGGCCTCTCCCCGTCAACAGACCCAGACCTTCCCAACTTCCAGACACTACTAATGAGGTTTAACATCTTTCCTTATATTTTTAGGACATGCTTGTAGCCTCTTTTATAAAAGGAATTTTTGCATCTTTTGCTAATGTTTTTCTATTGCAATTTTTTTCTTATTAACATACAGGCATTAATTATATTTTTTGGATGCTCTTTTGTGGGTTTTATTATTGTAATATCCTTCACCGTCTTTTGTTTCTCTACAAAAAAGGGCCTTAGGCCCTGCTTCACTGAGAAGACAGACTTCTGCTCTGATTGCTCCATTCCCATGCCATGTGAGATGTTAAATATTTTGAAAGTTGCCTCTTATGCTCATATGCCAGTGCTAACTTAACACCAAGGGTGAGATATTAATCTGAGTGGTTTCTCAACCAGGGGTGCAGAGCTCAGAATGAGGTGATCAGCTCTGGGGTTCAAGTAGGGAGTCAGGAGATCTGAGCTGTAGCCAAGGAGATTGGAGCCAGCACCCACCTCTGACAATCTCCACTCGAAACCCTGCAGCTCACCATGCTCCTCCCCTTGGAGTTCCCATGGGCACCTCGACCACATGTTTCAGACTTTCAATGCTAAGTCTGCTCTCTTCCCGACTCCCCTAACTGGTGGAACAGTGTCTCCAACCATCTTGTCCCCTACAGTAGAAAATTCAGAATTATCCTAGACTCCATCTTACCCTTATTATTGCTTACCAAGATTTGTCAATTCTATGCCATTAAAAAATAAAAAAATCTCTTGAATATGACTTTTTCCCAGCCCGATTACCCCAACTCCTACATTTTTGAATAGTTTCCTAATCCGTCTCTTGGCCTCCAGCCTCTTTTGCTTCTCCAGCCCCTCCCCTGCACTTCTCCCAGCATTAGCAGTCCCACCTGGCCCATTAGCCTACTCTGTTTCCTCGTCTGTGGAGGGGGGTATATGGGAGCCATCTGCCTTGGCAGGACAGAGTATTTTGTCACTGATCCTGATGAGAATGGTGCGAATATAAAGCAGATTGACTTTGAGTTGGTTTTATTATTGTGTTTAAATTCCCTATAGACAAATACACCCCTTTTTGCCTACACCTGGCCAGCTGTCATCCGCTTCTCCTTGGCATGACACTGGAGACATGATCTGCCTCATAGAGCTGCTGCGAAGGTTAAATGAAACAATACTCACTGGGAACTTAGCCCAGGCCCCTGCACACGGTGAGTGCTCAGTCAATGTTAACAGTTATTTTCAATAACATTATTATTGGTTCCTTATCGCCTCCATGATTCCTGTTTCTGCAGAGCCTTCTGTGCCTGGCCTCAGTCACTCCCTTCCACCCTCCTGAACCCAGTACTCTAGGTAGCAAACTGTTTTCTCTGCCTTCACCACACCAAGTTTTTCCATGTTCCCCAGCCTTTGCAAGTGCCCTTTACTCAGCTTGGAATGTCCTCCTTCTTCTCTGTAGATTCGTCATTGAAGATCCAGCTCACAGTCATGCTTCCTGTGACATCTTCCTCATATTATCCAGGCAAAAAGGATGCCTCCTCCCGCTGTGCACCCAGGGCCCTCTGTTCCTATCTCCTCTTTAAGGCCGGCCTGGGCTGAGCTCCTGGAAGGGAGAGACTGTATGTGCTCATCTTGGTGATCAAGTTTGTAACCACAGTCACCATCATTGTGCCATAATACCGGTTCAACACTTGTGGAGGTTTTGCTTGTTTTGTTTGGTTTTACTGGACGGAATGAACAAATGAATGAATGAATGAATGAAAATGGTTTTGACTTCATCCTAGACCTAGCAGAAAGTTTGGGTAGTGACAGTTTTGGTCATTCGGGGCAAGCTGATATTGGGCTCTTCTTTCCATGCCCCAAGAAAAATATTCCCAAGTAATAGAGAACCTGTCATCCTAAGGAATTAAACTCAGCAACTAAAGGAAAGACTGTATCTAAGAGCAGGGAGAGCGTGAAGCAGGTCAACTCTGTCTTCGCAGCTGTCCCTGAGAGGGCGCTGTTCCCAAATCAAACCTCCAGTGGCCGGGAATGAAATACCAGACCGTTCCCACCGGGCTCAGCATCCCTCCCTTTCCAGGCAGCAAGCGGTCGCGGGTCCCTAGTGGGGCGACTGCCCATAAACATGGCGGCGCCCTGCTCAGCTTCTCCCTGCCGCAGGGCCACGCCAGCCTTGCCAGTACTCGGGGACTTCCTCCGCGAGCCGGCTTCCTGCACGGCTGGCATTAAAACAGGCGCCTGGGGCTGCGGGCTGCGGCTGCAGATGCTGAGCTGTCCGCTGGCTGGGCAGCGCCCCCTCCTCCCCTGAGCCTCCCAGGCGAGCGGGAGCAGAGCCAAAGCAGCCCTAAACTGCACCCGAGCCAAAGCGGGAGAGAGCTGGGGGAGACCGGGGACCCCGGCATCTGACATTTTAATTGCAGGTTTGACTTTTTTCCCAAGATCGCAGCCCTCCCGCCCAGCCCAGATATCTTATCTCCCTCCGGCCTTGGTTGCTGGATGAAGCCGGGCCTGGGCTTTGGTCCCAGGAACAGGGGAAGAGCGCGTTCGCGGCCCCGCGCAGTCGGCCCAGGGACCCCCGAGCCCTGCGCCCCGGCCATGATGTGGCTGAGCCCCGCGCTCCGGTGAGGCGGCGGCGCAGCTGGGAGCCCGGCGGACCCGCCCTGCAGGACGACTTCCCCAAGGAACGGGGATCGCCGGACTCCGCGCCCTCCTGCTGGGACTGCGCACCGGGCCCGAGAGGGCGAGCGGTGGCCGCGATGTTCAGCTGGCTGCGTTCCGATGACCGCCGCAAGAAGGACCCCGAGGTCTTCCAGACGGTGAGCGAGGGTCTCAAGAAACTCTACAGGACCAAGCTGCTGCCCCTGGAAGAGCACTACCGCTTCCACGAGTTTCACTCCCCCGCCCTGGAGGATGCTGATTTCGACAACAAGCCCATGGTCCTGCTGGTGGGCCAGTACTCCACCGGGAAGACCACCTTCATCAGGTGAGCCGGCCAGGGCCCCCGCAGCCCACCCAGCCGCCCAGCGCTTAGGCCCTCCGCTCACTCCCGATGTCTCCTCCTGCGTGGAGACAAGTGGGAAGTCTTCATTTGAAGGCTCTGAAGAAATCCTTGTATGCGGGTATCCAAAGCTTACCCCACAATTTCATTGGATGGTCCCCTGCTCTATCCTACCTAGTGCCTCTCCATTGCACTTAGCCCTTGGCTTTGGTGGTCAGTTTGAAGTGTTAAAATTCAGAGCCATCCCTATTCTTCCCATTTTATAGATGGTGAAACTGAAACCCAGGAAGCCCAAGTGAGAAAGCTCCTGGTCGCAAGAGTACCTTAGGCTGATGGTGTTATCTTACCCCCTCTCCTTGTAGGGACATACCCTTGATGGGCAGGACCATTTCCCTTGACTTCTAAAGGCTTCAGCCACTCATATGAGGTCTTTACAGCTGCAGCTGAGGAGGTGGGCTTGGGAGCCTGTGGCCCTCTGTCTGGCAGTTCTACTTGTCCTTCTTTTATCCATTTCCTTCACTGAGCAGAGCTCCTACAGATATCTCTTGGAGACTGGCGACCAGCAGTGTCCAGAAGCAGAATGCTTTTTTCTTTTCCGTTGATCTTAATGGCTTCATAATCATATGAAAGCCTTTTGGAGGTGGAAGGGATATTGGCCGTGGTCTCATCCAGCCCCTTGACTTGGCAGGTGAGGTAACTGAAGCATAGAGAGGTTACATACATTGTTCAAAGCCATGTAACAGTGTGGGAGGCTGACCTGGGATGAAGGTCCTGGATGCATGGGAGGAGATGGTTGGCTAAATGCCTGTAACTCTGAGGGTGAGTCATCCATCCCCTTGAATTACAGAATCCCTGGGCTGGAGGGATCCTCAGGAAGTCAGCTTGTCCGCCCTGCATTCAGAGAGGTCCATATATTGTCCACTGGAGTGATAAGGACCTTTCCTATCTTTAGAAGACAGGCTTCTCTCCAGTCCTCAGTCCACACAGCCTTCAAGGCCAGGCCATCTTCCTTGGCCTCATTCACAGCCCTGCAAGCTGTTGAGGGTGCTCGAGGCTCTGTGTTGAGAGTCAGGCTCGTACAGAGCGGTGGTGTGTTCTGTGTCCACCGCCCCCAGAGTCAGTGGGGCTCATCTCCTGTGGAAGGTGTCAAAGCAGGGGTGCTCTTGTTTCCATTCATTGACCAAGCACCTGCAACATGCAAAACACTGTGCTTTGTTTGGCGAGGAAAGCAGAAGAGTTCACAGTCTGGTTCCTGATTTTCTAGATTCAAATTTTCTCTAGCTCAAAGCTTTTAACACAAGCCTTTTGGAAGCAGGGCATGTACCATACTAACATGTCATGTCTGAATGGAACACCAAATGAGTTTTTCCTTGTGGGGTGGACAGCCTTGGACTCAGCAGCTTTGAGAGGCTGAGTGATTTCTGAAGTTGGGTACCCAGGGGGAATGTTGGCTTTTGGATATCTCATATTGTTAGAACTACAAGGGCCCTTAATGATGAAGCTAATTCTTTGCTTCTTAACTTTTCAAAAGGTCAGTACCTCCTTTGAAAATCTGATGAAATATGTGGACCCATCTTTAGAAAAATGCACTTACATCCCAAATTTACATATAATTTGGGGGGTTCAAGGGCTGCCTTGGCCCTTAGGGCAAGAACCCCTGATCTAATCCATCTCCCTTATTTTGTTAAACACCCATTGCTGCCAAAGGCACTTCAGAGCTACCTGGGTTCTGTTCACGGTTTCCTTTGTAACACGCATACTCCACCTGGCCCGGTTTATGCCCCATGGGAAGCACAGGCCTTTTACAGGTGGCTCCTGCCCTTGCACAGCCTTCTGCAGCCCTCTGGACACACCTTGGTTATAATTCTTAGTACATTATTTAGAGCTTCTCCTTCCTGTAGCCCAGCACTTACCACTGTGCCTTAGCTCCCTGGGGCCTTGCCTGGGGTCTCAGCTACAGGAGCTCCCAGTAGAGGTTTGCAGAATGGAAGGGGAGATGGGGAGAAGCTAGCGTCCCTGAGGGCAGGATCCTGGAGCAGCAGACGTGCCTCTTGTCTGAGACACTGTCCTGGCTTTGCCTGAGTCATGCTCGCTATTGACTGGGTCTAAGAAAGTGGCAGAACCAAGTTGCCATAGATGACTCCTTATCTGAGGGAGACAGGAAGGCCAGGAGAGGCAGATCCCTCCTCTCTCTTATCCCCCGAGTACAAGAGTTCTCCCTCCCCACTCATGTCAGTAACTGAATTTAGCTCGTGCACCAAAGGCTGTCTCCCCTTGAGGGAGAGACTACCAGTGGGGGAGGAGGGGCTGCAGCACAGGGAAGCCCTCCAAAACCAAATTACAGATTTGCCCTTCTTCTCATTAAATCCACTGAATAGCTATTTTTTTAAATTGGAAAATGCAGACAAGAATACATTTGAGGAAGAAGAAAAAAATGCCCCATCATCCCACGACTCGGGAAACCATTTTAAATATTTTAGACATATATATATATATCTTCCCACCAGTATTTTTAGCTATTTTATAACACAGTTGAGATCGTGCCATAATGTAATTTTGTATGTGGATTTATTTCACTCATAGCATGAGCATTTCCCGGGTAAATTTTAAAAAATCTTTGTAAGCATTATTTTTAAGAGCCACATGATATTTCACTGCATGTATATGCAGTTATTCATTTAACCAAACTACTTCTTTTGAATGTTTGAAGTTGCTTCTAATTTTATTTTTTGCTATTGTAGAATCACTCTGAATATCTCTGTGCATAATATTTTTCCACATATTAGACTGTTTTCTCAGAGATTCCCAGAAGTGAAATCACTAGGCCAAAGGTTGTACAGAGTTCTGGGGTTGTTTTTTTGTTTTGTTTTGTCTTGTTTTAACATTTTCTTACTTTTTAATCTTGGTATTAAGAGTCATATTTTTGCGTTGCTTCCCAAGAGGGTAGGCTGGTACAACACCCCTCCCCCAAAGCAAAGAAAGCTCCCCTTGGGGTAGCTAAATGCTCCTGGGTTCAGAGTACAGCCTGCCTTCGCTGCTACGCCCTCTCCCATCCCTGCTTCTTGCCTTGAACACAGCGATTCAGGTCTGTGTTCCGGCCTGAACCTGTGAGGGACCTTTCCCTCGGAAGCAGACTTGCCTCTTCATCCCCCGCCCTTGGCCTTTTGCCACCTGAGTGTCCATCCACTTTCCGTTATATGTACTTGCCTCAGGGTCCATTTCTTGTCTCAGGAAGAACATACAGAAAAGGACATTCTTCTAACAGCTAATTAATGTGCTATGACCTCTGCCTGAAATAACTTCCCTGGCCTAAGGCCCGGCAACCCAGGGTAATAAACAATAAATTGGCCTGGTGGATGCTTCCTTCAACACAGGCTGCCTCTTCCAAGTACAGTAGCTCTGTGTCCTTCTGGCCTGACAGCCTTCCCTCCCTCCTCTGCTGTTTTTCTCCCTTCACTCTTCCTCCTTCTGGCCTGAAGCCTCAAGTCCCTCCTCTCTCTCACCGTTTGGCCCCCTGGTCATGGAGGTGAATAACTGGCTGCCCCAGGGACTGGAAGGCCCAGTGTCCCCAGTGTCTCAGGGGCCGCAAGGGAGGCCTCTCTGGACGGCGGCGGCACTGGAGTAGAGAACCTGTAGCACTGGGTATGGGGCCCAGGGCTGCTGGAGCTAAGCTGCCTGGCTGTCCACAGGGAGATCTGAGCTGGTCTTGAGGATCACCTGTGGCTCTTCTATAGCGTGACCCGGACTCTAAACTATGAATGAGCACATGGTGGAGTGGGCCAGTCGGGGGGGCTGCTCAGCCAGCCCTTTCGACCTCCCCCACTTTTTCAGGGGGCTCTCTGCATCCTCCCCCCAAGGTGATGCAGCACTTGCCTGTGGTTGTACCCTCTCCCCTCATCTCCCTGGCATCTCTGCTGCCCAGGCCTCATGGCAGCATCATCACCCAGGAAAGATGATTCTCTGGAAAGCTGAAGGGCTAGAGAAGGGGCCATCCTTCCATTCCAGGTAGACCCACTGACCTCTGCCAGGCCCATCCTGCCAGCCACAGCCCCTGCACGTCCTCACTCCTGTCCCCCCTCCGAGGTCCATGGATGTCCTTTTCCTGCCAGGGCTCTGACCTGCTGGTCCTTAAGTGGGAGTAGGTGGAAATCCACCTGCCTCTTACAAGGCTTGAGTGAGTGTTACTCAAGGGAGCGGAGGGCCTAGGGCAGAGGCACTGGGTCCACCTGCCTGAGGTCCGGCTTAAGATCTGCCTTGAGGGTCAGCTGTGGAGGTCATTGGGAGAAGGACCTCTGGGGAAGGGCTCCATGCCACTCCCACTGACAGCAGAACGCAGCCACGGAAAGCACATGGGCGGCTCAGCAGAACCCAGGCTCCCCTGTTCCCAGCCAAGAGACCATGTTTGGAAGGTCTAACCTTTCTGAATCTCAGTGTCCTTGCCTCTAACACGCGAATAGTGACACCTCATAGGGTCACTCAGGCCAGCCTGTCGCAGGGGTGGGCAGATGAGGCAAGGCTAGTGGGAGGCTTGACAGTCTGGCCACTGGTCTCCTCTGTGCTGGGGTCACTTTGATCCCTGGTGGAGGCTGCTGTGCCCCAGGGGCAGTGGTGACTGCTCCGTGGAGCACAGAGCTGACTCAGACCTCAACTCAGCCATTGAGTCCCCCATCTCCTACCTCACTTTGTGTCCGTGGAGTGACTTACGGTATCCCCGGAACCCCGAGAGGCTGACAGGACAAGCATTATTGTCTTGACCCCATTTTAAAGCTGAAGTACACAAGGCTTAGAGAGATCAAAGATACAGATATATATGGGAATTCCCTGGCGGCCCAGTGGTTAGGACTCCTCGCTTCCACTGCAGGGGGCATGGGTTCGATCACCGGTCAGGGAACTAAGATCCCACATGCCACATGGTGCGGCCAAAAACAAAAACAGAAACAAAACAAACCAAGATACAGATATATAACACGAGTACCTATAACACGGGCAGAAAGTGATACGTGCCTTCTGCGTCTACCTGAAGATATGCAAATTAAGAGCTATGTGGATTTTCACAGAGGCGGCGAGGGCCCTGGATTTGGAGTCCAGGTAGAAATGTGCTGAGTTCTTACAGGCAGTGATGAGATGTTTGTTTTCTCTAATTACTGTCTCTGCCAATGTGGGCACATGTCTGGTGTAGCCTTTGCTTTTCCCAAACTCATGCATGTCATCTCAAAACCTTCACTCTGACCCTCTGAGCTAGTTAGAAACCCAGGATTAGCCCTGCTCTATAAACTGGGGAAACTGAGGCAGTGGGCTCTTGAGGGACTTGTCCAAGGTCATATCTGTGATGAAGCAGACACCCACCAAGGCGCATTCCCTAACTGAGCCAAGGCAGAGGGTCCAGCCAGCCCAAGGCCTCTGGTGGCACTTCCTGTGGCCCCGGGCCCTCTGTTCCTCGCCCTGGATGCTGCCCCAGCAGCGGGGAGGTTTGGTCCCACTATGGCAGAGATGGGTACCCTGGAGACTGGGTTAAGATTCTTGGCTCCACGCCTTACCCTGGGTGCTTAGGTCACCAGTAATGCAAGCCACATGCTTAGACTGCCAGCCAAGCAGGACACCAAAAGATGAGGGAGATGTTAGGAAAGAGTTGGCTTAAGAGAAATATGAACAAAAGTGGGCCTCATGGGTAAAATCTGAATTGCATTGGGCTTCCCTATACACATTTTATGGTTTAGTATTTATTTTACATTGGATAGCAAGGAAGGGGACCCCAAACTTTTCAGCTCTTTGGGCCTCTAAATATTTGTATTTGGCCCTGAACTCGGGCAGCCACCATCTCAACTTGCTCACCTGCAAAACTGAAATAATTCAGCCATCCCACAGTGCTTCTAGGACCGAGTAAATGGAATAATTCAGGGAAAGGTCGCAGAACAGCACCTGCCTTACAGCAGGTGCTCAGCCTGTCAGCCCCTCCTTATTCTCTTGCTTCCCCATCTCAGCTGCTCCTACCCAGGCTTGAATTAACTTTTCTTTTTTTACACTGCCTTGGGAATGCTTTTGCCTGGTAACAGAGGCCATCTGTATCACTCCCCATAGAGAAGCAGCCATGATATTCCTCAATAGGTTTTCCTTTCTGGACACAGTGGTGGCTTTGTTAAGGGGGCACTTGGGGCTGCAGGCCATACCCAAATGTCCCTGAGAATTTACCCAGCCCTGGGTTCTCTGCTTGGCCTGACTGCACCCCTGGACTTGCTCCTGGCTTCACTGGACTCTGTATTTCTCCAGACTCATGTGTGGTCGGCAAACCTGGGGTCATGTGGGTTTAGCCGAGGAGGCAGGACAGCAGTTCCAGCCACCGGGCCCTGGCTGGGCCGCAGCTCCAGAACATCCCAGGAAGTGGCCCCCACTATGCTGGGCCGCATCACCCTTTGCCTGCCAGCACAGTGCATCTCAGGGATGAAATCTGAGACACCTGGGTCAGGAAGGTACTTCCCCACTGCTGCTTGGCCTTGTTCAGGCTGGGTATTTTCAAGGGTGCCTCAGACTGTTTGCTTCCACCCCTGTCTATTTCAGCTGTCCCTGAAGCCTTTGATGATATCCACCACCCTCCCTCTGCCTCAGAATTCGCCCATGCCACACTCCCTGCTTGGGGCTTCTCACCCAAGCACCCACTGGGACAGGTGCTCCCGGCACATGGGCAAGCATGGATGGGGTTTCCAGATCACGGTGTTGATTCTCATGAAACTGCTTCAAGTCCCAAGAATATCCTTTTAGATCCAGTGGGCCTGGGGCCTGCTTGGGTCACCTGATAGCAACAGCTTTTGCTGCCACGTCCCACCCACTGAGGCCGAAGTGTGAACCCCAAGGGCAGATGTTTATGGAGATGAGTAGTTCCTGGGTTTGTGGGCCCTGAAGCCTAACCTTTCCCCCAGGGCCTGGCCCTGGCCAGCCTCCTGCCAAACCAGATTCTTTTGTGGCCTTCTTGTCCCACTCCTCCTTCTAGTCCCAAGGGGGTGCTCAGCCCTTTTGCATTTCCTGGTCAAGGAGATACCTCAGGCAGGAAGGGAGACAGCGAATGTAGCCGTTAGGAGCGTGAGTGTTAGATTCAAATCCTAGCTCTGCTATTTACTGACTGCATAACCTGCAGCAAATAGTTTAACCTTCATCTTCTCTTCTGTAAAATAGGATGATGATCTAGGTTCTAGGTACTGGTTTATGTGCTTAAGGTTTGTAACTTATTTAACCCTCAGAACACCCGATGAGGTGGGTTTACCCACGAGGCCCATTTGATGATCAGGGTCATAGTGCTCACATCAGCAGAAACGTGACATGAAACGAGACAATTAATGGAAAATTCTAGAACGGTACCTGGCACATCACAGGTGCTTCATAAATCAGAACAATGATCTCCCATGTTACAGAGGAAAGTGCTGAGGTTTGCAGAGGTCGAGAACCTTCTGAAGGTTAGAGAAACCAGGTCTGCTGGCCCCAGGCCCTGAGGTTCCCTGTCTCTCACCCAAAACCCTGAAGAAGGAGCGCCTGAGAAAGCATGAAGCGTCGTCCAAGTGCAGCTGTGGTGATTTATCCTCCTCACAATCCAGCTTTCAAAATGGTCCTCTGATGGGAGGAAATCCTGTCTTCACACCCAGAATGTGGGGCTGGGATCCTGGAGGGAGATGGGGGGCTTCCCAAGGCAACCTAAAGCCCCCGGTACAGGCGGGGTGGCCCTGGGCAGCGGCCCCTCCGCAGCAGCTCCCCTGCCAGCTCCTTGGGGAGGGAGCCCGTGGCAACCCGACTTGAACTGCCCTGGAAGCACAGAGGCAACTAACAGCTCAGGACACAGAGAGGTGTCGATGAGCCGGAAGAAACCCCAGCCAGTGCCCCTGGCTGCCACTCGCTGGGCAGAGCAGACCCACCTTGGGGTGGCACAGGGTGGGCAGAGAGCATTTCCTCGGGGTAGAAGACAGTTGAAGAGCAAAGGATTTGGTGTTAGATTGATAAGGGTTTGGATTCCAGCGCCATCACGTTAAAGAGTTAATAGTGAGCTAATAGGACGGCTGTACTGAGGAAACCCTTCGAAGCCTGAGCTTCCTCAGTACAGCCGTCCCTTGGTAGTATCCGCGGGACCTTGGTTCGAGGACCCCACCTCCCACGCAGATGCTCAAGTCCCTTATGTAAAATGGCACAGTACGGCCGGCCCTCTGGATCCGCGGGTTCCACGTTCTTGGATTCAACCACGGGTCCTCCGCGGTTGGTTGTATCCTCAGATGTGGAACCCACGGATACGCAGAGCCCTGCTGTACCTACCCGTAGGGGTGCGGTGAGGCCAGAAAGAGATACGTTCTCAAAGTGATGAGCGCAATGTATGGCATGGACATGCTATTGAGTGTCAGTGATGTTATCAGCATAATGACAGGGTCTAGAGCAGGTTGTCAACCCCGGCTGCACATCAGAATCAACTGGGGAGTTCCTAAAAAGGACCGGTCGCCAGGACCCTGCCCTGAGCCAGCGGGTCACAACCTCTGGGCTGGGCCCCGGCACCGGCAGCTGGAGCTCCACGGTTGCTCCATGGGCAGCCAGCTGAGGACCGCTGGCCCTGGAGGTCTCAGGCTCTCTCCCCAGCCAGCAGCCTCTGACTTGCCATCTCTTCTCCTGAGGGCTCCTTGACTTTTCCCTCTGAGCGTGAACATTGGCCCGCAAGGTTTAGGGGGAGGGTCTTGGCACATGGTGAGGGCTCACCCTAGGGTCTGTGTTTGTTGGGCAACACACCCCTTAGCTCCTTGTCCATCATGGCCCCTGGGACTCTTCTCTGGCCAGTCCCAACCCAGGGCAGTTCTGGACTCCTCCGCCCGCAGTCCAGCCTTAAGCTGTGTGGGCTCAAAGCTGTTCGGGCTCAAAGCTGTTCTGAGCTCCGTCCAAAGGGCCTGGCTGTCTTTCCAGCCTGTTCTCTTCATTCTGTGGCTCACCGTGTGTTCTAAAGGGAGCTGTGGAGAAGGGCAGTGGCCTTGGGCTGTCACTGCCCAGGCCTGGAGCAAAGAGAGGCACCTGTCCCCTGGAGCCACAGCCTGGCACCTGTGCTAGAGGGTGGGACCAAAAGTCTAGGGTGGGACGGACATCCACTTGTCACAGTGTTCGTCACACAGTTTGTATTATGTACGAGTTATTTTTACATTAAATGACTGACTAAGCAGATAAATAAATAAGGACCTATGGATGGCCAGCAGAGCCTATGGGTGATCTAATTCTAACCAAGCCTGTGTGCAGGGACTTCGGCAGATGCCCTACAGCTGTGAAATCTACAATATTCTGTGTAGGAATCCGTTTCAAGCCATGCTTTATTTCTGAGCCCAAACCTTGCTCTTCCCCGCGCCCCCTGCCCCACAGCCCCGGCACTGCTTCATGGAGGGGAAAAAGATAAGGACCGACCAGGACAGATTTGTTACTTTAAGTTCAACTGAAATCCCACCTCCTCCCAAAGGTGTCTCCCTGCTGTGAAATCTCCTTGCTCTGGATCGGCCCCTCTGCCGTGCCTCACACCGTCTGCCTTGTGGTAGGCGTGCGGTGTGGATCTGTGAATAGAATCCCTGCATCATGACTGTGCTCCCTTCTGCCAGGTACCTGCTGGAACAGGATTTCCCAGGCATGAGGATTGGGCCCGAGCCGACCACGGACTCCTTCATTGCGGTGATGCAGGGAGAGATGGAGGGCATCATCCCCGGGAATGCCCTGGTTGTGGATCCTAAGAAACCTTTCAGGAAACTGAACGCCTTTGGCAATGCCTTCTTGAACAGGTGAGTGCAGAGGGAACACACACAGGCCTTGGGAGCTCTCTTTTCTTCTTGGAGTATGAGAGGTGAAAGGGGGGGCAGGGTCTTGGGAAACTCTGTACCTTTCCCAGACCTGGAATCTCTCTTGATTGTCCCCTTCTTGCTGGGAATGAAACCACCATTGATTAGGGATGCAGGACCTGCCAACACTGAGCTGATTTCTCCCGATCAAGTTGGGGGAAGGGTTCAGCTAGTTAAATCACATTTCTCTAATGTGTACCTCCCTCCAGTAAAAGCAGAGAGGGCTACTCTGTGTAGTTCCCAGCTTTTGCCTAAACTATGGAAGGGCTTTGCATCCAACTGGAAGGAGGCAAAGGAAGGTTCCTCCCTGTTCCTAGATATTGTTTTTACTTGGTGGCAGGAACCCTGGACGTAAGGTAGAAGCCCTGGCTTTGAGCACTGACCCTCCTACTAAACTCACTCTGTGACCTTGGACAAGTCACCTCCCCTGGGACAAATCAGCCTGCAGACACCAGGGCCATTGGGTCCATTTGAGTGGAGGAAGCTCTAGAGACTGCTTGGCAAGCTGACCCAGGCCTTTCCACTATTCTGTTTAACTAGAATGCAGGCTGATCCCCTGATCACGCTTGTTATGTAGATCCACACCACAATTTTGCATCTGTATTGCATTAAAATTTTTTTAACTACTTTCTCTAACTGAAGGCATTTAGAGTAAAGGTAAAGACTATGGGCTTTGGCTTCAGACCGACTTGGGTTCAAATCCTATCAAAGAGCACCACGATCTTAGACAGGTTACCTGACTGGTCTGTGTCTCACTTTTCTCATCTGTAAAATAGGATAATAGTAATGTCCTCCTCCAAGGCAAGAGGACTTGGCGGAAAAGTTGGCATTTGAACCAGATGTTCAATCATGAGTGAAATCACACTGAAAGGGTTAAAAAAAAAAAGGACATTCCAGGCAGAGAAAACTGAAAATATATATATACACACAAACACATACACACAGAGGACTGAAAGAATGTGGCTTAATGCAGGAACACTACGACATACATAGATAGCACTGCATACGTAGATGGCACCGTAAGGTTCGTGCTTCTCTACAGGAGCGCGCCACAGCTGGGTGACAGGTGTGTAGATTAACTGTTGGCCGGGGATCTCTCAGGCACATCCATTGCAGGGATAACAGGATTGGGGCGGGGCTGGGGTGGGAGAGGGCCCTCCGTGTGCCACCAGCCCCCCTGCAGCTGCACACACACAGGGAGGCTACACCCCGGACGCCTGCTGCCCTGTGATCCCATTTCGCGGCCCTTGACATCTCCCCTCCCCTTCTCTGTGGGTGCTCCAAGCCTTCTCCAGACACCCCAGGCTCCTCTCTCGGCAGATGACCTTGCCTCCTATTCTAGAGAAGATGGAAGCCCGTATCCATGGATTCCCTGTAGTTGGTTTGTTTTAAACTGTCCCTAAAGGGAGTTCGTTTGCATCAGTCCCATCCCCCCCCACCCCGCCCCTACCGTCCACGCAGCCTGCAGAGAGCTGAGTCCTCTCTTTTCCCCTCAGGTCTGCACCCCTGCGCCCCCGACCCGTGCATCCGGCCATCTGCCCAGGGACAGCTCTGCCAGTTACTCTTTCTGACAGCTCCCCCCCTCCCTTAGCTCCTTCTCCGCCTGGAACTATCTATCTCCTTGCAAGCCCTGCAGCAGGCCCTACTAGCCCTTACCCCCTCGCTCTCCTGTTGCAGCCAAGTTTCAGGGCTTCACCTCCTCACTTCTTCCTGTCCCCCAACCTGTGGAACGTGGCTTCACCCCGTCACAGCTGCCCGTGTGAAGGTCATCTGCGACCTCTCAGTGACAAGCGGTGAGCACTTCCCGTCCTCACCTTACCCCATCTCTCTTGGGTATTGGTTTCTCTCAACCGCCAGCCCCTCTCAGCTCCTTGACCCTCCTCCTGCCTCCCTAGCAGACCCTGGTCCCCTTGGTCTCTGGCTCCTGTGACCTGGCGTCATCCTCAGCCCCCTGCCCTTCTCACTCCGTGCACCCAGCCTGGGTGATACCTCAACCGCAGCCCTGGCCCCAAACACCAGCCCCATGTACACCACCTTCTGGTCACCTAGTGACAGCAGCCCCGCTCAAGGTGGCTTCAGCAAAACGTGGAATGTATTGAGGAATACTGGGGTGTGCCTTAGGACCTAAGGACCAGAATGTGGCTGGGCCCCAGGCACAATGAAAACCATGGGCTTCGGTAGGGCCAGGGCTGTGCCACGGACTTTTCTGCCCCCGCTATCTAGCGCAGTGCCAGAAACACAGCACATGCTTCATAAATATTTGTTGAACTGGACATGCTGGCAACCATCATATCAGACTGTGTCACTCTTGTGCTTAAAATGTTCCAGTGGATTTTTACCGCCCTCAGTATAAAATCCATGTCTCTTAATGCAGCTTTCAAGGCCCTTGTGATCTGGGCCCTGCCTCCCTGTCTTGGCCACATCTCTAGGGGCTCCAGCCTTCTGGTTCTCGCCCAGTGATGAGCGCTCTCCTGGAATGGTGCCTGCACGCACAAACACACACACACACACTCCCTCACCCCCTCTTTTTCTCTCCCCGCCCCTCATTTCTGGGCTGCATTTACACCTGCTTCTATAAGTTTCCTGGGGCTGCCGGAATAAATGACCGCGAACTGCGTGGCTTTAAAATAATTACTGACTCATAGTTTGGATGCCAGAAGTTCAAAATCAAGGTGTTGGCAAGGCCATGCTCCTCCAAAGCCTGTAGAGGAGGATCTTTCCTTGCTTCTTCCAGCTTCTGGTTACTTCAGGCATTTTGCTTGTGGCAGCATAATTCCAATAATTCCAATCTCCCCTCTGTGCACGTCTGTATCTTCACATAGCTACACACACACACGCACACACACACATGTACATTGGCCTCCTGCCCACACCCCTGTCCACCTGGCAAATGCTGGTCATCTTTTGAGGTCTCAGTTCAGGTTCTGCGTCCTCTGAGAAGCTTCCCGGACCCTCTTTCCCGTGCATCCCTAGCCTCCTCCCCTAACCTGTATCTCCGCAGCCACCTCACTGGGTAGCAGAGGCTCCCTTCCCTGTCTGTTCTTGGAGACTATGGGACCGTGAACTGTACCTGTGATGGTCAGACACCTTGCTGGCTTCCACCGAAAATGGCATTTAAGAGAGAAGGCTTGAAGTCAGAAGGATCTAGCTTAGGTTTACCAATTTGTATTTGGAGACTTTGGGATGTGATACTGGGAATATTTCCTAGAATAAGTCTCGACTGCTATCCTACTAGCAATGTTTGGTATTTGCACAGCCTTTTAGAAGCCCAGATAAACATTCCGGGGTGGTGTGTCCCACCCTTCGAGGCCAGCTGCAGTGCCGCCTCCTCCAGGAAGGCTTCCTTCCACCTTGGATCTCCTGAGCCCTTCACTTGACCTCCCTTGGGGGCGCTGCTCCCATCGCACCCATATCGTGGTTGTCCTTATGCATGCCTCTGCTCTTCCACCAGACTGTGCTCTTGGGGGGCAGGGATCGAGGGCTGGACATCCTGTTGTCCCCGACAGCAGGGGCTCACAAACATAGGCCCACAGCTGCCTTAGGACCACCCCGGGAGCTTCCTCGAAGTACAGATCCTGGGCCCACTACTGGGACTGAGTCTAGCTTGGGGCTGGGAGTCTGCACTGGAAGGCGGCCGGGCTTCAGAACCTCTGCCCAGGGCAGGAGAGGTTGGCATGGGGCTTAAATGAGGGTGCCTGAGAGGCAAGGACAGGACGGCGGCTCACCACGGGTCTCCTCCCACCCCTGCAGGTTCGTGTGCGCGCAGCTGCCCAACCCCGTGCTGGAGAGCATCAGCGTCATCGACACGCCGGGCATCCTCTCCGGGGAGAAGCAGAGGATCAGCCGAGGTAAGTGAGGCAGCTGGTAGGGTTGGCTCTGGCTCTGTGCTGTGTTCTTTCTGGTACGTTCTCTGGCTTCCATACCAGGAGAGAGGCTTCCGGGGCCTTGCTGTCTCTTGATGAGCCACTGCTGCCCCGTGTGCTGTGTGGGGTCATCCTAGGCAAGGGTCAGCAGATGGGTTTGGGTCCACTGCAGCTCAGGAGACAGCTGGCCTCGGTCTTCTCGTCTGTGAAATGGAGACACCAGTGTCTTCATCATGCACCTCATTGGGTTTCTTCATGGGCCAGACCCTGGCTTGCTTCTGAAGTTCCTGCTGTCCCTGCCCCAGGAGCTTGCAGCTCTGCAGGGGAGACAAGTGCCTGCAGAGGACTCCAGCCAACAGCGTGAGGATGACAGTGTGCTCTGGGGCGTGAGAGTCGGGAGCTGGGTATGTGAAAGCCCTTGAAAACTGCTCATTCCAGACAGATGTGG
This sequence comes from Mesoplodon mirus, assembly GCF_964341445.2. NCBI lineage: Eukaryota > Metazoa > Chordata > Mammalia > Artiodactyla > Ziphiidae > Mesoplodon > Mesoplodon mirus. Next base: position 49,558,399 of record NC_138990.1, read on the forward strand.
GTAATTGTTCACTGAGGGAGGTTGCCGGCATGTGGGTCGGGAGATGGAACTCAGGAGCCAGACCACCGGCGTCCTGAGCCTGCCTCTAACACTTCCTGGCAGGGTGACCTGGCGGGTTTCTTTCCTTCAGCTGGCTCATCTGTAGAGTAGGGGACATAACTCTATCTACCTTCTAGGGTTGTTTGAGGATTAAAAGAAATAATACAGGTAAAAAGCCTCCGACCTGGCACATAGCAAGTCCCCAGTAAACATGAGGTGCTATAGATCATCATCATCATCATCATCACTGGTTTTTTCCTAGCTCTAAAATACTAGATGGATACTGTAAAAATCTTGAGACTACAGCTCCCAGCTCCCCTCCCCCAGCCTCTCGTGCCACACCACGCTGTGTGCCCCAGGTAGCCCCCAACCCTTTCTGTGCTGCATGCCGTATTGCTGGGAAGAAAAGCTGATGAAGCCACAGCCACCCCAGTCCTGGAGCTGGGAGCTAGGCAGGAGCCAGACCGGCACTCAGAGGGCAGCTTCCGGGAAGGGAAGGCTTTGGGCTGGCAAGAGCTCTCTGAGCAGCAGCCGGGACTCTGCCCTGAACTAACCTTAGGTGACTGTCTGCCTTCCTCCTGCACGTGCCTGGGGGGAGGGGCATGTATGGTGGTGCAAGGGCGAGGCGGGCATAGAACCCACGGCCCTGTGGGGAGGCGCATCTCCTTCTGGCCCACCTGCCCTTTGTAAGCACCCGGGCACCCTGTTCAGGGCCCCGTGGTCGGGGGGGGGGGAGGGTGCAGCGTGGGTGGCTCTCTGTCTTGTTTCTATTTGTTTCCCTAGATACTCCCTCTCTCCTGACCAGTCTCTACCCGCATGCCGTAAGTCTTCCTCCAAGTTCATCCTGAGCTTAGGCCTAAAGGGGATTTACTGTTTCACACAGACAGCCTGTATCTCCTCGAGGAAGGCTTGGAGAGCAGCCAAAATTCTCCACCTGAACTACCTGGGGGGTGGGTGGCTACACAAGGCTAGTGCAGCCTGACAGGTGAATCCAGAGAGGATTCCAGCCTTCAGGGATTCCAAGGGCACTGGACTGGGAGTTTAGAGCATTGGGTTTTAGAATCTGTGGGTCTCCAGGCCACATTTTTCCCCTGAGCCTTAATGTCCCCGTGCATAACAAGGGGTAATGATACCCATCACATGACCTCGTGAGGTCCACAGGTGGTAATGGAGACACAGACATCAGCTCTGGGTCTGGATCCCAGTGAGCTCCCTTCTTTCCTCTTTATCTGCCATCCAGGGTCACCCTGTTAAACAACCCCAGGGTAATCTACATGAATGGCCTTCCTTGCAGTTGTGCAGTGCACAGCCTATGCAGCTGTATGTGGCAGCTCTGCTCCTAGGGAGTCCTGCCTTCCTCAGCTTCTGTTCCATTCCATTCTTTTCCTATCCCTCTACCTTTTCTCCTGGCTTTATCTCTGGACCTCAGTGGCTGCTCTACAGCAAATTGGGGGCTTGTTCTTCTTGCCCACCCTTCCTATTGCCTCCCACCCCATACCGACTACCACCAGGTCTCACCCCACCTCTGTGAGAAGTGCTAGCCCTGTGTGTATCTATGCAGACCAATTTGTTCTCTGCCCTCCTGATTCTAGACTATAAATGCAGTTGCTGGCAAAAGTAGCCTGTGATAAAAACAAGAACTGAGAGCTGGGCTGCCAGTCCTGCATCGTCAGCCTGGGGCAGTGCTGACCCCAGCACTCCACAGAGACCAGGAAAGTTGGGTGGGGGGCAGGGATCAGACACCCTCAGATATCAGGGGCACCCCAAATGAGAAAAGTTTCCAGTATGAAGACCCCCTCCTCATCTTTCACAATCAGCTGTAGAACTCAGTAGTTCAGTTTATACCTATACACATATGCACCCCCCCATCTACACACATCACACCTCCCTCCACACCCCGCTCCCCACACATGCACACAAGTGTGTGCACAGAACCAAACGCACTTCACGTGGCTTCTCGCCCGGGGCTCTCAGAACTCTGGGTTTGGCCGCAGCACAGATTTGGTGTTTCTTGCTTTCCTCCAGCCCAGGGCCGGGCAGGGCCCCATGGATAGTCCATGGACAGCCCTGCAGGAGGGCACCCGACTGAGGGGTGTATTAAGCCTGAAATCCAGCCCATGTTCCACTCACTGAGCCTGATGCCAGGGCATCGTTATCAAATCCACACAGAGCCACCTCTGGGCCGAGGCCTGATGTGCCACATTCTGGAAAGCCAGCTGCTCCCAAGGGGCTCTCCTGGCCTCAGGCTTCACGGGAAGGAGCACTCAGGCCCCAGGCCACAGCTGGACAAAGTGTGGTGGCCCCTCTGCCCGGACCTGGGGGGCTGTGTGTGTCTTGCGGGGAGAGCAGAAGCAAGGGACGTCCAGGACCCTGAGCCCGGGAAGTCCCAGGCCCACACTTGTCTCTGGATGTAGATGCATTGGAGTGGGCAGGAGAGGGGCAGGGAGGCAGTTCCTGGAAGTGACAGGATGCAGCCCAGGACTCATTACTGGGAAGATGCAAGGGTGCAGCAGAGGTGGGAGGGCTCCGGAAGCCTGAGTGTCCTCACACTTGCGAACCACATTTCCTGTCTGTTTCTCAGCTAGAAATCCCCACAGGCCCCACCCTAGAAAAGCAACCCCATGGCGCGTGGCACACATCACTCCCAGCGGACCCCCTCCTGTACAGGTGAACTCAGGAGGGCCAGAGCAGGAAAAAACTTGCCCAGGTCACAAAACTGGGAAGGGAATTCTGGTCTCCTGCTTCCCTGTCCGGTGGCTTTTCAGCACGTTATCATGGCCTGTGTGCCCAGGAAGAACTCAAAGAAGAGGAAGGAGGGCAAACTCTCATGTACAACTTTCCCCTGGGGGACTCCGGAGGGTCTGGGCTGGTCCTCACAGCCTCCCATCCCTGGCATCCTCACTTAGGGGCCTCTGGGGCCCCAGACCGCATGCTGTACATACACGGCTCTGGGGGCATCACACCCGGGGACAGAGCAGCAGAGTCCCGACTCCCTTTAAAAGGGTGCACTGACAACTTGTGGCCATCTGGGAGACCTGGGATGAGTCTGTTGGGCTGCTTTTCAAGGTTACTTCTGGGAGGCAAGTAGTGTGGCCTTTGTCCTCTGAACTCTTCCCACATTTTGCAAATTGATGCCTTCTAATTTCTCTTTTGCTAAAATGTCTTTATATCTTGAAAGCTTTTGGGGGGCAGGATGGGACCTTTTAAGTACCCACCACAAGTAAGTGCCTGGTTGGAGGGCTCAGCCCCCTGAGCTACAGCCTTGCAGGGCTCTGAGCCGAGAAGGGAATGCAGATGGAAGTAAGGATCTGGGTTCTAGACCCGAGTTTGCCCCCACCTGGCTGTGTGAGCTTGGGTGAGCCCCTTAACCTCTCTGTTCCCTCTCCCTTCCCTGTGTGTGCCTATTTACCTCCTGGCACATAGAGCTTTGTGAAGATCAAATGAGATTGTGTGGTTGAAAATACAAAGAAATGTGCTGCCTTGTCAGCACCCTTGCACTGCCTTTCTTTGTTTTTAATAAGCTTTTTTTTTTTTTTTTTTTTTTGGCTATGTTCGGTCTTCGTTGCTGCGTGCGGGCTTTCTCTAGTTGCAGCTAGCGGGGGCTACTCTTTGTTGCAGCGCGCTGGGTTCTCTTGTTGCAGAGCACGGGCTCTAGGTGCACGGGCTGCAGTAGTTGTGGCATGCGAGCTCAGTAGTTGTGGCTCGCGGGCTCTAGAGCACAGGCTCAGTAGTTGTGGCGCACGGGCTTAGTTGCTCCGCGGCATGTGGGATCTTCCCAGACCAGGGCTTGAACCCATGTCCCCTGCATTGGTAGGTAGATTCTTAACCACTGCGCCACCAGGGAAGCCCCTGCACTGCCTTGCAGGCTGTGAAGGAAGCTGGTTGATGACTAAGGAGTTGCCGCACTTATTGTGTTTGTCTCATTGATATCCTCTTGCCTGGCATTACTTAGAAATGCTTTCCTTCCATTCCACTGGAGCCTGGGGTCAGTGGGGAGAGCCCCAGCTCCCTGCAGGCTGCCCAGTCTCTGCTCCAGGTGCCTGCACACCAGACCTTCCAGAGGCGGCAGACTTGCTACCCGCAATTCCAGGACAGCCAGCTTCACCATCAGTCTCCTGGAGCCTGAATCTCCCACCACCCACTAGTCCGTATCTTATGAGCCCTTGGGCTGCTGCAGGTGCTCAAGAGCTCCTATTTTGGGGCTCAGAGCTGTTCCCAGGACCAGCGAGGGAAAGGGAGCCTATCACCCTAGACGTCAGGGCAGAGACTCCAGACGAGTCTGGGCCCTCCCTCCGCTATCTTGTTGCCACGGTTCTACCATTGACCCCTCATCAGTCAGTCGTTTTTATTCCCATTTTTCAGCTGAAGAAACTGAGGTTCAGACTTGCCTAAGGCCACACAGAGAATAAACGGGAGGGCCAACCCGTTCCCTTTTCCTTAATAGGTCCCGTCTGTGCCTTTCAGATGCTCCCATTCTTGGATACGCATAAGCCCAGTCTACAGAAATAATTAAATGCCCAGCCTGGAGCCTGCTAGGCTCTGAATAGCCAGGATCAGGGAGGCTGAGCTTCAGCGGAAGCCCACAGAGTCATTGCTTGATTCTCATTTCCTCACAGACACACTTGGGGAGAAAGCTTCCAGCATTACCCAGTTGGTAATTGGATAGCCAGCCTTGCCAGAGCATACAGAATTCGCAAAAGTGGGAGGGTGAATAGGAGGCCTCTGTGCTTCTGAAATCCTAGAAAGGGCTCGCAGAAGCCATCTGCCTGTTCTCAGGCAGGAGCAGGCTTCACATAGGCAGCCCAGGGCATTAAAGACAGCAGTCCCCAGCCTTCCTTCCCCTTGTCCTGCAAGAGCTTCCTTGTTTCTAATCTCCATCCATCCTGCTGTACTCCCCACCTTCAGTCTTAGAAGCAGGGAATTGTGAACTGAGAAAGGAAACTCAGAGATCTTCCAATCCAACTCTGTGGATTAACAGGCAAAGAGACCAAGGACCAGAGAAGGGAGGCTACTTGCCCAAGGACACACAGCAAATTAATAGCTGAGCAGAAACTAGAGGTGGGCTTGCCTGGGCCAGTGCTCCTCGGGTGACCCCTTCAGAGCACACCCAAGTCATGGAAACTGGTGCCTGGAAGGAGCTCTTTATAAAGGGGCAGAGCCATAGGAACAGCCAGGGTCCCAGGCAAGCATCCACCTTTTATTGGATCCTCACAGCCGCCCTCTGGCACCGTCTGGTGGCTTCCAATTCAGAGACCAGAAAACTGAGATGACTTGTTCACTGTCCCTGGGATGTAAAAGGCAGAACAGGGCTCACATTTCAGGTCTGTTTAGCAAATGCTGATAGAGCACCTACTGTGTGCGGGGCACCGTGCTGGGCACAGAGGAAGCAGAGAAGGATGAGCAGCCCCTGCCCCGCCCAGCTCCCTGTGCGGTGGGGGGAGGGTAAATCCCTGGGCGAGCAGAGAGGCAAGGGCCTGCCTGAGGGGCACCTGACCCAGCCGTGAGGACAGGAACGGACATGGGCCGGCCTATTCCGGCAGCACTGACCTGCTGCTGTCCGTCTCCTGCCCCACCCCAAGCGGGGGCTGGTCAGCTTGCTGGGACCTGCCCCACCCCCGTCCAAGCTTTTGCAGCTGAGGCTCCCCTTGCATGGCTGCTGCCATCTGGGGTTGGTGAGAGCTCAGGGGCCAGAAGCCTCTTCTCTGCAGCTTCTCTGGCCCCTTCGCTTTCCCCAGCCCGTGGAGGGCTGGCTGGAGTGCTGGGCTTAGGGCAGGAAGACCTGTGTTCTGGTCCTGGCCCTCCCTCTGCTTGGTCCTGGGCGCATCTCACCCACTTGCTTTGAGCCCTGTCATTAAGTGCCCAGGTCTAGCTGCTGTGGCTGCACAGCCGGCTGTGAGCAGTGAGCCGGTGTGCTGAGCAGTGAGGGCTGACATCTGCTGTACGGGAGGGAGGGAGGGAGGGCGCATGGCAGCTGCCCTCCCCGTGGTCTGCACCACCACGGCCAAAACCTTGTCAGGCAAGATGTGGGAACAGGTCTCAGCAGAAGGCCAGAGGCCTCTGAGCCCCCTGCCCTCCCCAGCTACAACTGAGGGTAAGCCTGCAGGTTCCAGGCACCAAAGCCGCCAGGCCGTGACCTGTTTTCCCGGTTGGGGTGGACGGGCCCGGGAGTCAGTTTGCCCTGATTTCCTGAGCCCCCTGCCCCGCCTCCCGCCCACGGCTCTGAGGGACTGCCTTCAGAAGGTGAGAGCTGCCCTCCACCTGGCTGTGCTGAGGGAGACTAAAAATAGCCTGGAGCCAGCCCCGGGAAGGGAGGAGACGGGAGGGGAGGGGGAGGCGGGGCCGGTAGGGGCACAGGTGCAGGACCGCTGCCAGCACGGCCTGTGCAGGGCGCCCAGGGCCCCGTGGCGGGGTCCAACCCTGACCCCCCAACATGCCGGCGATTTGACTCTCCCCTCATCGCTAACCTCAGGTTTCTTCTCTGGAAAGTGGGGCTGTGCCTGCCTCGGAGGGTGGTGCGAAGGGGAAATGAGGTCATGATGTGACCTGAACCAGAAGCTCTGAGGTAGGCCCAGCCATCTGGGTTTTAACAGGCCCTCTGGGGGATTCCGCTGCGCGCTCAAGTTGAGGACCGCCGTTCCAGGCGAGCAGAGCAGCTTGCATCTGACTCAGTTGCAAAGCAGCTGCCTAATGACCTGCCCTGGTCTCTAATCTTCCTCTGTGAGGCAGGGCAGGAACTGCTGGCTTTTTCCCGATGGCTGGGTCTTCCACTCAGTGGGGGCAGTGAGCTTTGCGGCCCCAGGGTCTATGCCCCTGAAAGCCTGTGATGTTGGGACCCGGGGTCGTCGATCCCACCAGAGCCTAAGGAAGGGCTCCTACCTCCCTGCCAGAGGTGTGGCACTGGGGAGCAGCAGAAGGCCTAACACCTCCAACCTCATCCCAGTGCTGCTGTTCCTGGGCTGTGCTCCCTCAAGCAAGTCACTTTCCCTCTCTGAGCCTCACTTCCCCATCTATTGTCCTCTATTTCATGGAAGAGGAGACTGAGGCACAGAGAGGTGAAGCTGCTTCCAGCTGTTAAGGGTCAGTTGAATATGAGGCTGAATGTGCAAACTGTTGGCATGACCTCCCCCTCCAGGCCCTCCCAGATCCACTGCTACTTGGGGTTGAGCAGAGCAGGTGCTGTGGGGTTCCTGGAACCAGCCTGACCTGAAGCAGCTCAGTGCCAGATAACCAACGTGTGGCAGCCAGAGGTCTGTCCCATGCTAAGGAAGAAACCCCTTGTGGTTTTAAGAGTTGGGAGTTTGGGGGCTGCAGCTGATGAATAAGGAATGAAGCGAGCTTATGAGCAGGCATGAGAAGAAGTTGTGTGTCAAGAGTCTCAGATTTCTTCCAGACCAGTGATGGGCATGGTCTGAACCATGGGACCTTGTTAAGAATTTCTGGGTCTTTATTCAAAATATATGTCCAGAGTTTCTTTTCCAGCAAGGCCCCTGGCTCCTAAATACAGTAAGCAAGGATAGGGGAGCTGGATGGTGGCTGTGTTTTATGGGGATAATGGTGTTAATTATAATAACTAGCATCTACTGAGCAGCTGCTAGGTGCTGGGCTCTGAGCATCTTTAGTCCTTAAAATTCTATGAACTAGATACTATTGGTATGCCCATTTATAGATGGAAAAACACTGACTCAGAGACATTTGGTAACCGGCTGAAGGCCAAATTGTGAAAATGTGGAGGAGCCAGATTTGAATCCAGATCGGCCTTCCAAGTCCATGTTATTTCTACTGCACCGGCTGCCTCCCCGCAAAACCCTACCCTCCGCCCCAAAGGCTCCGCCCCCTGACTCTGCTGTGTCGCAGGGTACGACTTCGCGGCAGTCCTTGAGTGGTTCGCCGAGCGGGTCGATCGCATCATCCTGCTCTTCGACGCCCACAAGCTGGACATCTCTGATGAGTTCTCAGAAGTCATCAAGGCCCTCAAGAACCACGAGGACAAGATGCGGGTGGTGCTGAACAAGTCGGACCAGATTGAGACGCAGCAGCTGATGCGGGTGTACGGGGCCCTCATGTGGTCCCTGGGGAAGATCGTGAACACCCCGGAGGTGATCCGGGTCTACATCGGCTCCTTCTGGTCCCGCCCCCTTCTCATCCCAGACAACCGGAAGCTCTTTGAGGCCGAGGAGCAGGACCTGTTCAGAGACATCCAGAGTCTGCCGCGAAACGCTGCCCTGCGCAAGCTGAACGACCTCATCAAGAGGGCCAGGCTGGCCAAGGTGAGGCTACCGGGCGGCGGGGGGGGGGGGATGGGCAGCATGGGCGGGGCCAATGGTTTGGGGTGGTGGGGGTTAGCTGCAAGAGCTGCGGGGGGAAGGGGGGCAGGGCAGGAGAGTGTGGTGGTAATGATCACAAGCCCTGGCGTCAGATGGCCAGATTGGACTCAACTCTGCAGTTTACTGTGTGATCCCGACCCCAGCAAGGCCCTCAGTTGTGCTGTGCCTGTTTCCACATACGTAAAATGAAAAGGTTAGACGGTAGAGTAGAATAAAGAACAGAAAAGCCCTTATCACAGTGCCTGGCATTACACGTCAGCTGTTGCTACTGTCTTCCTCAGCGACGTCATCACCAGAATTTCCATCCCTGTCACTGCCTTGACCTTAACCTCCCCACAATCTCACCTTTCCCCGGGATTTAGCAAAACAACGTGCGTTGCAAGCAGTGGAAGAGAAAGAGGGTGGAGACAGAAATAATTTCGGAAGTAGGAGCAGGAGGGGGGCGGGGATTTATGGGAAGAGATGGGGTGAGAGCCGCCCTAGAGGGAAGGAGAGAACTGAGGTCTCGAGCCGAACGTTCCTCTCCGCCCCTGGTATTCAGGTCCATGCCTACATCATCAGCTCTCTGAAGAAGGAGATGCCCTCGGTGTTCGGAAAGGACAACAAGAAGAAGGAGCTGGTGAACAACCTGGCCGAGATTTACGGCCAGATCGAGCGGGAGCACCAGATCTCACCTGGGGACTTCCCCAACCTGAAGAGGATGCAGGTAACCAGGGTCTGGGGCTCCAGGAAAGGAACAAGCTGGCTAAGCAGCCTGAGCTTGGAGGAGGCCACCCTTGGACTCCCCGGGTGGAAACTCCACCCAGAATCAGTAGGCAGGCCGGCAGATGGCCCTGGGTCTGCTCTTCCTGCTGGGCTGACACTGGCCCATCAGGGGCCGTATCTGGCCCCAGTGCTCCCAGTGGGCAGCAGTGTTACAGGATGCTCGGGGGTCTGATACCTCAAGTTCATGACCTTCCCCAGTCCTGGCCACCACAGGTTTGGAATCCCCACCACGTCATGTGAAACAGGACAAGTCAGCTGACATTCTCCTGGCCCTTCATTGCTTAAGTTTACCACTGAGCTCCTTCTTGGGAGCGATTTGGGACATAAGCCACAGAGAAGCAGAAATCTGCAAAGGAGCTCACCGTCTTTGGAGCATACCATGGGCCCCTCTCTTGGGCCAGGGTCAGTCACACATAGTTTCTTATGTGTGAAAAGTCCTCTGAGGGAGGCATTGCATCCTCCTTTTACAGATGAGCAAACTGAGGCTTACAAAGGTAATTAACCTGCCTATGGTTTTAGTAGTGTTTACACAGCCTGCAAGTTGAAACCCCAGGTGTGTCCAAGGTCTAAGCAAAAAACTACCACACCATACTAACTGGATCCTCTCTGACCCTCTGTCTTTTCATCTACATATTAAGGCTACAAAAGCACCACCTTATATGGATATTGTGGGCGTATATCAGATAAGATTCTGGGTGTATCTCAGATAATATTTGCAAGGCACTTAGCATGGCCTGGCACCAACTATGCTCTTACAATGCAGTAGCAAGTTAGGTGAGATGTCACCAGTAGAGGAAGCTGGGTGATGAGCACAAGGAACCTAGCTCTCTGCACAATTTTTGCAACTTCTCATGATTAATTCTCATGTAATTATTTTAAAATGAAGGGCTTCCCTGGTAGCGCAGTGGTTAAGAATCTGCCTGCCAATGCAGGGGACACGGGTTCAAGCCCTGGCCTGGGAAGATCCCACATGCCGCGGAGCAACTAAGCCAGTGCACCACAACTACTGAGCCTGCGCTTTAGAGGCCGTGAGCCACAACTACTGAAGCCCGCATGCCTAGAGCCCGTGGTCCGCAACAAGAGAAGCCACCGCAATGAGAAGCCCGCGCACCGCAACAAAGAGTAGCCCGCACTCCCCGCAGAGAAAGCCCACACGCAGCAACGAAGACCCAAAGCAGCCAAAAATAAACCATAAAATAAATAAATGTATTAAAAAATAAAATAAAATAATAAAAATGAAAAGTTTTTAAGAATTAGGGAATTAGGAAACAATAACAGTAAATGTAGTAGTAATATTGTTTTTGCTCTTGTTGCTTTTAGGGTTTCAGAGTATCAGTATAGTCCCAAGTACGCATTCTTAATTTCCCATCTAGTAAAATAGAAAGAAAGAATAGACATCCAAGGTATGCATTTGTTCATGTATCCATTCATTCCTATAACCACCTCCCGGGAGCCAGTCACTAATTTCAGAATTGTTTCAACTTTCAGTTTCTCTTTGTATTAAGAATGTAATGATCTGTAAGCAAACATTTGGGGAAGATGACATTTGAAAGGGACCATATGACTTTTTAATGTGAGGAATTCTTTTGCAACATAAATGGTTTCACCTTCTCGCTTGTTTGCCTGTCTGACATCAGTTTCTGTTAGGGATGCTGGATCAGTATGTAAATGGCTGTCCGGTGGGGGCATATGTGTGGGCTGATGGGAGCAACCCTCACGTCCTCTGGAAAATACTGGGACCCCGTAGTTGGGAGCCCACCAAACACGCTTAGATGTGGACAGGCTGGGAGAGACAGGGACCTTAGGAGGTCCTGCTGAGGGCAGGAGAAAAGGCTTGTCTGCTCCACCGTGGCCCCCCCAGCACCCCCAGCCTCCCTGGTCCAGCCCTGCCCTAGAAGGGAGGTGAGAATGCCCAGGCTCACACTTGGTCTTGAAATGTAGCCGTGGGTGTTTTCTGAATTTTTCTGCGGTGAACTCAGTGTGCTTGTCCTGAGACTGTCCCCTCATTGCATTGGCCTCATCCCAATGTCCTGAGATTGCTGTGGCCAGAGCCAGGGTGGGAGTGGGAAACTCTTGTCCTATCATCATAGAGGCCAAGGAGAAGCTGGATGCTTGAGACTCAGGGCCTTTCAAAATGGCAAAGACATGCAAAGCGGAACATATTTCTTTTACTGTGTGCTGTGGGGGTCATGGGAAGTCAAGGAGGGAAGCTGTTGCCCGTGCCTACTGAGTCAGAACCCTCAGGGAGAAGCCAATAGTTGAAAACTCTCTCCAGATAATCCCGAGAGCATCCTGATTAAGAACTACTGGCTTAGCGGAGCGGCTGGGCCCGTCGGCCATGGCCACTGAGCCTGCGCGTCCGGAGCCTGTGCTCCGCAGCGGGAGAGGCCACAGCAGTGAGAGGCCCGCGTACCGCAAAAAAAAAAAAAAAAAAAGAACTACTGGCTTAGAATGACCTGTGGCTTCTACTATGATTTGTTTTTAGCTGCCTATGCCTCCATTTTTCCTTCCCTAAATAGTGATAGCATGTGATTTCCCACTTTCAGAAGGTCACGGGGGAGTGGATGAGATAATTAATGTAGTGAACGCACTGCCAGTGTTCTCGAGTGTAACCCTTATTGAAGTAGACACCCACGTGACTCAGTCTCAGAGGGGTACGGCATTTAAGAACCACTCACTGTTCAACAGCCAAAACTAACTTAAAGAGAAATTTAATTATAGTCATCCCTCGGTATCCACAGGGGATTGGTTCCAGGACCCTCCACAGATACCAAAATCCATGGATGCTCAAGTTCATTATATAAAATGGTGAGGTACAGTTGGCCCCCTTGTATCCACAGATGGAGAAACCTCGGATACAGAGAACTGACTGTATTTGCTTTCTAGAACGCTAAAGGAAATCCAAATGAATCAAACCAGTAATTGTTAAATTTCCCTTTCTTCTCCAACCCCTGCAACTATTTTCTCTCTTGAAATATCCACCAAGAGCCAACGTGCCTTTCTTCTCCTCCTCTCATATCTTTTGTGGATCTCCTTCCATTGTCTTCTGTCCTCACCTTCTTTTCTCTCTCTCTTTCTGCAGGACCAGCTGCAGGCCCAGGACTTCAGCAAATTCCAGCCACTGAAAAGCAAGCTGCTGGAGGTGGTGGACGACATGCTGGCCCATGACATTGCCCAGCTCATGGTGCTGGTGCGCCAGGAGGAGACACAGCGGCCCGCCCAGATAGTGAAGGGCGGAGCGTTTGAGGGCACCCTGCATGGCCCCTTCGGGCACGGCTATGGGGAGGGGGCTGGGGAGGGCATCGATGATGCTGAGTGGGTGGTGGCCAGGGACAAACCCATGTACGATGAGATCTTCTACACCCTGTCACCGGTGGATGGCAAGATCACGGGCGCCAATGCCAAGAAGGAGATGGTGCGCTCCAAGCTGCCCAACAGCGTGCTGGGCAAGATCTGGAAGCTGGCCGACATCGACAAGGATGGCATGTTGGATGACGAGGAGTTCGCACTGGCCAACCACCTCATCAAGGTCAAGCTGGAGGGGCACGAGCTGCCCAACGAGCTGCCTGCCCACCTCATACCCCCATCCAAGAGGAAAGCCACCGAGTGATGGGAGGCAGGGAGGTCCAGAGCAGGCAAGTGTTAGAGGAGAAGGGAGAGGCGATCACACACACACACACACACGTTGAGAACAGCATTGCGGATGAGGGGACAGTGATCCCTAGGTTTCCAGGTGGATCTTTGCATAGACACATCTCCAAGTTCTCAGCATTGGCTGAAGCACAGGAGCACTCCCAGGGTCCCAGGTATCAAGCCTAGGTCTCCATCCCTCTTTCCCTCCCCTATTCCACTGCCCAGAGGCCCGCCTTCTCCCACAGAGGGGGCAGTTCACTCACCCACAGATGGCCCGCCTACCTCCAGATTCCCCGGACTCAGAGCATATGGAAAAGGCTTTTCACTTAACAGACAATCCACTTGTTTTCTGTGCTTCCTCCCCTCTCTTTGGCTTCCTCATATGAAGTCTGCTCTGGGGCCAGGAGATGGGAGGGGAGGGGAGGAGGGAAGCGTCCTCAGCGAACCAAGCTCCAGCCTTGAAGAGACGTGGCCCCGAACCCTGTTCTTTCCCAGGCTTAGGCTCTGACTGCCTTGGCAGACCTGGCTTTGAAACCTGCTTGCACTTCACTTCAACGAATCCCAGAACCAGAGAGAGAAGGGAAAAACTTGGCAGGAAAGAAAGAAAAGAAACTGTCCTGTCATCCTCTGCTCTCATACCAGTCAAGGTGGTTTTCATTCCACAGATTTTGTGAGATTCATATTTTTTCCCACCTGGTCTCGGGCTATGTTTGGATGCTTGTACTCGACGCACATTTATCCAGCCTCTTCTGAGTGCCAGGAGCTGTTAGGCACTTTATATACAGTATCCCATGTGGTCCTCACCACGCTCCGAGGACGTATGTGTTAGTCCCTCCAATTTGCAGAGAGGAGCCCAAGACTCAGGAGTTCAGGTGACCCTCCCAGGGTCACAGAACTCACACGTGATAGAGCCAGGGCCACAGAGTCTTGCCCTCTGCTGTGATGATGTGCAGGATGCCAGCGTCTCTGGCTGATGACAAACCATGGCAAATAAGCTGAGCACACAGCCCCCTCATGGCCTCCCAGAGCAGGCTGGCCAGGGAGAAGGGCCAGCCAGCATTTGGTGGGCCATCAGTCTGGCCATCTGTCACAGCACAGAAGCAAACCGTGCCTTCTGGCGATGCTCCCCATGTTCCTAAAATCGCAGAAGCCCAACCGCACCAGCGGGAGAGTGGGCTGGCCTGTTGGGTGCTGTTTGCCTCTGTCTCTGCTTCCCACCCGGTAGCCTGAATCATCCCAGCTCAAATGCAGCCACCAACTCTTTTCCAGGGGGACCTCCTGCTGATTCTCTGAAGGCCAGTTTGAGAGGTCTAAGGTCGTGTTCCTTGCAGGACCCCCAGGAGTCTGCGGTGTCCTCGGCAAATCCCCACCGTTCTCGGTGCCCTACGGTCTCCCTCATGGTCTCTCCCTTGGCTTGCTTTGCGGCCACTGACTCAGTCACTTTGTATGCTATGCTCCTACTGTGATGGAAAACAAAACCAAGTATAACTTATTTTGTATCTATGTTCAGACTATATAGAGAATATTCTGTGTATCTACAATGTGCTTACTACTGCAGTGCATTTGTCATTAGTGTTCGTGTTAATATAGCACATTTATCCTTTGGTACCTGCTTGGCCACACAGCATCATTCCGTGGGAGGCTGAGGAGAGGCGCTGGACTCCTACTCGGGCATCTTTGGCAGAGGATCGGGGCCGCCCATAGCCAGCATCCACAAGTAGCATCCCATGGGCCTGGTGCCTCTCCAGGCCCGTTGCCCTGGTGGAACCACGCTGACACTCTGGAGGGAAGATGGTCCCCAGCTCCTGGGCTTTCTTCTGCATCCGTACATTTCTCTTTCTCATGAAATGAACACCAAAGGAAGACCAAGGCAGAGAGGTCTAACCTCCTCTAACTCAAGTGCCAAGCCCAGCAAAGGGACCATTTCTCACCTCTATGCCTTTACTTGAGCCGAAGGAGAAATGGGAAGGAGACAGCAGAGGGAGGGGAGGTTTCTGTCTTTATTTTAGATAAAAGGGGGTGTCTGTCCCCTCACCCCACCGCCTCTGGACACATGTGCCACCTTCCTGCCCTTCCTCTCCCTGCCTGTCTCCCCTCCCTTCCTCAAGACTCCACCCCGGAGAGATCTGGGAGGCATGGGAGTTCGCGTTGGCATCTGCTGAGAAAGAGGAGATGGTGCTTGAGGCTCCGCCCCACGGGTGAGGGGACACTTTCTCCGGGGCTGTCCCTCCGCTCCTGCTGCCTCGACCTACTGACCTCTTGTGGGCTCGGGGGGCCTGCAGAGATCCCCTGCCTCAGCCTCGAAAACATTTAATGTGGACAGCAGAGCCACGTCACAGCAGTCTCGCCAGCAAGAACCCCTAGAGGCTCCGCTGGCCTGTCGCTCCTTCCCCCAAGCTCAGCCTGGGCCACAGAAATGCTCGGACAGGAAGAGCCACGCCCTCTGCCCCTGTGTCCAGAAAGCCTGCCCCTGGCACCTGAGGACTAAGTCATGACCAAAGCCCAGTCATGTACAGGGGACACTGCTGCCACAGCAGGGCCTGGCCTCCGTTTTCAGGGTGGGAAGAGGTTTCCCTGAGTCACCCCACTCCCATTTGTCCCTTCTGTTCCAAAAATCTACATTTATGTGTTAGCTGGTCAGAATTAGCACAGCCATGTGGGGGGAATAGGCTTATTTCCCCTATGAGATGTTAACTAGCCTCTATACATATTCAATCTTTTATTCTTTAATTTGTCCATCCATCCATTTATCCATCCAGTCATCGCTTCATTCAGAAGACACTGAGAATCTCCTGCAGAAAAGGCCCTAAGATGAGATTCGTACATCCATTGAGCCATTCAAAAATACTTAATAAATGCCACTTGTGCAGGGGGAAAGTCCTAGATGGAGCCAATCAGGTTCCAGCTCTCAAAGAGCTCACAGCCTAATTGGGGAAGTGAGACATTTATACAAACATCAATAATACAATGAGGGACCATGACAGGTCCTGGGACGGGGGAGTGCAGGAAAAGTGGAGGCTCATGAGAGTCAGAAATGGCTTCCAACTGGAGAGAAGGTGGTCAGAGAAAGCCTGGGGCAAGGGTGGGGCACTTGAGCTGAACCCAAAACATTCTGGAGTCTGCCTCTTGTGCCCACCATCTCTCTTCTCTAATCCAAGGAAGACAGGATTTTTATACAAAAGTAAACACACAGCATTCCCAGCCCACAAAATCATGACAGACTCGGAACCGCTGATGTATTTGAGGAAAAGCATGATAAGAATTTTGTCCCTGGGGACTATGCTGGTTTTTTCACAGGCCATTTCAAGTAAAAATTTTATCAGTATCCTTCAAGTTGAAATTTTCAGTGCTTGGAGAAAAAGAAAAATGGTAACAGGGACTGTAAGTTATCCCAGCTGGAGCCATGAGGGAAATGGAGGTTGTAAGGGACATGGCTCTCCACACGACCTCCCCCTGGAGGTAATTAGTGCTGTTCCCCACAGTGTGGTTCTCAGGTCCTTCTGGCACAGGGAGGGCCGAACTTTCTACTCCTTTAAAGTTAAGGAAAATATAAATAAGATGAAAAGACAACGCTTAGAATGGGAGAAAATATGTGCAAATGAAGCAACTGACAAAGGATTAATCTCCAAAATTTACAAGCAGCTCATGCAGCTCAATATCAAAAAAACAAACAACCCAATCCAAAAATGGGCAGAAGACCTAAATAGACATTTCTCCAAAGAAGATATACAGATTTCCAACAAACACATGAAAGGATGCTCAACATCACTAATCATTAGAGAAATGGAAATCAAAACTACAATGAGGTATCACCTCACACTAGTCAGAATGGCCATCATCAAAAAATCTACAAACAATAAATGCTGGAGAGGGTGTGGAGGAAAGGGAACCCTCTTGCACTGTTGGTGGGAATGTAAATTAATACAACCACTATGGAGAACAGTATGGAGGTTCCTTAAAAAAGTAAAAATAGAACGACCACACAACCCAGCAATCCCATTACTGGGCCTATACCCTGAGAAACCATAATTCAAAAGGAGTCATGTACCACAGTGTTCATTGCAGCTCTATTTACAGTAGCCAGGACATGGAAGCAACCTAAGTGTCCATCAACAGATGAATGGATAAAGAAGATGTGGCACATATATACAGTGGGATATTACTCAGCCATAAAAAGAAACGAAATAGAGTTATTTGCAGTGAGGTGGATGGACCTAGAGTCTGTCATACAGAGTGAAGTAAGTCAGAAAGAGGAAAACAAATACCGTATGCTAACACATATATATGGAATCAAAAAAAATGGTTCTGAAGAACCTATGGGCAAGACGGGAATAAACTTGAGGACACGGGGAGGGGGAAGGGTAAGCTGGGACGAAGTGAGAGAGTGGCATGGACATATATATACACTACCAAATGTAAAACAGACAGTGGGAAGCAGCCGCATAGCACAGGGAGATCAGCTTGGTGCTTTGTGACCACCTAGAGGGGTGGGATAGGGAGGGTGGGGGGGGGTTGCAAGAGGGAGGAGATATGGGGACATATGTATATGTATAGCTGATTCACTTTGTTATAAAGCAGAAACTAACACACCATTGTAAAGCAATTATACTCCAGTAAAATGTTAAAAAAAGGTGAGCTGCGTGACTTGCTTTGGCTCGTGAGATACGGTGGTTGGCGACATGTCCCCTCCTGGCAGAAAATGCGGTTTGCCACATTCTGCTTCTCTTGCCTGGCCAGGAATGCACATGGGAGCCTTAGTGAGCCCAAGTCCCTGGGTCACTCTGAAATCCCTTACCAGTCTGCAATAGACAGGTGGCATGAGCAAAATGTGAACTCTAGTCATTTTAATTTTAAGCCACTGACAGTCATGGGCTATTTATCACCCAGCATCACCTAGACTATCACAGCCAAGATACCTGCTAAGTTCTTCCAAAAGTTTAGTCCACTGAGTAAGTGTAAAGGAAAGTCTTCTAGGAGATTGAATTTCTGCTTTCTCCAGAACCAAGTTCACCTGAAGCTGAAGGCTTAGGTGATTTACACAAAGTCTTTTAGTGTCTGAGCCATATTCTGCAATGTCCCAGCCCCAGCCCTTCCATATCACTTTTTAAGCCGGAGAACTTTGCACTAATGGAGGCAAATGCTGATAGGCCCTGTCTTCTTTCTGTGATAATATAGATTCTGGGGATTGAATGGGCATTTGTCTGCCTAGAGCTAAACAGAGAGTGCACAGGTTGGAAAGAGAAGAACTACAATCCCCAGACTCCCTTGCAGCCAGGCTCAGGATGTGGTTTAGGTCTGCCAACCAGATGTGCTCGTGGGAGAGTTTACTGAAGCAGATCATGCCAGAGGTGGACCCAGCAGCTAACACAGAAGCTTCCTGACTTCACAGCTTCCTTTTTACGCTCAAGAAGCTAGAGGCCTTGCTTGTGAGGTCAGATGAAGCAGCGGCCTGCACTAGTGACAGCAGAGCAAATGATCAGATGCCACCTAACCAGAGGGCCTGAGCACTGCTGAGACGTGCAGAGGGGACCCAGGCTGCACAGGGCAGGCTTCCTGGAGGGGTGTGTGGGTGTGTGTGTGTGTGTGTGTGCTGGGAGGATACCCTGAAGTGGTTCTTGCGGGATAAGTGAGGAAGGGAGGGGATGGTGGGGCTTTCCAGAGACAGTGTGACTGGGGAATTTTCAAAGTAATAACCCCTTTCTAAGAATCCAGAGGGTACGAATGTGTGTACTTAGAATACTTGAGACTATAAAATAAGGAAATGGTAAAAAAAGAAAAAAAAATAGCAGTTCTATCTCCTCCCTTAGAATTTCATGGGGAGAGTTTCCCCCAACCCCTTCCCAGGAAACGTCACTAAAGCATATTAGCGGCAACCATGGCCTGAGGGCTGGTCAGCAGGTACACACCTCATTACCCAGAGAAGACATGGAAAGTGCAAGGACTGGGGCTCAGGCTACCTGAACTCCAGCATCAGGATAAGCCATGCGGCCTCTCTGTGCCTCCGTTTATTTTTCCCATAAGTATGGATCATTTCAATTTTTTGGAGGTATTGTGAAAATACAAAGAGACAATAGGTGGGAAAGCTCACCAGTAACATAAATGCTGCACACGTGAGTTTTGTTGGCATGTGCTGGAAGAGGCACGATTCAGGGAAGAGGCAAGAATCCTATGTACGGGAGGAAAGGAAAGCAGCCAAGCCCCAAAAAGGCGCAGAGAGAAAGAAGAACGGAAGAAGAGGTGTGGAGGGTCTGGGAAGAGCAGGCTCGCAGTGCTTGGATTCTTGAAATGTGCCCGGGGACTGGAGACTACCGGCGGGTACCTGCAGGCCCTAGACCGCCAGGGCCCCGGCCACCTGGGTAAATGCACAGCCCTGCATCTCTGCTTGGCATCCCTGCCTGGCCTCCCAGCCACCGTGCTCCGGTGCTGGCAGAGGGCTGTGAACAATCAAGGTGCACTCACTGGGTGGGCTGGGGGGGCAGCATGACAGCCTGGCTCCAACACAGGCCACCTACGGATGTCACAGGTCATAGCAGATCCTCCAGGATATTGAATACACACCCAAATATCAAAGGTTTATCTTCATTCACAAAGTTCCAGAATCACACTATTATGTAAGGTGAAGTCTCCTTTTCTACCAGCCTGTGTTTTGTTTGTTTGTTTTGAAATAGCATTTCTTAATCCTTGTTTGAGACAAGGAGCTAAGAGAGTAGCAAATGCCGGATCAGCGTAGAAAGGAGATGACCCTCATTGCATCTCAACCCCATTGTGGGATGGGACTGGGATTTGTTCACCTTCGAGAGAATCTCACTTACTGGTGTAATGATGATGCCAGTGAAATCTGACTTCAGTCCACGTCTCCCTTCTCACAGTCCACTTCCTCTCTTTTCTCTTTCTCCTGCTCTTCTTCCCACCCCTATCCAGGGTGCCAGAGGACCACTTCTCCCCAGCTGGGCATTCTGCCCTTTCCAGACCAGTGATATACACACATACACCCCACTCCCAGTAGCCGTGTCTGTTCCCTCCCATGGAGCTGAGTCCTGCCATGGGACCACTGGCTGATGTGAGGAACCAAGAATCTGCATGTGTGACCACGGGGTCAGATGCTGTGGCCGTGACTCTGGTCACAGGTATGAGTCTAGCAGGATGGCCCAGTGGGAAAGGTCCCAGTCAATCCACCAAAGAAGAAGGCAGGAGATTCAGTATCAGGCGGGTGTTGGGACACACCACCATGCAGGCACCTGCTCCTATTCAGGCTTCCCCTCTGGATCTTATCTACTTCCTAAATATCTCCACAGCTTTCTCAGCAGTACACAGCAATTCCCCAATTCCAGAAAATTCTACTC
The DNA here is from genome assembly GCF_964341445.2 of Mesoplodon mirus. Classification (NCBI taxonomy): domain Eukaryota; kingdom Metazoa; phylum Chordata; class Mammalia; order Artiodactyla; family Ziphiidae; genus Mesoplodon; species Mesoplodon mirus. Next base: position 49,578,503 of record NC_138990.1, read on the forward strand.
CTCAGGAATAGGCCATGGCATGAAAAGATATAACTGCAAGGAAGTCAGCTGGTGCTTCTTGCCCTGAGCAGAGTAACCATCCAGGCCCCAGAGCAGATGCAGCTTGTCCTCTTGATCCTCTGGCATGTCCAGGGACCACAGGAAGCGAGGCCTGAGATAATAGTAGCCCTGAACTCTGTAGTGACATTTCCTGGAACTTCTTGAGAAGAAGAGAAAACAAGCAAACTGACTCTGAGCTGCAGTGCTTGGCCAGATGTCACTCCTCAGTCCTGGGCATTGACTTAATGTCTGGTTTGGAATCCAGGTCTAGTGGTTTGTGTACAAGAAGGGCCACTTCATGCACCAAGGATTTCAGCTGGGCTGCCTCGACTGGATAATGACAAACATCCACAAGCTGGGATTTTCCAAGACCTAATTCAAATGGATCAGTGGCATTGGCATACGTGTTGAATTTCACCATCCAGATCATGAACTCCTTCAGGGCATGGAACACGCTTAGCCCAGTGCAGGGGTGCCTCGTTGTGTCACCTGGATTGTCCTCGAGTGCTTATTTCCCGAGCTTCAGGCAGTGCTGCCAGCTGCCCGCCCTCAACTTCAAGGCGTTTCCAGAAATTATCCTCAGCGGCCTCCCCCCCAGTGCCACACCCTCTTCGCAGGAACAGCTGCACCCAATAAGGGGTCAGTAAGCGGTTACAAAGGCCTGGCCCCTGGCCCCATCTGGAACGGTTCTGAAGCGCCCTCTCATTTTAGAATTCCACATGGGCTCAGCCCAGCCCTCCTGGCTGCATTGCAGCCCAACACCTCCCTCCGCCCGCTCCTGCATCTTTCTCTTCCCCTTTCCAAGAGTACCCTCCGATAAACTTGCTGCATGTTAAACTCCATCCCAGGGTCTGCTTCCCAGAGATCCCACCCTGCAATAAAAGAGAGGGTCTGGCAGATAGAAGCTGCTCAATAGATACTGGTTGGCACAGTTGAACAGTCAGTTAGTTGCTCAGTGATAAATCCAGTCAGAGGTTGGCCTCATGGGGACTACTTAGTTGACCATGCAAATAGGAGAGGTGGCCTCGCCAGAAGGTAAGTGCCACGTGGCACCAAACCTACTTGGCAGGTAACTCTGAATTACTGGGAGAAGCTGGCACCATGGAACGCAGGGGAAAAGGCAAAATTGTTCGAGTTACACCTCAGGCAGCTCCAGCCAAAGGGTTGTTTACTAGTAACTGAGGGGAAGGACCATAGGACTCTTCTTCTTTGCAGAATGAGACCATTTTTTCAAATCACTCTCAATCTGCAATTTCTTCTTTTCTTCCTGACAGCCAGTCTCTCCTGTTCTTGGATGTGCTGCAGCTCAGAGAGAGACGGAGGTCCATAGATGTCGGAGAGAATATCCTTTCAAAAAGTAAGCATTAGAGGGAAGGACACTTCCTTAGGAGCGGAATTGGTGAAGATGCTGTCCTTAAGCAGAAATCTAGAACCACTGCATTGGGAGACTTTTCTGCATTTGCTGTAAAAGCCTTGGTGATAAGGATGAGATTTTTTTTTTAATTGCAGACTTGTAGGATATAATAGAAGATCAGTGGATGAAAAAGAACTGGGGCAACAAAAGAAGATCTGATGAGGATCAGGATCCTCACGGCTGGTTTCCACATCCCAGCAGCCATGGACGAGTAGCAGCTGCTGGGAACACTGATGGGAGGACTCAGGGTGCCTTCTGTGACCAGTCAGCTATGGCTTTGCTGGCACAGAAATGGGGAATGGTGGCACATTCCTCCTAGACTAAAATGTCACCAGTTCCTCAGTGAAGAGGAATCAAATTTAATGCCAGAGCCATATTGTATATCATATATAGTTTATTATATAAATAATTTTATGCTAGACATAGTTAATAGTTTAATTAACCATATCAATCTTATTTCATAGTCTCAGTCATTTTATCATCTTTGAAAAGCCTTGAGAAAAAGGATCCTCTTCTGATACTTTTAAGCAAATAGAAGCCTGGACACGGTGAACCCCAGTGAATCATTGTGGTAAATCCCCTGTTGGCCAGAGTGGGCAGGATGGGTAACAGCACCCTTTATAGAACATGCCATAAGGCCAATTCCTGATTGTGTCTGGCCTAGGTCATAGAACCACAGGTCTAGGAGTTGAACGGGACCTTGGAAATCATGTCCACCCAGCCTCAGACACCCACCAATGGAGCTCTGTATCCTTATGACTGTCCCTGGCCACCCATGTGTCCAGAGACCAATTTCTTCTGGATGAGATATCTTTCAGCAGTCACTATCTCATTATCACAACACTTTGCCTTATCAATAGGCACATGGAACTGCATCTGAAAAGAATGTAGGGCCAAAATACACTTGTCAAAACCCATGGAATGTACAACACTGAGAGTGAGCTCTAACGTAAACTACGGGCTTTGAGTGATGTGATGTGTCAGTGTAGGTTCATCCATTGTCACGAGTGTACCATTCTGGTGGGGGATATCGAGAGTCAGGGAGGCTGTGCATGTGTGGGAACTCTCTGTACTTTCTGCTCAGTTTTCCATGAACCTAAAACTGCTCGAAAAATAAAGCCTATTGGTGAAAAAGAAAGAAAGAAATCAGGGCCCTGTCTGCACACATGGAGCTCTGTAGCTGTATGTCAGAGTGAAGGACGTGCTGTCTGGCATGAACTCTGGGGTCAACGGGATTGGGTCCTCCAGCTCCTTTCCCGTCTCACTGAGACAAAATAAAGTCAATGACTGCTGGGTGTTGTGAGGGGTTGAGTTTTGAGTTGGGGGAACCGGGGTCTAGAAAAGAAAGAAGATTTAAATAGGTGATCATTTAATTAACTCTCTGTAATATTCTCATCTTTGCAGCTGCAGCTTATCTCAAGAGCACTCGGTTCCCCTTGTCTTCCTTTTCAGCTCCCCATTTCAATTCTACTATTGAGGGCCTGCCTTCCACCGTGGCCAAGCTTTGAGACCATCATTCCCATCATTTCCCTCCGTTGTTGGTCTCATGTGATCCAGGCACAGAAAAAATAACCCAAGATGACTTATTGCTGAGAGAAAAGGAGATAAGTCACGAGAAGGGAAAGAATTTTTTTTTCTTTGCTGCTCAGGAAATGCAACTCGCTAGATAAGTTTTTTTTAAAAATGAACTCTCTAATTTTCTTCCAATGCAAAAATAAAATTTCCCTTGAAAACCAAATGTATCATTTATGTGTCTCAAACCAGAATCATTTTTTTGTTCAATAAAAAAGGCAGATTGGGGGTGTGGGGAATATGATCAATTTCAGCACGTGCCCTTTCTCTGTGAGAATTAATCAAATAAGGATGAAAAGTAAGGTAAACCTTCCAATGCCCTTCCCCTGACTCTTCCCACTGCCCGAAAAGATTTCACACGAAGTTATTTCAGTTACTGTAGGTTTTGGCCCTAATTCAACAGTTTTGCCAAAGTATGTGTTAGGAGTAGTGTGCAGTGTCTACAGGGCTTCAACATTCGTGTGTGTGTGAGAGAGAGACAGAGAGACAGAGAAAGTGTCTGTGAGCATTTATGTGTGCCTTGTGTGTGGGTATTTGTGTGTGTGGCTGCGTGTGTGTGTTAACTATTTTTGCCCTGTTTCTCTAGTGGTACAACAGTTTTGGAGAGTACCTGAGAACAACTTTGCAAAACACCTTACCGGAACGTTCCTATCCTGTTTCTCTTAAGCAATTCCAGCTTTTGGAAAGACAGCATTGAAAAGTGCTTCCAGCTGAGCAATTTGAAGACTCAGGATAATGTTGACCTATTATGAACCAGTCAGGTCTCCAGGCCACCAAGCCCATTATCAGGTCCTCTGCAGCCCATCATCTGGGCAGGTAGTTGAACCCTTCTTTGAACCACATCTGTAAAAGGTAAGGGCTCTGCACCCTTTCCTCCCGGTGCTGCCTGCCTGCACCCTTCCACAGAAGGCAACTCAGGAATATGCCCTCTCTCCTTGTCACCACTTTCCCCTCTTTTCAGCCCTGGTCACAAGCGCACAGTGGCCTCTCCCTTTCCTGAACTGGATGCACTCACACACTCAGCACCTAATAACGTAAGACTGAGCTGTTTATTAAGGGTCTCAAGTGTCTTTATTTTGTCTGTTGACCAGACTCCAGGCTTCCATGGGCAGGCTTGAGTTTCCTGTTCCTATTGCTTCCTCCCAAACTGCCTGGACGAGCCAGGGGCAATCTGCTGGTATTTGGTGCTGGACAGATGGTCACAGGCCCAGTGAATGGAGTCCCTTGAGGGCTGCAGTCAGAGAAGCCTCCAGCCTTGCACGGACTCAGATGAGACTTGATTGTTAACTTGCCCCAGCTTGACATCCATGAAGTGGCAGGACTGCATTAGCAACGGGAAGTCTTTCCAAGGATTTATGTATATTTCGTCTTCCCCTAACTGGAGACTTTTCAAGGAGAGAGATACACCTTCTACTTTTTATATCCAACTATATTGCCTTAAAAAATGTTTAATAAAGGAATGAAGGAATTGTTTTTAAAAAAGGAGCAAAGGGCACAAACTCTTTAGGGAAATAATAAGAATTAGAATATAGAAAATCTGAGATTATTTACATACAGCCCCACTAGGGACCAGAAGAATAGACAAATTATTCTTCAGTCCTTTCTAGACTTGTGACATTGGATACTAAAATAGCTTAAATGGTCAAGCTGTTGACCTTGTTCATGTCTGAAATGTCTTGTGATCTATCTGATCCTTAGTTGCTGACCATCGTGCACTCGTGATATTGCCATATTCTATGCCTTAGTTGCAATGGAAAGAATAATAAGCCTCTGATGAGTGAAAAGACTTTCATCAGATAGGAGCATTTTTTCCACATTAACAATGCTCCCAGGACTTGACAAGCCGGCCCTCATTTCTCTCCATCAAGGTCCTGACTGTACTGTGAGAGCCTTGTGACTAAGAACTTGATTACCTGCTTGGGAGGAGGAAAGCCGGGAAGTCAGGTGAGGAGAGAGCCTTCTCACCCCAATGCAAGGACAAGGACTCTTCTCCCAAGTCAAGGATAGGATATTTCCCCAAACTCTGAATTCTTGCCTAAGGTATATCCAGATTTGTTTCCATGCTTTTGGGTGGAAATGTCCCATTCCCAGGTTGGATCAAATTGACTTCATATAACAGCTGAACTCCAAAAACACTCAAACCAAGGGTGGCCAACTCTTTTGAAAACCTACTAAAGAGAAGACCTCTCTAGATGGGGCACAGACTCTCCGCTTCACGCCATCCCTACTCAGGCTGCCTAACACATTGCATCACCCACCTACACTTTTAGGCATTTTGTAGATCAGCACAGGACCGAGACCTGAGCCTTGAAGGGTGTCCCAAACAGGCAGAGAGGGCAGAGGGTGCAGTCACTCCTTAGACCTGAGACAGAGCAGCAGCCACTTCAGAGCTGGAAGCAGAAAATGGGATCTCAGAACCCAGGGGTACTAAATGCAATGGAAAAGCTACCAAGAACAAAGCCTGGTGAAGTTTGATAGGGGAGGTTCAGGAGTCATCCAGAAGGGGGCGGTGACATAGTGAGTTGATGGACTACATGTGGGAGAGGTTTAGCAACCCATAGATGAAAAGAATGGAATAGGAGCTCAAAAGGAAGTGGAATTTTTTAACAAAGAGGAGTCATGAGCATATGTTAGGTTAGGAAGGAGTCAGTGGAGGAAAAGATCTTTAGGGTAACCTACACTCCTGGCTTGCCTGTAACTGAGCAATTTCCTGGGATATGAGGGTTTTAGCATCAAAACTGGTAAAGTCCCGGGCTTCCCTGGTGGCGCAGTGGTTGAGAGTCCGCCTGCCCATGCAGGGGGCATGGGTTCGTGCCCCAGTCTGGGAGGATCCCACATGCCACGGAGCGGCTGGGCCCGTGAGCCATGGCCGCTGAGCCTGCGCGTCCAGAGCCTGTGCTCCGCAACGGGAGAGGCCACAACAGTGAGAGGCGCGTGTACCGCAAAAAAAAAAAAAAAAAGAAAAGAAAGAAAGAAAACTGGTAAAGTCCCAAGTAAACCGGAAGGAGTTGGTCATCCTACAAAATGCAAAGGGGACAGAGTGGGGATGGAGAGAGGGAATTACAGGATCCTGGGAAAGGTAGAAAGGCTGACCTGAAAAGGGAGGCTTTCTATACACCAATTTTTATTCCACTGGGAAGTCTCTTGGTACACAAAGAACATTTGGATTTACGGATTATAGAAACACATTCGCAGTTGCTCAGTTAGCTTGGCTCAGGGCTGAAGTCCTGGTGTCTCCTGCTACTCCCCATTCAAGCTCTTGGTTAACTTGTTTCAACTATCTAGAATCTTCTGGTCACTGACATTCTAGCTCTCTGCCCTCTACATCAAGGGCAAGCTTTCACTGTTAGTCCTCAGCCCTTGACAAATAAAGCTCCTTGCAGCCAAGGTCCCAGGCCGGGCCTCTGCTTTGGATCAAAACATTCTTCCAAGGGCTTCATGGACAGGAAGTGCTCAGGCCCACAGCATATGGGTGGGCTTGCTAGAACATCCCCCGACCTTCTCCTGCTCCCATCTGGCCACATCCCTGCAGAGCCCACATCCTCAAATCCCTCTTTGACACTTCATCTCCCCCAGCCTCCCCCAGCCCGGGTCTACTTCTTTTAACAGTGCTTTCTCAGGAGCAGGGTTTAGGTACACAATTCCTTATTAGTGTATCTTTTCTTAGAATTTAGGAAACTCTCCAAGCTGACAAACCTCTCCCCTTCATATTTGTCAGGGGTTAGAATCAAACAGGGTATCCTGAAAATATAGAACCAGAGTAGCTGCTGGCTCTGCTGCTGTTAGCCACGTGACTCTGGGTGAGTAAGCTCTCCAAGCCTCCATTCTCTCATCTGTAAAATGGGTCTATAAATGCCTACCTCCCAGTGTCAGCCTAATTCACCCAGAAGGGATAAACAAAAACAGTTTGCCAATTCTTAGCCACACTATAAATAAGCTAGCAGCACCAGAGGTAATGATGAGCTGAAAAGACATCCTGGAAAGCCAGCAATAAATGCCTGTTGAATGAATGAATAAATGAATGAGAGAATATAGGATTGCTGACATGATCAGACCTGGGGAGAACCCAAAAACAGTACTAACCTAGGTATGAAACAAGGAAGAGGCAGTCCCAAGTTCACGGAGGTGGAATTTGAAGTAAGTCGGCAGTATGAAGACAGAGAAGCTGGCAGGACACCAGGTGCAAACATGAGCCACAGAGGAGGCCTCGCAGCAGAGGGAACCAGCCTTGCCGTGAGAAGCCTCCTTAGTTCAGGGCCACGCACAAGCTCATCCACATGCTCAACTGTCCTAGCATCACATACACAGAGGCTGCCGGAGCCAGAAGAGGTTCCAACCCAAACGTAAGCGAGCAAAGCAGACAGGTACATGACAGCGGGGTGCTGAGAGGTGGTGAACCGGAGAACGCACGCCTTTTTCAACGGAGGCCTTTAAAAGTCGGTTAAAAACAAAATCTTTGCCAGCCTCACAAATACAGATGAAGAAACCGGCTCAGAGAGTGGAAGAGCCTGCCCGCTTGTGGCAGCCTGATGACTGCAATCTCTATCTTCCAACTAGAAGCGTTACATCCTCAAGACCCCGGGGGAGAGAAGAGGGTCTGTGGACATGGCAGGTTCGAACACAGACCTTCTGCCCCTGACCCTCAGCCTAAGCTGAGCTTCAGACTGCTTTCAGCACTGGCCTTGCCCTGATGCAGGTTCCGAGATAAAAGTGCAATAAGGAATGTGCCAGAAGCCACCATAAGGACGTGATTCCCACTGGTAATGAGACACAGAGGGAGGCTGGCTGTATTAGTCTGCTTGGGCTGCCATAATAAAGTGCCACAGACTGGGTGGTCTAACCAACAGAAATGTATCTCCTCACGGTCCTAGAGGCTACAAGTCCAAGATCAAGGGCATGTTAGTTTCTTCTGAGGCCGCTGTCCTTGGCTTGTCTTCTCCATGTCTCTTTACATGGCCTTTTCTCTGTGTGTGTCTGTGTCCCGATTGCCTCTTTTTGTAAGAACATTGGTCATATTGAATTAGGGCCCATCCTAATGACCTCATTTAACCTTAATTACCTCCTTAAAATCGTATCTCCAAACCACAGTCACATTCCCAGGTACTGGAGGTTAGGACTTCATATGAATTTGAGGGGGACACAATTCAGCCCATATCACTGGCTTTTGGTAGAAATCAACAATTCTTCAACATTTTAATGACATCTGTCCTCTCTGGCACTGTGTATACTAGAAGTAATCAAAAGCCCTCACGGGAACAGAACAAGGGGTCCTCGTCATATAACACTGCAGCAAAGCTCTGAAAATCAGCCTCCCCGTTTCCTAGACACTTTAATCCTTTCATTTGAGAACTTTTTTGGGGGGGGTGGTTAAACATACTGTATTCCAGGCACTCTGCCAGGTGCTGGGGACACATTTGGTGAGCAAAGCTGACCTGGCCTGGGCCCTCAGGTAACTTCAGAGTCTATTGAAGACACTTCTTCTGGTTCTACCCTTTACTACTTATATGTCTTAGACCAGGTTGCTTAACCTCAGTGAGCCTCAGTTTTTACATCTGTGAGATGAAGAAAATAACACCCATAATTAGAGAAGATAACATGACACATAGAGAAGGTCTATCACAACATGTGGAACTCATGTGTCCATAATCAACGTAAACCTTCTCCCCTAAGTCCTATTACTTAGGATTCCACATAAAATAATACATATTGAGGAATTAAACTCTTCGAACTTGAAATGGAACATCTTTAATTTGCCTAAATTTGGTACTTCCATCCCAGGGCAAGACGAAAACAGGACCATAACTTATTAGTGGAGACAATGAACATGTTATCAACAGAAAGGCACATTCCGAGATAATGCAGGTCCCACTTCCCACGGTCCAGCTCATCCCTCCCTCTTCCAACGCGGGGGGTTGAGGAGGGACTGGCGCCATCTTGGACCATAAATCATTTCCAAATGGTTCCTGGAGGGCACAAACCCCCGGAGCAGTACCTTCCACGCAGCTAAAGAATTTCCTGCCAAAATGGATAAGAATTTCCTGTTTTGCTTTTCATTATGACTTTAAATAATCATATTCAGAGTCTTGGAGGATCATAAGCAGCAGGGCCTGAGAGGGTGCATCGGCGTCTTTTCTGGATTAACTCCAGACGATTGCAGCCACTTTAGAAATGTCAAGTTGAGATCAGGACAAAATGCACAAAACGGCCAGTTGGAATGAGAGAGGAGGACAGCTGACGCATGGGGTCCCCTTTGTTTGGCGCTGGACTTTACCCATGACTCCAGACCAGGCAGGAGTGTCCACACTGTCGCTCAGCCTGATTTTCCCCTTAGAGTTCAGGAGGGAGCTCCCACAAGCCCTCAGGGTTATCCCTTTTCCCTCCCGAGAAGGTCCCAGGTGCCCTTAGAAGCATGAACCTCTCGGGGCAGCTCCAGGTAACTCCCAGACTAATTATACTTGCCCCTGTGTGGGCATCCACACATGCTCAGAGAACACAGGCTGTACAGCCAAAGTCTAGGCGGCCAAGACCTGTACTAGGTTCCTTCACAGGTAGTCTCACTTGCATTTGTCCCATTTCCCCTGCTGCACCCAGCCTAGAATAAAGCCTCAGGACCTTAGGGTCTCATCATCTCCAGCCCCAAGGACAGCAGTGGCCTCTTACCTGGTTTCCCCTTACCCTGTGCTATTCTTATCCCCACTTCTCTAGAGCTGCTGGTACCATCCACACACCACTCAATACGTTCACAAACCTCAGAAATCGCAGAGCCTAGCAAACGAGGCACACGCCCCTTCTCCTGGCACTCAAAGCCCCACGTGATCTGGTCTCAGATTTCTCTTATTATCCTTCCCCTCGTGCACCTACACTTCAGCCAAACTAGGTAGCTCCCCATTAAGTTCACATTTCTTGTCCTTTGCCACACCCCTGCTTCTGCCCCCGCCAATCCTTCTAGATCCTGTGCTCTCCAATCCCTGCCTCTCAGAGTGCAGCCTTCTCCATGGAGCCTCCCCATCAAGGCTGCTCAGGGTCAGTGTTCCCATCCCCACGGCCCCACACAGCTCTCCGTATTGTTTTGTCACAATGTAGGGACGATAGGGCTGGTAGGACTGTTGCCAAATATTCCCAGTCTCTTCTGCTGGGCATTTGATGGACGACCTTGTGACTTTTCTTTGGCCAACAAATGTAAATGAAAGTGATCCGTGTCATTTTTGGCCAGAAGCTTGAAAAGCCAGTGTATACTTTGCCACTTTTTCTTCCCTATGAAACATGTGTCAAGGTGAGGCTTCCATCAGCCTGAGACCTTGCTGACCTGCTATGATCATATAGTGGGAGTGAGAAATGTCTTTGCAACATAAGCCACTGAGATTTGGAGGTTGTTTGTTATCACAGCAAAATCTGGCTTATCCTGAATGCTGTGATATGAAATCTAAGAGAACTAGCCCATCTCCTGCTTTACAGGTGAGGAAACTAAGGCTTAGAGGAAGTGGAATGATTTGCCCAAGGTCAGATCATTAGTAGTGACTCAAGTCTAGGGCCAAGTTCCCCTAACATCCAGTCCAATGCTGCTTCCATGGCACCATCCTGTAGGATCCTTGAGACTAAGGACCTAACAGCAGGAGTCTGGGATCTCAGCACCGGCCCTCCACTACTTAGCTGCGTGATCCTGGGAAAGTCATTCCTGCTCACAGACCTGTTTCCCCACTTCTAGAATGAGAATATGGGACAAAAACCCTTCCAGGCTGTCTTGTCCTGTATCCCTCTGTGTTCATGTTGGTGCCCTGTATATGTGGAGGACCAACCAGCTATCTCAAGGGCTTATCTCTTCTCTCCCTGGGAGTAATCAGGACTTCTCCAGGTGGGGCAAAGGTCAGACTACATGCACTGACTCACTCTTGAATCACCCTTCCCATCTCCTAGTTCCTCATCCAGCTGCCCACAGCTGTGAGTTTATGCTTGACTCTCGGTCCTTAACCAACTCCACACAAGCACCTGGCCTTTGACAATAGAGTCCATGAGGTGTGAGCTTGTTTTTTCTTGTGTGTTTGTTTCTTTTGTTTTTTCTTATCACACCTCAGTTCTTGAGTATTCTAAGTGCTGTCAGCCTTTTAATCAGGTCATCAGGTTTCTGGCCAGGACATGCTCTTAATTCCTCTTCTTTGTCTTTTGATCTCCTTTCCTTAAGCTGCCTCTACAGGAAAAGAACCAGTTCTTTGGAAGTTAAGACAGGAAGTTCTTAAAACATGGCGGACCATCATGTATTCCTGGACATGGTGTCAAAAGTCAAGGCTTCCCTTCATCCATCAGCCATATGCCTGACATTCTTAAGGAGGTGATCAACCCAGAGCAGGAAGGACCTCAGAGCATGGCTGACTTCTTCCTCATACTGGTTGCAGAGAGGACAGGCCAGGCCCTGGAGCAGCTCCTTTCAGAGCAAATATTTTGCCACAGAAGTATGCTGTTCACAAGGACACTGGCAGTCTTGGGTGTCCCCTTTCTGCTTTGGCCAACTCTGTGAGGGACATTAGAGCAAATGACCCAGGAGCAACCAGAGGCAGTGTCCTTGCAGCCACCTCGAGTCTTCCATTAAGCCCCCTTTTCACCTGACCCCAGGCTAGTTAACCAACCAGACCAAAAATGGAAAGGAACCCAGAAAGTCTAGTCCAACCTGTCCATGAGAAACATACTACAAATCACATCTATATTTTAAATATTCTAATAGCCACATTAGTAAAAAAACAACAGGTAGGTGAAATTAATTTTAATGATACCTTTTTATTTACCCCAATATATCCATAAATTGTCAGTTCAATGTGTAATCAATATAATTATTATTAATGAGAAAGTTCACATTCTTTCTTTGAAACTGTTTTCAAAATCCAGTGTGTATTTTAGGCTTACAGCACACCCCATTTTGGACCAGTCACAGTTCGAGTGCTCACTAGCCGTTTGTGACTAGTGGCCTCTGTATTGAGAGCCCAGGTCTAGTGAAGCCTCTTATCATTAGAGATGAGGAAACTGAGGCCCTGAGATGAGAAATGCATGACATCAAGATCCCCACTTCAGAGGCAGGTTAAAGGCTAGGTATCTGCGATACCCTTTTAGTTGTACCACTAAAACACCCCAAACCAGAACAAAACAAAAATACCACTCAGCAGCAAATAAGGTGTTGGTTTATATGAACCCCAGATGAAATGCTAAAGGTACTTTAGCAGAGTACAAGAAGTCATGTGACCTTCAAGTTCAAGCAAGCTGGGCATTGAGGGAATTTCTTCTGCTCTCCGAGTGGGGTAGTTATTTGTGCTCCAGTTAAAGCCAAGCAAAAGCAGCTGCACTGCTAAACAGATGCTCCTTCCAGGAGAAAGGAGTCCTGGAGGGCTGCCACCCATCCAGCTGGCTGTGCCCACACTAGTGGCCACTGGATCCATTAGCCTAGCTTCTGACCTGCAGCAAGACATTGAACGAAATATTGCTGGTAAAGAGAAAAGAACATGAGTTCGGGAATCAAGTTGACCCGAATTCCAATCCCTGACCACCTCTGTGAGCTTCTGCATTCTCCTCTGTAAGCTGGGGAAGATGCTGATGATACCTTCCACTGATGGCTGCGGGGGACACTGAATGGCCTGGTCCCCCTAGTAGGTCCTTGTTACACAGTCAGGCCCTAGTAAACTTCAGCTTTCCTTCCCTGATGCTCCTGAGGCTGGTTTCTCATAGCAAATCGATGCCATTCTCCTAACTGCTTTAGGGAAAGGGGTTCTCTGGCTTAAGGGCCACTCTTAGTTAGGGCCACTTAGTCAGCTGCGGAGTGCTGCTAACTGCACCTGTCTCAGTGTCTTAATGGATGTCTCTGGAGCACCTTTCTAGGCCCAACCATGATGTGCATGGAGCATCGCCCTCCTAGAGTCACAGATGGTCCTCCTGGCAACACTGCTACCTGGGGTTAGGAAGAAAACCAAGCTGGGATGTCACAGCTCTCTGTCCATCAGTGCCATCTGGGGCCAGTCTCAGAGGAAGTCAACCCTAGGAGTGAACCCCTGACCAAAGTTTGGGAGGGGAACTCCTCAGTGGGGGGGTGATAAACTTAGTGCCCAGCTTGGATATGGGAGTGCCTCTCTCTCCCTGTGGTATTTCTAATTCTAACATCAAGTAAAAATAGAATTTCCTGTTGATCTGATAAGAAATTCCTGTTTTTCCAGGGAGCAGGGAAGACTGTATCGGGGGGCATGGATGGCAGGGTTTACCAACTACTTCCGAGATGGATGATTACAGAAAGGAGGGGCCCGGTGGGCCCTGGTTCACATTTCCTTATTCTTAAAGTGTAAAGACAGCTCATGCCAAGAAGAATCACAGGGTGTGATGAATAATTTCCTACATACATTGAAGACCTTGGCTAGCTTTAGAAAGTTCTTTCTGCTAGTTCCCTGGGGCCTGGATATTTTTAGTTGCCAGATGCAGTTTGGTCCGGATTCTCAGGCTGAGATGTTGAGCCTCACACATGGAACATGGCATATCAGGGCGGCACCTTGCAGGGGGTGTGCAGGTGCCAGGCCTCAGCCTTCACCACAAATCCCTGGTCACCCCAACTTGTGCTCTGCTTCTAGGGTACTCAGAGCCTTTGGCTCAGCAGTCCCCGCTGTGCTTGCTTCTGCATAAACAGTTCAAAGAGTTTGTCTCTAGTGGACATTTGAGGCTTTGGGGTCTCCCAGCATCCAGCTCCCATTCCTTCTGTTAATGGCTCCCCCATTTCCATTTGGAGAATCACCTCTTCCACCCAATGTGCCGGCTTGATGGAACTGTCAGTCAAGGATTCTTGCCCTCCCCTGGTCAAGTGGCCCATCAATGAGACCCTGTCCTGGGATTTGGAACCTTGAGTGGAGTGATGTAAAGACAGAAAAATGACCATCACCCATTCACCCCAGCAGTCAGCCTCTGACCCCAGGACCCCGGACCTTGTCTGGCCCCTGCCCTTTTGAGTCTGATTATTCATTTCTCCAATTCTGTGGGCTACGCAGGTGCCTTCTGAAGATCTCCATTTTCTAATACTTATAGATAAAGCAATGTGATAAACACAGCAGTGTACTGATGGTGAGTTAGAGGCGTCACCTTGTGTGTCTTCTAACAGGAAAGTAATAGTCTTAGCACAAATGTGTGATCCTGGACTGGCTGAGAAGCACCCCGACACCAGACAGCTCCTTGGCCTTTTAACAGCTCTGTGAGGAGGGCAAGCAGCAATCATAGCACCTTTTGAGAAATGAGGAGGCTGAGGTTCAGAGACCTGCCTAGCTGCTACACAGCCTGGGGATGGCAGAACCATCATGTAAATGTCTGTCTGTCTCCTGAGCCCAACCTAGGATGTTCTCTACCAGACCTCTTGAGCTGAATTGGAGCTGTTTCCCCAGGATGGGGGTTATTTGATCTTTAGCCTCTTCTGCCTATTGATGCCCATGTCCTGGCTCACCAGTAACTAAAATTGGGAAACTAGTCTCTGAGGTATATTTCACAAAGTCTGACTTGCATCCAAGCAGAGAAGCCATAAAAACACATTTTAAAGTCAGCTTTAAAATGTCATCGGGATTGTACGTGTGTGTTTCTGTTGACGCTTCACAATAGCCAAAACGTGGAACGGTCCAAATGTCCATTAATGGATGAATGGATACACAAATTTTGGTATATCCATACAATGGAACATTATCTGGCCATTAAAAAGAATAAAGTATATACTAGTGTATGCTACAGTGTGGGTGAACCATGAAAATATACTAAGTGAAAGAAACCAGGCATGAAAGGTCACATATCATATGATTCCACATATATGTAATACTCAGAAGAGATAAATCCATAGAGACGGAAGACAGCTGGTGGTTACCGGGGGCTGGAGGAGAGGGGAATGGGGAGAAACTGCTTAATGGGTACAGGGTTTTATGTTGAATGACAGAAAAGTTTTGGAACTAGATAAAGGTGGTGGTTGCACTATATTATGAATGTTCTAAATGCCACTGGATTATTCACTCTAAAATGGTTAATTTTATGTTATGTGAATTTTATCTCAGTAAATGGTATAAATACTTTTGTTGATAAAATAACAATAAAACTAATTTGAACAAAACAAGAATATCATTGGGACTCATCCTTTCGTTTTAATTCCTATTAGTCTCCCTGACTCCTTTCTCTTCCTCCATCAAACATTCACAGTCACCTATCGCCTCAGGGCTTCCTCACACCATTTTCACTCATGACATTTGCTCTCTCAGCAATGCCCAGTGACATCCCAGTGACTAGAGATGAAGTTTCAGCTGGATGTTCAAAGTCTTCCAATCTCTACATCTAAACTGCCAGCATGCCCTCTACTTTAGCCAGACTGTTCTCCCCCCGTCACTGGTCACTGAGCTCTTCCTGAGCCAAGCCCTCCTAAGAGAAATGATCTTCATGAACCTTCACCCTCTATACAGGTGGGTGATGATGATGATGACAATGATATTACCAAACCACTGCTGCTACTATTAATAATAGCTTCCATTCATCCAAAACCTCATATGCCCCAGCTCTCCTAGGTGTTTATAGTGGGGTAAGGATGCTTCCCATCAAATTGAGACGGTTTTCCTAAGCTCCCTGTTTGTGGGGTAGGTTCTGGTGTTAAGTGTTCTGGTGACTCTTTCTTCTGTATTAGATAGGGTGCAGCTTTCTCTCACTCTGCATCTCTACCACGATAACATCTACTCCCTTTCGCTTTACATTTCCCCCCTTTCATTTTACATTTCCCCTTAACCTCTCCCTTGGTTGATATGTAGAATTTGGTATTTGTATGACCTATTGAGCCTGACAATGGCATTGGAGCCAAGATACCAGGACAATTGCCATCTATCAAGAAACTTCCCATGGGGTGGTGCTGTATGTTAACAGGCCAAGAGGTCCTAAGAAGAGGAAGATAAAATGAGATCTTTGAGAACAAACATCTTTGACTTGTGGGCAAAGTTCCATGGATGGGCTGGTTTCCCCTCTCCAGTGCTATGTTAGCTTAATTAGAGCTTGGGAGAGGCTGAATGGAGCCCCGTTGTCAAATACTGCCATGGGGGTATGGGTTATGTGCTTGAGGTTTTAGCTGGTTGAATAGCTGTCTGTGTTTTTTTCCTCCTGATTTATATGCCTTTCAAACACCACCTTTGAGCAAGGCTGTGAGCTGCCCAGCCCAGGGTCAACAGGCATCTTGGAATCAAGAAGCACTAAGATTCTGAGAGCCGAATTG